>NC_088230.1:33755369-34125369 GCF_036934945.1 Oncorhynchus masou masou
GAAAGGAGGGAGAGGGAAAGAGAGAGGGTGATGAAAGAAGGGAGAGGGAAAGAGAGAGGGTGATGAAAGGAGGGAGAGGGAAAGAGAGAGGGTGATGAAAGAAGGGAGAGGGAAAGAGAGAGGGTGATGAAAGGAGGGAGAGGGAAAGAAAGGAGGGTGATGAAAGAGGGAGAGGGTGATGAAAGGAGGGTGGTGAAAAGAGAGAGGGTGATGAAAGGAGGGAGAGGGAAAGAGAGAGGGTGATGAAAGAAGGGAGAGGGTGATGAAAGGAGGGTGATGAAAGGAGGGTGATGAAAGGAGGGTGATGAAAGAGAGAGAGGAATTCATAACTGCAACCGTATTGCTGTTTCTTTTTTCTTTTTTTGAACACAAGCTTGTTGTCACCGTTGTGCTTTGGCGTGTCAACAGTTTCTTCAATTTAATTGCGAGAGAGAGAGAGGGTGAGGACGGAAGGTGAGAAGTATAGTGACAGACAGAGACAGAAAGAAAAATCAATAAATAAACCAAAGAAAGAAAGGACAAGAGAAGATACTGCCCTAAACACTATGTTTCTTGTGAGGCCCAGTACAAATGCTGTAAACACTATGTTTCTTGTGAGGCCCAGTACAAATGCTGTAAACACTATGTTTCTTGTGAGGCCCAGTACAAATGCTGTAAACACTATGTTTCTTGTGAGGCCCAGTACAAATGCTGTAAACACTATGTTTCTTGTGAGGCCCAGTACAAATGCTGTAAACACTATCTCGACCCCTCTTTGACATTGATCATCAAGCCCAAAAAAGCTACCCTGTGAGTGAGTGTGTGGCCAAATATCCATACTTATATTTAAAACAGTATGCTGATTGAGTATGCGAAATGATTGTATTTGAAAATATTGTATTCTTTAAATGCCAGGATGTCATACTCATTTAGCTTTTCATCTAGTAGAATTCACTGCACACCATCGACAAAGAGAAGGGTATTTTCAGACCTACGTGTGTTTGACAACAGCTGAAGAATCAGCTGATAATTAAATGCCAACAAATGGCGGGTAGGAACGCAATTGCGCATTAGATGACGTATTCTCAGTGTGGGTGAGCCTATTATGTGGATATTTGTTGCTTACTGCATACATTTGTACTAAACAGTACGTTCTATACAATACAGTATTAAGACCCACATTTTGTTACGTTACAGCCTTATTCAAAAATTTACTAAATTGTTTTTTTCCCCTCATCAATCTACACACTATACCCCATAATGACATCCCAATACCCCATAATGACGAAGCAAACACAGATTTTTATACATTTTAGCAAATTTTATATACATTTAAAAAAAAAACTGAAATATCACATTTGCGTAAGTATTCAGACCCTTTACTCAGTACTTTGTTGAAGCAACTTTGGCAGCGATTACAACCTCGAGTCTTGGGTGTGACGCTACAAGCTTGGCACACCTGTATTTGGGGAGTTTCTCCCATTCTTCTCTGCAGATCCTCTCAAGCTCTGTCAGCTTGGATGGGGAGCGTTGCTGCACAGCTATTTTCAGGTCTTTCCAGACATGTTCGATTGGGTTCAAGTCCGGGGTCTGGCTGGGCCAAAAAGGCTAGGCTGTATGCTTAGGGTCGTGGTGCTGTTGGAAGGTGAACCTTCGCCCAGTCTGAGGTCCTGAGGGCTCTGGAGCAGGTTTTCATCAAGGAACTCTCTGTACTTTGCTCCATTCATCTTTCCCTCGACCCTGACTAGTCTCCCAGTCCCTGCCGCTGAAAAACATCCCCACAGCATGATGCTGCCACCACCATGCTTTACCGTAGGGATGGTGCCAGGTTTCCTCCAGAAAGTGACGCTTGGCATTGAGGCCAAAGAGTTAAATCTTGGTTTAATCAGACCAGAGCATCTTGTTTCTCATGGTCAGAGTCCTTTAGGTGTCTTTTGGCAAACTCCAAGCGGGCTTGCGGGTCATGTGCCTTTTACTAAGGAGTGGCTTCCACCTGGCCACTTTACCATAAAGGACTGATTAGTGGAATGCTGCAGTTCCTCAGGGGCACTCTAGAGCTCTGTCAGAGTGACCATCGTGTTCTTGGTTGTCTCCCTGACCAAGGCCCTTCTCCCCCGATTGCTCAGTTTGGCCGGGTGGTTCCAAACTTCTTCCATTTTAGAATTATGGAGGCCACTGTGTTCTTGGGGACCTTTAATGCTGCAGACATTTTTTGGTACCCTTCCCCAGATCTGTGCCTCGACACAATCCTGTCTCTGAGCTCTACGGACAATTTCCTCAACCTCATGGGTTGATTATTGCTCTGACATGCGCTGTCAGCTCAATTGAATTTGAGCTCAATTTCGAGTCTCATAGCAAAGGGTCTGAATACTTATGTAAATAAGGTATTTCTGTTTGTTTTTTTTGTTTTTTAAATAAATTTGCTTTGTCATTATAGGGTATTGTATGTAGATTGCATATTTTTTATATTTATTTAATCCAATAAGGCTGTAACTTAGCAAAATGTGGAAAAAGTCAAGGGGTCTGAATACTTTCCGAAGGCACTGTATGTAGTAAGATTAGTACACAGTGTATAGTTTTAGTAAGTAGAAGACAGATTTTAGACACAGACATTGACATCAAGCCCAAAAACCCTGTGAGTGACTCAGTGACTGAGTGTGTGTGTGTGTGTGTGTGTGTGTGTGTGTGTGTGTGTGTGTGTGTGTGTGTGTGTGTGTGTGTGTGTGTGTGTGTGTGTGTGTGTGTGTGTGTGTGTGTGTGTGTGTGTGTGTGTGTTTGGTGTGCGGGTGCGTGTGTATACATATTCTGTGTACTCTCGGTGTACTCACGCTGGGTGTGGTGGAGCCCTTCTTGCGGTCGGGGATGTCGGCCTTGTTAGGGTTGTTGGCGTTACCCAATAGGGGACTGGCAGGGGCACCGCTGCCACCACGCCCGCCTGGTGAAACAGACTTCCGTGGCTGGGCACCCCCGTCCTCTTTGTGGTCGCCGTTGTCATCCGAGCTGGTCTGGCTCCTCTTGGGGTAGCCCACCGAGGGAATGGATGGACCGGCTGGAGGGAGGGAGGGAGACACATGGATGAGTGTGGAGTTACAATGAGAACTGTGGTGCATTGGATGTTCACATCGCCCTTCCTATAACACTTATCCCCCTTTTCCTCCTTCATGACCCCCTTACTCCTCCTCCCCCTCCTCTCAATGCCTCCCCTCCACCTTCTCCTCTCAATGCCTTCCCTCCACATTCTCCTCTCAATGCCTTCCCTCCTCCTTCTCCTCTCAATGCCTTCCCTCCTCCTTCTCCTCTCAATGTCCCCCCTTCTCCTTCTCCTCTCAATGCCTTCCCTCCTCCTTCTCCTCTCAATGTCCCCCCTCCTCCTTCTCCTCTCAATGTCCCCCTCCTCCTTCTCCTCTCAATGCCTTCCCTCCTCCTTCTCCTCTCAATGCCCCCCCTTCTCCTTCTCCTCTCAATGTCTCCCCTCCTCCTTCTCCTCTCAATGTCCCCCCTTCTCATTCTACTCTCAATGTCCCCCTCCTCCTTCTCCTCTCAATGTCCCCCCTTCTCCTCTCAATGTCCCCCTCCTCCTTCTCCTCTCAATGCCTTCCCTCCTCCTTCTCCTCTCAATGTCCCCCCTTCTCCTTCTCCTCTCAATGTCTCCCCTCCTCCTTCTCCTCTCAATGTCCCCCCTTCTCCTTCTACTCTCAATGTCCCCCCTCCTCCTCCTCCTCTCAATGTCCACCCTCCTCCTTCTCCTCTCAATGCCTTCCCTCCTCCTTCTCCTCTCAATGTCCCCCTCCTCCTCCTCCTCTCAATGTCTCCCCTCCTCCTTCTCCTCTCAATGTCCCCCTTCTCCTTCTACTCTCAATGTCCCCCCTCCTACTTCTCCTCTCAATGTCCCCCCTTCTCCTTCTACTCTCAATGTCTCCCCTCCTCCTCCTCCTCTCAATGTCCCCCCTTCTCCTTCTCCTCTCAATGTCCCCCCTTCTCCTTCTACTCTCAATGTCCCCCCTTCTCCTTCTCCGCTCAATGCCTCCCCTCCACCTTCTCCTCTCAATGCCTTCCCTCCACCTTCTCCTCTCAATGCCTTCCCTCCTCCTTCTCCTCTCAATGCCTTCCCTCCTCCTTCTCCTCTCAATGTCCCCCTTCTCCTTCTCCTCTCAATGTCTCCCCTCCTCCTTCTCCTCTCAATGTCCCCCCTTCTCCTTCTACTCTCAATGTCTCCCCTCCTCCTCCTCCTCTCAATGTCCCCCCTCCTCCTTCTCCTCTCAATGTCCCCCCTCCTCCTTCTCCTCTCAATGCCTTCCCTCCCCCTTTCTCCTCCTTCATGTCCCCCCCCTCCTTCTCCTCTCTCCCCCTTCCTCTCAATGCCTCCTTCCTCCAATGTCTCCCCCTTCTCTACTCTCAATGTCTCCCCTCCTCCTTCTCCTCTCAATGTCCCCCCTTCTCCTTCTACTCTCAATGTCTCCCCTCCTCCTTCTACTCTCAATGTCCCCCCTTCTCCTTCTACTCTCAATGTCTCCCCTCCTCTCCTTCTCAACTCTCAATGTCCCCCCTCCTCCTTCTCCTCTCAATGTCTCCTCCCTCCTCTCTCAATGTCTCCTTCTCCTCTCAATGTCCCCCCTTCTCCTTCTACTCTCAATGTCTTCCCCTCCTCCTTCTCTTCTCTCAATGTCCCCCCTTCTCCTTCTACTCTCAATGTCTCTCCTTCCCTCCTCCTCCTCTCAATGTCCCCCTCCTCCTCTCTCAATGTCCCCCTCCTCCTTCTCCTCTCAATGTCCCCCCTTCTCCTTCTACTCTCAATGTCCCCCTTCTCCTTCTCCTCTCAATGTCCCCCTCCTCCTTCTCCTCTCAATGTCCCCCCTTCTCCTTCTACTCTCAATGTCCCCCCTCCTCCTTCTCCTCTCAATGTCCCCCTCTCAATGTCCTTCCTCCTCTCAATGTCCCCCTCCTCCTTCTCCTCTCAATGTCCCCCCCCTTCTCCTTCTACTCTCAATGTCCCCCTCCTCCTTCTCCTTCAATGTCCCCCCTTCTCCTTCTACTCTCAATGTCCCCCCTTCTCCCTTCTACTCTCAATGTCTCCCCTTCTCCTTCTACTCTCAATGTCTCCCCTTCTCCTTCTACTCTCAATGTCTCCCCTTCTCCTTCTCCTCTCAGTGCCTCCCCTCCTCCTTCTCCTTTGTGTCCTCCCCCTCCCCTGCATCTCCCCTCCTTCATCCTGTCTCTCCTACATCCCCCCTTCTTCCCTATCCTTCCTGCTCCATCTCCTCCCACCCTCTCTCACCCTGGTCGCTGTAGCGTCTCTGTTTCTGGGTGCCGGAGATGGACCGCTGGGCCTTGAGGTGGGCAGGAGACTGGCCGTTGTTGTTGTGCTCGCTGGCAGGCCGCGCCTTGGCCAGAGACAGATTACTGCTAGAACTGGAATCACTGACCTCCAACTAGGAAAGAGGGGAAGAGAAGAAAAGCTTACACTTAAATCACACTGCAGATTAAAATTAGTTCTACTGTATTTTATGCGCAGACCTGTGCCATTTTGTGACAAGTCACTCAGTGTGTGTTTCTCAATATGCATACAACTTCATTCTCCGAGGACGTTCTTGTGTGGAAGAGAGTGTGGAGAATGCATAAGAATGTACATATGAGAAGCAAGCTACTTTTACATGTACAAAACGACCTAAAACTAATGTTGTAATGCAATGTAGATAGGCCAATGGTAAGCTACGAATTCTTTATGGCTAGCTAGCTAGCTACCAATTCTTTGTCAGTAAGCCTGCGCTCTACGCACATTACAGTGGGTATTATAGGCAGGTAGATATGCTAAATTAACATAGTATGTATTTATTACTATATCAAGATAAAATATTCTAGTCAGGCAACATATGAGATGTGAATGGGCAACAGTTCACTCCGAAGTCAGAGTTTATTTTCTCTTGCTTCAGCTCAAAAACCGTTGGCTATTGTTTAAGAGATTTTTCATCATGTTTTACATGGTTGTGTCATATTACATCAACAATCCTGGGAATTTAGTTGAAGCTTGCATCGATGCATCCTTCGAAATGTGTACAGAGTACGTGTTCCATACTCTGATCATTGTGTGCTCCAGTTTGCGCGCTCAAAATGCGGTAGAGTGCATATTGAGAAACGCACATGTTGTGTTGGATGGATTTTTTTTTTTTAAATGCACTACATTTTTCTTGAATCTTCAACATAGTAATGCTACCAAAAATAATTTACAGAAACTAGTTACAAATGGAGTCATCCATGATTCACCAAATTATATTTTAAGCATGTTTTATTTTCAGTCTCCATCTCCACTGAATGAGGTAAGGATTTCTTTCCTAATAATAATGTAAAATTAACAAATGTACTGAAAGACCTGTGTGAAGGTCAACTTACAGAGGAGGAACTTCTTGAGGCAATTAAATCCTTTTAGTGTTTAAAAACACCCTGCTTGATGATATACCAGTAGAGGTAGGTCAGTATATCTGACCTTTTGTACTCAAAGATCCATTATTTGTACTCAAAGATCCATTTTTAGCATGTTTTAACTACTCTTATACAAATTCTAGACTTTCAGGTACTCAAGAGGGTCTGATTTCATTTACTGCTGAAACAGGACCCAGGTGGTAAGTATAATTTTATTTTACCTTTATTTAACTAGGCAAGTCAGTTAAGAACAAATTATTATTTTCAATGACGGCCTAGGAACAGTGGGTTAACTGCCTGTTCAGGGGCAGAACGACAGATTTGTACCTTGTCAGCTCGGGGGTTTGAACTTGCAACCTTCCGGTTACTAGTCCAACTCTCTAACCACTAGGCTGCCACCCCAATAATGATCCAGTCCATTTAAAAAACTTGTGAAATGTGTAAGAGGCCTCCAGACAATCCTGGTGAAATGCATAGCACATAGAATAAAAAGGTTTTACCAGATATTGTTCATCCTGATCAGACAGATTTTTTACATGGACAATATATTTGAGATAATATGTGACAATGAAACATAGAAGATACCTGGCCTGGTCTTCATAGCAGATTTTGAAAAGGCGTTTGATAAAGTACGACTAGAATTTATACATAAATGCCTGGTCTACTTTAATTTTGGTGAATCTCTTATACAATGGGTTAAAGTTATGTACAGCAACCCCAGGTGTAAAATAGTAAATAATGGTTACTACTCAAAGTATTGAACTGTTAAGAGGAGAAAAACAAGGATGTCCGTTGTCTCCTTACAAATAGCAGTGTTTGGCGATTTGGAAAGCAATAGTCAATCAATCTATAATATAATAATACTCGTAGGAAAGATTTTCATCTTTAGCTCACAATCTGTGGATAATATACGATTAGAAAGGTTCAAAATGTATGTAAAACATCACAACACAATTAAAAAATATACTGCACATGGAAACCAAACGAGGGTGGACTATGGTGATAGGTGGGATGGGCTGAGGGGCAGGATTAAAGAGCTGAGGTCTATGGTGATAGGTGGGATGGGCTGAGGGTGGTTGAGGGGTGGGATTAAAGAGCTGAGGTCTATGGTGATAGGTGGGATGGGCTGAGGGTGGTTGAGGGGTGGGATTAAAGAGCTGAGGTCTATGGTGATAGGTGGGATGGGCTGAGGGTGATTGAGGGGTGGGATTAAAGAGCTGAGGTCTATGGTGATAGGTGGGATGGGCTGAGGGTGGTTGAGGGGTGGGATTAAGAGCTCATGTTCAGTAATGTATTATTGTTATGTGATGTAAAGTGTGATATGTAAAATGTATGTATATCTAGAAAAAAAGCTGTAAAAACAGATAAATATATTTGTGTCCTCAGAAGAGGATGGGTTAATATATATATATATATTTATTTTAATATAATTTAAAAAAGTAGATCTTAAAAGAAAGAGAGACATTTTGAAAGCGCAAAAAAGTGAGGCCATCACCCAAACAGACAATCACTTCAGGTACAGTATGTTTGCATTTGATTGCACTTGTGCACTTGCAAAAATGTCAGACAGAAACCAAGACCAAGAACTAATACATGCTAGAGCCAGCACTTTCGGACATGGCCAGGTCTCCCCTTACCTCTGTGGACTTCCTTCCCAGTAGCAGGTAGGTGGCGGTGATCTCATCGTACTTCATCCTGGTTAGAGACTCAGTCACCTCCTCCCGAGTGTAGCCCATCCCCACCATGATGTCTGCAGGAGAACAGGAGCGGGATAGGACAGCTGTTAGCATTAGACACCCAATAGGCTGCAGCCTGGGGTTGTCTAGCGGTTAGGGATGCTGCCTTCAAATCCAGCCCATACCCTTTTGACACAAACCCTCTTTCAACTTTCCTGTCTCTCCCTTGTGGTTTCTAACCAATCATAAAAAGCGCCATTGGCTGAGACTGTGTGAACATATATCCCCATTTCCTATTTGGAACCAAAATACTAGGCCGCGAGGGCAATGTGTTTGAATTTAATTCAATGAACTTTATTAATCCCACAAGGGGAAATTGGATGTACAGCAACAACATACTGCATACATCAGAGAGAGAGAGAGAGAGAGAGAGAGAGCGAGAGACAGAGAGAGAGACAGAGAGAGAGCACTGATGGCTGGTGAAACAACAACTCATTCTCTCTATCATTCTCTCTATCATCAGTGCTGAGTGAGGGCATGGTAGGAGCAGATCAATGCTGGCATCAACAGACAGAGGGCATGGTAGGAGCAGATCAATGCTGGCATCAACATGTATGGGGTGAGGGAGAGCGGGGTGCGAGTGGAAAGAACAAGGCGTGCCAGACTGTATCGACTCCCGGATCTGTGTATGTGTGTGTGTGTGTGCATGCACACATACATTTTAATGACTGTGTGTTACAGAGTGTGGTTGTGTTAATGCGTGGTCAAGTGTGCTTTTTAATGACTGTGTGCATGTCTGAGTGGAGTGCTAGGCCGTGGGTGTCTGAAAACAATCCAGCTCTGCCACGCTCACGTTGGGCACAGCATGCCAGGCTAGCCCGCAACATAGGCAGGCTCCCCCTAATACATGTGCCAACCTATCTACTCCCTCCTGCAACCAACCAACAAATAAGAGTTCCTAGCAGCTGATACAGCTGATACAGTTCGTCATTTGATAGTTACGCATTGAGACTACTACCTATAGAACCACATCAGTTCTAAGTGACGTAAATATTCATTTACAAGCACTTCGCTACACTCGCAATAACATCCTCTACCTATGTGTATATGTGACCAATAACATCCTCTAACTATGTGTATATATGTGACCAATAACATCCTCTACCTATGTGTATATGTGACCAATAACATTCTCTAACTATGTGTATATATGTGACCAATAACATCTTCTAACTATGTGTATATGTGACCAATAACATCTTCTAACTATGTGTATATGTGACCAATAACATCCTCTAACTATGTGTATATGTGACCAATAACATTCTCTAACTATGTGTATATATGTGACCAATAACATTCTCTAACTATGTGTATATGTGACCAATAACATTCTTTAACTATGTGTATATGTGACCAATAACATTCTCTAACTATGTCTAACAGTTTCCGGTTCCGGGTTGGAGCGAGCGGTCGCATCTACACTTCGGTCCGCAGGTAGTATAACTTTTCATTACATTTTCATTACATTTCATTATAGAACAACGGTTTGATTTGTCTAATCTTAGCAATTTCTTCTTAGCTAGCTACATAGCCGTCTTTGTATCAAAGATAATTGCGTAATTATCGTATTTCGTCGTCCTAACGTAGTCTACACTGCTATCTGCCCAGCAGCTAGCTAACGTCTACTAGCACTGTAGAAACTATTACACTCAACTGAACGACTTGATTAGTGTAGTGTTAGCTAGCTACATAGCTGTCTTTGCTGTCTTCGTATCCAAGATAATTGTGTAGTTTAGAGTGTGTAGACTTAGAGTGATTATCTTAATTTACCGAGGTTAGCTAGCCAGCTATTTGTCGTCCTTAACGTAGGAGATACTGCTAGCTAGCTAGCCAACAGCTAGCTAACGTCTACTGAATAGAACTTCAACAACCCGGTCAACATTCCGCTTCGCTCCACAGGTAGTATCACATTTTCATTTCACTTCATTACAGTACAACGGTTTGATTTGTTTGATCGTAGCTAGCTAGCTACATAGCCGTCTTTGTATCTAAGACAATTGTGTAGTCTAGAGCGATTTTCTAGGTTAGCTAGCCAGCTATTGTCGTTCTTTTAACGTAACGTAATCAACACTGCTTGCTAGCCAGCTAGCCCCCGAATAGCAGCACTGTAGAAACTATTACACTCGACGGAACGACTTGATTAGTGTAGTGTCAACAACGCAGCCACTGCCAGCTAGCCTACTCCAGCAGTACTGTATCATTTCAATCATTTTAGTCAATAAGATTCTTGCTACGTAAGTTTAACTTTCTGAACATTCGAGACGTGTAGTCCACTTGTCATTCCAATCTCCTTTGCATTAGCGTTGCCTCTTCTGTAGCCTGTCAACTATGTGTCTATCTATCCCTGTTCTCTCCTCTCTGCACAGACCATACAAACGCTCCACACCGCATGGCCGCGGCCACCCTAATCTGGTGGTCCCAGCGCGCACGACCCACGTGGAGTTCCAGGTCTCCGGTAGCCTCTGGAACTGCCGATCTGCGGCCAACAAGGCAGACTTCATCTCAGCCTATGCCTCCCTCCAGTCCCTCGACTTCTTGGCACTGACGGAAACATGGATCACCACAGATAACACTGCTACTCCTACTGCTCTCTCTTCGTCCGCCCACGTGTTCTCGCACACCCCGAGAGCTTCTGGTCAGCGGGGTGGTGGCACCGGGATCCTCATCTCTCCCAAGTGGTCATTCTCTCTTTCTCCCCTTACCCATCTGTCTATCGCCTCCTTTGAATTCCATGCTGTCACAGTTACCAGCCCTTTCAAGCTTAACATCCTTATCATTTATCGCCCTCCAGGTTCCTCGGAGAGTTCATCAATGAGCTTGATGCCTTGATAAGCTCCTTTCCTGAGGACGGCTCACCTCTCACAGTCCTGGGCGACTTTAACCTCCCCCACGTCTACCTTTGACTCATTCCTCTCTGCCTCCTTCTTTCCACTCCTCTCCTCTTTTGACCTCACCCTCTCACCTTCCCCCCTACTCACAAGGCAGGCAATACGCCGACCTCATCTTTACTAGATGCTGTTCTTCCACTAACCTCATTGCAACTCCCCTCCAAGTCTCCGACCACTACCTTGTATCCTTTTCCCTCTCGCTCTCATCCAACACTTCCCACACTGCCCCTACTCGGATGGTATCGCGCCGTCCCAACCTTCGCTCTCTCTCCCCGCTACTCTCTCCTCTTCCATCCTATCATCTCTTCCCTCTGCTCATACCTTCTCCAACCTATCTCCTGATTCTGCCTCCTCAACCCTCCTCTCTTCCCTTTCTGCATCCTTTGACTCTCTATGTCCCCTATCCTCCAGGCCGGCTCGGTCCTCCCCTCCCGCTCCGTGGCTCGACGACTCATTGCGAGCTCACAGAACAGTGCTAAGGGCAGCCGAGCGGAAATGGAGGAAAACTCGCCTCCCTGCGGACCTGGCATCCTTTCACTCCCTCCTCTCTACATTTTCCTCCTCTGTCTCTGCTGCTAAAGCCACTTTCTACCACTCTAAATTCCAAGCATCTGCCTCTAACCCTAGGAAGCTCTTTGCCACCTTCTCCTCCCTCCTGAATCCTCCTCCCCCTCCCCCCTCCTCCCTCTCTGCAGATGACTTCGTCAACCATTTTGAAAAGAAGGTCGACGACATCCGAACCTCGTTTGCTAAGTCAAACGACACCGCTGGTTCTGCTCACACTGCCCTACCCTGTGCTCTGACCTCTTTCTCCCTCTCTCTCCAGATGAAATCTCGCTTCTTGTGACGGCCGGCCGCCCAACAACCTGCCCGCTTGACCCTATCCCCTCCTCTCTTCTCCAGACCATTTCCGGAGACCTTCTCCCTTACCTCACCTCGCTCATCAACTCATCCCTGACCGCTGGCTACGTCCCTTCCGTCTTCAAGAGAGCGAGAGTTGCACCCCTTCTGAAAAAACCTACACTCGATCCCTCCGATGTCAACAACTACAGACCAGTATCCCTTCTTTCTTTTCTCTCCAAAACTCTTGAACGTGCCGTCCTTGGCCAGCTCTCCCGCTATCTCTCTCAGAATGACCTTCTTGATCCAAATCAGTCAGGTTTCAAGACTAGTCATTCAACTGAGACTGCTCTTCTCTGTATCACGGAGGCGCTCCGCACTGCTAAAGCTAACTCTCTCCTCTGCTCTCATCCTTCTAGACCTATCGGCTGCCTTCGATACTGTGAACCATCAGATCCTCCTCTCCACCCTCTCCGAGTTGGGCATCTCCGGCGCGGCCCACGCTTGGATTGCGTCCTACCTGACAGGTCGCTCCTACCAGGTGGCGTGGCGAGAAACTGTCTCCTCGCCACGCGCTCTCACCACTGGGGTCCCCCAGGGCTCTGTTCTAGGCCCTCTCCTATTCTCGCTATACACCAAGTCACTTGGCTCTGTCATAACCTCACATGGTCTCTCCTATCATTGCTATGCAGACGACACACAATTAATCTTCTCCTTTCCCCCTTCTGATGTCGCATCTCTGCATGTCTGGCAGACATATCAGTGTGGATGACGGATCACCACCTCAAGCTGAACCTCGACAAGACGGAGCTGCTCCTCCTCCCGGGGAAGGACTGCCCGTTCCATGATCTCGCCATCACGGTTGACAACTCCATTGTGTCCTCCTCCCAGAGCGCTAAGAACATTGGCGTGATCCTGGACAACACCCTGTCGTTCTCAACTAACATCAAGGCGGTGGCCCGTTCCTGTAGGTTCATGCTCTACAACATCCGCAGAGTACGACCCTGCCTCACACAGGAAGCGGCACAGGTCCTAATCCAGGCACTTGTCATCTCCCGTCTGGATTACTGCAACTCGCTGTTGGCTGGGCTCCCTGCCTGTGCCATTAAACCCCTACAGCTCATCCAGAACGCCGCAGCCCGTCTGGTGTTCAACCTTCCCAAGTTCTCTCACGTCACCCCGCTCCTCCGCTCTCTCCACTGGCTTCCAGTTGAAGCTCGCATCCGCTACAAGACCATGGTGCTTGCCTACGGAGCTGTGAGGGGAACGGCACCCCAGTACCTCCAGGCTCTGATCAGGCCCTACACCCAAACAAGGGCACTGCGTTCATCCACCTCTGGCCTGCTCGCCTCCCTACCACTGAGGAAGTACAGTTCCCGCTCAGCCCAGTCAAAACTGTTCGCTGCTCTGGCCCCCCAATGGTGGAACAAACTCCCTCACGACGCCAGGACAGCGGAGTCAATCACCACCTTCCGGAGACACCTGAAACCCCACCTCTTCAAGGAATACCTAGGATAGGATAAAGTAATCCTTCTCACCCCCCCCCCCTTTAATGATTTAGATGCACTATTGTAAAGTGGCTGTTCCACTGGATGTCAGAAGGTGAATTCACCAATTTGTAAGTCGCTCTGGATAAGAGCGTCTGCTAAATGACTTAAATGTAAATGTAAATGTGACCAATAACATTCTCTAACTATGTGTATATGTGACCAATAACATCCTCTAACTATGTGTATATGTGACCAATAACATTTGATTTGATTCATGTACCTACAGGGGTCAAAGTGTAACTAGATAGTCTTATTCCATCTAGTATGTCTCAGTTCTGATTTTCTGTTTTTTATTATTATTATTATTATTATTTCAGCATTAACCAACCTTCCTCCTAAAGAGCTAGCGGACGTGCAGGCTTTTGCTCCAGCCCACCTTTAACACACCGCATTCTACTAATCAGCGTCTCCTCAGGACCTTGATTAGTAGAATAATTTTGTGTTAGAGCAGGGCTGGGACAAAAGCCTGTATACTCAGCAACTTTCCACGAGGAGGCTGCCCATTCCTGGTTTTAATAAAGTCATGATCTATATTCATAAGTATGGGTACACATGTAAAGATGGTCCCTGATTCGCTCCCTAACCCTTCCTGTTGATGTTTGCAAACCTATAAGGTGGAAGCTCCACTACCACACTGTTTATTTACACCTATCCAAGGGAGAGAAATGGGAGTGGCTGGTACACAGAGGAGTGCTCGAGTCAGTGTACCTATTCTCTTCTGGTCCGTGATGTCCGTTTCTGGTTCCACGAAGGGCTTCATCTCATCCTCCTCACACCCGGCGTTTATCCACCGGTCCTTCATGATTTGCTAGGAGGGAGAAGGACAAACACACGTTATAATTTCCACTCTACAGGTCCAATTTGATAACAGGGATACAAAAAAATGACACATTAACCTCTTGTCCCTGTGCCTATGAACTTAGATCTGTATAGGATTAATGGATTGGATAGGAACCATATAAGCAATATGTCAATGTAGGCTATATACTTATATAATATTATATGTCAATGTAGGCTATATACTTATATAATATTATATGTCAATGTAGGCTATATACTTATATAATATTATATGTCAATCTCGGCTATACAGTATTAAGACCCCTTGACTTTTTCCACATTTTGTTACGTTAATGGATTAAATCTTTTTTTGCTCATCAATCCCACACACAATACCCCATAATGACGAAACAAAAACAGGTCTTTAGAACATTTTTCAAATGTATTAAAAATAAAAAATAAACTGAAATCTCACATTTACATCAGTATTCAGACACTTTACTCAGGACTTTGTTGAAGCACCTTTAGCAGCGATTACAGCCTTGAGTCTTCTTGGGTATGACGCTACAAGCTTGGCACATCTGTATTCGGGGAGATTCTCCCAATCCTCTCTGCAGTTCCTCTCCAGCACTGTCAGGTTGGATGGGGAGCATCGCTGCACAGCTATTTTCAGGTCTCTCCAGAGATCTTTGATCGGGTTCAAGTCCGGGCTCTGGCTAGGCCACTCAAGGACATTCAGAGACTTGTCCCAAAGCCATTCATTGTCTTGGCTGTGTGCGTAGGGTATTTGGCCCATTGGAAGGTAAACCTTCGCCCCAGTCTGAAGTCCTGAGCACTGTGGAGCAGGTTTTCATCAAGGATCTCTCTGTACTTTGCTCCGTCCATCTTTCCCTTACTAGTCTCCCAGTCCCTGCCAATGAAAAAGATCCCCCACAGCATGATGCTGCCACCACCATGCTTCACCATAGGGATGGTGCCAGGTTTCCTCCAGACGTGACGCTTGGCATTCAGGTCAAAGAGCTCAATCTTGGTTTCATCAGAGCAAAGAATCTTTTGATGCCTTTCTGCAAACTCCAAGCTGGAAGTCATGTGCCTTTTACTGAGGAGTGGCTTCCGTCAGGCCACTCGTCAGGCCACTCTACCATAAAAGCTGATTGGTGGAGTGCTGCAGATATGGTTGTTCTTCTTAAAGGTTCTCCCATCACCACAGAGGAACTCTGGAGCTCTGTCAGAGTGACCATCGGGTTACCTCTCTGACCAAGGCCCTTCTCCCCTGATTGCTCAGTTTGGCCGGGCAGCCAGCACTAGGAAGAGTCTTGGTGGTTCCAAACTTCTTCCATTTAAGAATGATGGAGGCCACTGTGTTCTTGGGGACCTTCAATGCTGCAGACATTTTTTGGTACCCTTGCCAAGATCTGTGCACAATCCTGTCTCTGAGCTCTACGGACAATTCCTTCGACCTCATGGCTTGGTTTATCTTCTCTGACATGCACTGTCAACTGTGGGACCTTATATAGACACGTGTGTGCCAAATGTTGTGTTGTGTTTCCAAATCATGTCCAATCAATTGAATTTACCACAGGTGGACTCCAATTAAATTGTAGAAACATCTCAAGGATGATCAATGGAAACAGGATGCAACTGAACTCAATTTCGAGTCTCATATCAAAGAGTCTGAATACCTATGTAAATAACTTCAGCTTTTATTTTTTCTAAAAACCTCTTTTCGCTTTGTCATTATGGGGTATAGTGTGTAGATTGATCAGGGAAAAAATCTAGTAACAAAATGTGAGGGATCTGAATACTTTCCGAATGCACTGTAAGTCGACTGACTTGAAATGGCATTGAGCCCAAACCTGGACTGATAAGTGGAGGGCACGAGGTGGTTGGATAAGTGGAGGGCACGAGGTGGTTGGATAAGTGGAGGGCACGAGGTGGTTGGATAAGTGGAGGGCACGAGGTGGTTGGATAAGTGGAGGGTACGAGGTGGTTGGATAAGTGGAGGGTACGAGGTGGTTGGATAAGTGGAGGGCACGAGGTGGTTGGATAAGTGGAGGGCACGAGGTGGTTGGATAAGTGGAGGGTACGAGGTGGTTGGATAAGTGGAGGGTACGAGGTGGTTGGATAAGTGGAGGGTACGAGGTGGTTGGATAAGTGGAGGGCACGAGGTGGTTGGATAAGTGGAGGGCACGAGGTGGTTGGATAAGTGGAGGGCACAAGGTGGTTGGATAAGTGGAGGGTACGAGGTGGTTGGATAAGTGGAGGGCACGAGGTGGTTGGATAAGTGGAGGGCACGAGGTGGTTGGATAAGTGGAGGGCACGAGGTGGTTGGATAAGTGGAGGGCACGAGGTGGTTGGATAAGTGGAGGGTACGAAGTGGTTGCATAAGTGGAGGGTACGAGGTGGTTGGATAAGTGGAGGGTACGAGGTGGTTGGATAAGTGGAGGGTACGAGGTGGTTGGATAAGTGGAGGGTACGAGGTGGTTGCATAAGTGGAGGGTACGAGGTGGTTGGATAAGTGGAGGGTACGTGGTGGTTGGATAAGTGGAGGGTACGAGGTGGTTGGATAAGTGGAGGGTACGAGTGTAGTATAAGTGTAGGAGTATAAGGGTATAAGTGTAGGAGCATGTGTGTTTGTGTTCCCATGATGTTTAGCCACTGTCGCCCTTGGTATCCAAACACCTTGCCAGTTGGGTGAAGTGCTTAGGGGAGAAAGATACACACTGGCTTTAGCTGTGCTTAGCCGTGGTGTTTCTCATTAGTCTTTGTGTATCACAGATACTAGAAAAGAAAAAGGGCGCCATTTGGGACACAAACACTTCTTTTTCTCTCTGTTCTGGGTGATGTGGTACAAAACTGACTAGTCACTGATCTCCCTCCATGTGAGCAAGACAAAGGAGCTGATCGTGGACTACAGGAAACTGAGGGCAGAGCACGCCCCCATCCGCAGGGCTGTAGTGGAGTGGGTCGAGAGCTTCAAGTTCCTCGGTGACCACATCACTAAGGAATTAACATGGTCTACACACACACACCAAAACAGATGTAAAGAAGGCACGACTACGTCTCTTCTCCCTCAGGAGGCTGAAAAGATTTGGCATGGGGCCTCAGATCCTCAAAACGTTCTACAGCTGCACCATCGAGAGCATCTTGACTGGCTGCATCACAGCCTGGCAACTGCTCGGCATCCGACCGCAAGGCGCTACAGAGGACAGTGTGTACGGCCTTCCAGGACCTCTATACCAGGCGGTGTCAGAGGAAGGCCCTAAAAATGGTCAAAGACTCCAGCCACTCAAGTCATAGACTATTCTCTCTGCTACAGCACAGCAAGCAGTAACGATGGAACCAACAGGAACCTGAACAGCTTCTACCAAGCCATAAGACTGCTAAATAGTTAGTTAAATAGTTAATCAAATAGCTACGCAGACTATCTGCATTGACCCCTTTTTGCACTAATTCTTTTAACTCATCACATACAGTACGCTGCTGCTACTGTTTATTATCTATCCTGTTGCCTAGTAACTTTGTCCATACATATCTACCTCAATCACCTCGCACCCCTGCACAGTGACTCGGTTTCTGGTACCCCGTGTATATAGACAAGTTATCGTTATTCATTGTGTATGTATTCCTCTGCATTGTTGAGAAGGGCCCGTCAGTAAGCATTTCACTGTTAGTCTACACTTGTTGTTTACCAAGCATGTGACAAATATAATGTGATTTGATTAGATCAATGTACACAAAAGCACACACAAACAATGCTGTGTGTTTCTGCATATGTGCCTGTGTGTGTATGTACCTGTGTGTGTGTGTGTGTGTGTGTGTGTTGTGTGTGTGTGTGTGTGTGTGTGTGTGTGTGTGTGTGTGTGTGTGTGTGTGTGTGCGTGCGTGGGGTTCTGTGTGTATGTACCTGTGTGTGTGTTGGGGGGGGGTTCTGTGTGTATGTGCCTGTGTGTGTATGTGCCTGTGTGTGTGTGTGTGTGTGTGGGGGGGGGGGTTCTGTGTGTATGTGTCTGTGTGTGTTTGTGGGGGGGGGGTTCTGTGTGTATGTGCCTTTGTGTGTGTGTGTGTGTGGGGGGGGGGTTCTGTGTGTATGTGCGTGTGTGTGTGTATGTGTGCGTGCGAATAACTGCATGTGCATCTAGCAGAGGGAAATTGTGTGTGCGCGCACGCATTAGTGTGTGCATGTTTGCATGCGTGTGTGTGACCACATTCAGGTGCGGTTTTCAAACCCTGCATGCCATGCATCTCCACACAGGTAGAATCCAGGCAGGAGTGACGTAAAGCAGGAAGGAGTCTGTGTGAGAGGGGTGGGCATAAAGCAGGAAGGAGTCTGTGTGAGAGGGGTGGGCATAAAGCAGGAAGGAGTCTGTGTGAGAGGGGTGGACATAAAGCAGGAAGGAGTCTGTGTGAGAGGGGTGGGCATAAAGCAGGAAGGAGTCTGTGTGAGAGGGGTGGACATAAAGCAGGAAGGAGTCTGTGTGAGAGGGGTGGACGTAAAGGAGGAAGGAGTCTGTGAGAGGGGTGGACGTACAGGAGGAAGGAGTCTGTGTGAGAGGGGTGGACGTACAGGAGGAAGGAGTCTGTGTGAGAGGGGTGGACGTAAAGGAGGAAGGAGTCTGTGTGAGAGAGGGGTGGATGTACAGGAGGAAGGAGTCTGTGTGAGAGGGGTGGGCGTAAAGGAGGAAGGAGTCTGTGTGAGAGGGGTGGTCATAAAGCAGGAAGGAGTCTGTGTGAGAGGGGTGGGCATAAAGCAGGAAGGAGTCTGTGTGAGAGGGGGTGGACATAAAGCAGGAAGGAGTCTGTGTGAGAGGGTGGGCATAAAGCAGGAAGGAGTCTGTGTGAGAGGGGTGGGCATAAAGCAGGAAGGAGTCTGTGTGAGAGGGGTGGACATAAAGCAGGAAGGAGTCTGTGTGAGAGGGGTGGGCATAAAGCAGGAAGGAGTCTGTGTGAGAGGGGTGGGCATAAAGCAGGAAGGAGTCTGTGTGAGAGGGGTGGACATAAAGCAGGAAGGAGTCTGTGTGAGAGGGGTGGGCGTAAAGGAGGAAGGAGTCTGTGTGAGAGGGGTGGGCATAAAGCAGGAAGGAGTCTGTGTGAGAGGGGTGGACGTAAAGGAGGAAGGAGTCTGTGTGAGAGGGGTGGACATAAAGGAGGAAGGAGTCTGTGAGAGGGGTGGACGTACATGGATGATTTAGATGCACTATTGTAAAGTGGCTGTTCCACTGGATGTCAGAAGGTGAATTCACCAATTTGTAAGTCGCTCTGGATAAGAGCGTCTGCTAAATGACTTAAATGTAAATGTAAATGTACAGGAGGAAGGAGTCTGTGTGAGAGGGGTGGACGTACAGGAGGAAGGAGTCTGTGTGAGAGGGGTGGACGTACAGGAGGAAGGAGTCTGTGAGAGGGGTGGACGTACAGGAGGAAGGAGTCTGTGTGAGAGGGGTGGGCGTAAAGGAGGAAGGAGTCTGTGTGAGAGGGGTGGATGTACAGGAGGAAGGAGTCTGTGTGAGAGGGGTGGATGTACAGGAGGAAGGAGTCTGTGTGAGAGGGGTGGGCGTAAAGGAGGAAGGAGTCTGTGTGAGAGGGGTGGGCGTACAGGAGGAAGGAGTCTGTGTGAGAGGGGTGGACGTAAAGGAGGAAGGAGTCTGTGTGAGAGGGGTGGACATAAAGGAGGAAGGAGTCTGTGTGAGAGGGGTGGACGTAAAGGAGGAAGGAGTCTGTGTGAGAGGGGTGGACGTACAGGAGGAAGGAGTCTGTGAGAGGGGTGGACGTACAGGAGGAAGGAGTCTGTGTGAGAGGGGTGGACGTAAAGGAGGAAGGAGTCTGTGTGAGAGGGGTGGACGCACAGGAGGAAGGAGTCTGTGTGAGAGGGGTGGACGTACAGGAGGAAGGAGTCTGTGAGAGGGGTGGACGTACAGGAGGAAGGAGTCTGTGTGAGAGGGGTGGGCGTAAAGGAGGAAGGAGTCTGTGTGAGAGGGGTGGACGTACAGGAGGAAGGAGTCTGTGAGAGGGGTGGACGTACAGGAGGAAGGAGTCTGTGTGAGAGGGGTGGACGTAAAGGAGGAAGGAGTCTGTGTGAGAGGGGTGGACGTACAGGAGGAAGGAGTCTGTGTGAGAGGGGTGGACGTAAAAGGAAGGAGTCTGTGTGAGAGGGGTGGACATAAAGCAGGAAGGAGTCTGTGTGAAAGGGGTGGGCGTAAAGGAGGAAGGAGTCTGTGTGAGAGGGGTGGGCGTAAAGGAGGAAGGAGTCTGTGTTGGGCGTACAGGAGGAAGGAGTCTGTGTGAGAGGGGTGGACGTACAGGAGGAAGGAGTCTGTGTGAGAGGGGTGGACATAAAGCAGGAAGGAGTCTGTGTGAGGGGTGGACGTACAGGAGGAAGGAGTCTGTGTGAGAGGGGTGGGCGTAAAGGAGGAAGGAGTCTGTGTGAGAGGGGTGGACGTACAGGAGGAAGGAGTCTGTGTGAGAGGGGTGGACAGCGAGTAGTAAAAAATAAAAAGTAGTAAGCGTAAGACATATTTACATTTTGGCCTTCCTCCCTCACCTCAAGTGTACCGCGCTTGGCTGGGTTGAGCACCAGGAAGCGCTTGAGGAGGTTTTCACAGTCGGTGGACATGTAGAAAGGGATACGGTATTTACCCCTTAAAACACGCTCTCTCAGCTCCTATAGGGGGAGACAGAGAGGAGAGGTTAAAGGTCGGGTCAGTTTGTGGACATGCAAAAGGGGATAAGGTATCCCCCCAATTAATCAGCTTCCCCAAAACGCACTCACACGCCCTCAGATGCAGGAAATAGTGTGCAATGAGGTATTGAATGTGTCACTGTCGGTCACCTTGATTACTACAATTTGTCTCTCTTGACCTGTGTGCACCTACGTTGTTTCATCCATAGGCTGTTGTAGCAACCTCATGATGGGTACAGAGAACATTAGAGTATCATGTAGTAAACTGAACCTGCTGAAGTTACATTGAACTGGGTTAATGGAATATGAATTACAGTCATCCAACATCCCAGGGATCATCAACTAAGATTCAGCAGCGGGACAATTTTCTTGAGCGGGTGGTTGGGGAGCCGGAACATCATTACAAATCATTTGTCGACTGCAAATTGACCGCAAGGAGCCCAAACAGATATCATGTTTGACTAAAACATAACCGTTCCAAACCGTGCTTATATTTCTATACAATCACGCGTCTCTCTATCATGGTTGGGAACACATTTCTTAAATTAAAATCACTTGGAGCTGATTTTCTGGTGTTTTTACAGTCATGTCCAACAACGCAGCAA
Organism: Oncorhynchus masou masou; assembly: GCF_036934945.1. Classification (NCBI taxonomy): domain Eukaryota; kingdom Metazoa; phylum Chordata; class Actinopteri; order Salmoniformes; family Salmonidae; genus Oncorhynchus; species Oncorhynchus masou. Next base: position 33,776,844 of record NC_088230.1, read on the forward strand.
GTTGGGAGCCCTGCAATATACAGTTGGGGAGCCCTGCAATATACAGTTGGGGAGCCCTGCAATATACAGTTGGGGAGCCCTGCAATATACAGTTGGGGAGCCCTGCAATATACAGTAGGGGAGCCCTGCAATATACAGTTGGGGAGCCCTGCAATATGCAATATACAGTAGGGGAGCCCTGCAATATACAGTAGGGGAGCCCTGCAATATACAGTAGGGGAGCCCTGCAATATACAGTTGGGGAGTATACAGTAGGGGAGCCCTGCAATATACAGTTGGGGAGCCCAGTTGGGGAGCTCTGCAATATACAGTTGGGGAGCCCTGCAATATACAGTAGGGGAGACCTGCAATATACAGTAGGGGAGCCCTGCAATATACAGTTGGGGAGCTCTGCAATATACAGTTGGGGAGCCCTGCAATATACAGTTGGGGAGCCCTGCAATATACAGTTGGGGAGCCCTGCAATATACAGTTGGGGAGCCCTGCAATATACAGTTGGGGAGCCCTGCAATATACAGTTGGGGAGCCCTGCAATATACAGTTGGGGAGCCCTGCAATATACTGCAACAGAAGTAAAGGAAATGGACAAACTGACAGCATTCAATCAAAATGTGGCATTTAACCCCATAAGGCCAAGCTCATAAAAACATGTGTCCTCCCTAATCTTGAATGGTACAAACCGCCACTGACAAAGACAGACCCTGCTTCCCAATTCTCTACCTTTCTCCCAAAGTGTGCAATCATGTCCTCTTCCCCATGCAGTAAGCATGCCCTCTTCCCCATGCAGTAAGCATGCCCTCATGTCCTCTTCCCCATCCTTCCCCATGCAGTAAGCATGTCCTCTTCCCCATGCAGTAAGCATGTCCTCTTCCCCATGCAGTAAGCATGTCCTCTTCCCCATGCAGTAAGCATGCCCTCTTCCCCATGCAGTAAGCATGTCCTCTTCCCCATGCAGTAAGCATGCCCTCTTCCCCATGCAGTAAGCATGCCATGTCCTCTTCCCCATGCAGTAAGCATGTCCTCTTCCCCATGCAGTAAGCATGCCCTCTTCCCCTCATGCCCTCCTCTTCCCCATGCAGTAGCATGCATGTCCTCTTCCCCATGCAGTATGCCCTCTTCCCCAGCATGCCCTCTTCCCCATGCAGTAAGCATGTCCTCTTCCCCATGCAGTAATCATGTCCTCTTCCCCATGCAGTAATCATGCCCTCTTCCCCATGCAGTAAGCATGTCCTCTTCCTCATGCAGTAAGCATGCCCTCATCCCCATGCAGTAAGCATGGTAAGCAGCAGCTAGATGGAGTTAGCCCCATTCTTACAACACTGCTTTCCTTTTAAAGCAATTGCACATTTATGACAGAAGGGTAGAAAGAATTGGGACATAGAGTGGAGGTCAGGGTTAAAAGTTAATACACTCACACATATACACACACACACCTTGAGGTTCTGACCGTCGAAGGGCAGCGACCCTGACACCAGCGTGTACAGGATGACCCCCAGGCTCCAGACGTCCACCTCAGGCCCGTCGTACTTCTTCCCCTGGAACAGCTCTGGGGCGGCGTAGGGAGGAGAGCCGCAGAACGTGTCCAGCTTACTTCCCATGACAAACTCATTACTGAAGCCAAAGTCGGCAATCTTGATGTTCATGTCGGCGTCCAGGAGTAAGTTCTCAGCCTGGTTGGGGGGGGGTGGGGGGGTGAGTAGGGGTGGAAGTGGGTGTGTTTGTGTGTGGAATGTATTCAGTGACGTGAAACATTGTTGTCCTTTTCAAATTACAGAACGGCGATGTAGATGGCTGGATGTTACACTGGAACTAGTGAACTATAAGTGGGGTGTGTGTGGGGACGTCATTCATTGTGACACACGATGTACTATGTATGAGATTGCTAATGGAGAAGTAAACATTGAACATTTACACCGGCAGTAACGTTGTCAGACTCCCTTATTAAATAACTTTACAGTCTTGAACACTGCAGATAGAACTAGAATGAATAGAGCTATCAGGGGAAAGAGAGAGATATGAAGAGAGGAGAGAGATGGGGAAGAGCGGAGGAAGACAAAGAAGCGAATGAGGTGCAGAGGATGAGAATGAGAGCAAGATGCCAACTCCGTGCCCCACACGTAGCATCAGACATCTTTCTTTCTTCCTTCCTATTTCCATCACTCTCTCCATCTCCCTGTTTCTCTATCCATATCTTTCTGTTCCTCCCTCCCACTTTCTCCCCTTCTCTCTTTCTCTATTACTCACCCTCTCTCTCTCTTGTGCATAATGTAGGATGTCTCATGGTGGAAACAGAGCATGTAATGCCCTGTAGACTACTACACTGTGTCACAAAGCACACATCTCTGGGGGACGGTAACACAACATCCCATGAGACCCCTGCTAGAGGAGCAGGAGGTGATTATGAACAGTGTTCCTCCCAGGGCTGTGGAAGAGAGTGCGTGTGTGTGTCATGGTACGTGTGTGTGTGCCAGGGTGCGTGTGCAGGTGTAGGATCTTAATTTGATCACCCTGTTGCAGGACAACTTTCCTGCCTGCAATGCAGGAAATGTAAAACTTGCAATGTATTTGACACTGGAACCGCTGGGCAGGTCCCCTCCTCATTCTGACTGAAAAAATAATCATCTACTTAAAAAAAATATATATATATATATTAGCCAAATACATTTAAACTTAGTTTATCACAATTCCTGACATTTAAGCCTAGTAAAAGTTAGGATCACCACTTTATTTTAAGAATGTGAAATTTCAGAATAATAGTAGAGAGAATGATTTATTTTAGCTTCTAATTTCTTTCATCACATTCCCAGTGGGTCAGAAGTTTACATTCACTCAATTAGTATTTAGTAGCATTGCCTTTAAATTGTTTAACTTGGGTCAAATGTTTCGGGTAGACTTCCACAAGCTTCCCACAATAAGTTGCGTGAATTTTGGCCAATTCCTCCTGACAGAGCTGGTGTAACTGAGTCAGGTTTGTAGGCCTCCTTGCTCGCACACGCTTCTTCAGTTCTGCCCACAAATGTTCTATAGGATTGAGGTCAGGGCTTTGTGATGGCCACTCCAATACCTTCACTTTGTTGTCTTTAAGCCATTTTTTCACAACTTTGGAAGTATGCTTGGGGTTACTGTTCATTTGGAAGACACATTTGCGACCAAGCTTTAACTTCCTGACTCATGATACCATCTATTTTGTGAAGTGCACCAGTCCCTCCTGCAGCAAAGCACCCCCACAACATGATGCTGCCACCCCCGTGCTTCACGGTTGGGATGATATTCTTCGGCTTGCAAGCCTCCCCCCTTTTCCTCCAAACATAACGATGGTCATTATGGCCAAACAGTTCTATTTTTGTTTCATCAGACCAGAGGACATTTCTCCAGAAAGTACGATCTATGTCCACATGTGCTGTTGCAAACCGTAGTCTGTCTTTTTTATGGCGGTTTTGGAGCAGTGGCTTCTTCCTTGCTCAGCGGCCTTTCAGGTTATGTCGATATAGGACTCGTTTTACTGTGGATATAGATACTTTTGTACCCGTTTCCTCCAGCATCTTCACAAGGTCCTTCGCTGTTGTTCTGGGATTGATTTGCACTTTTCGCAACAAAGTACATTCATCTCTAGGAGACAGACCGCATCTCCTTCCTGAGCGGTATGATGGTTGCGAGGTCCCATGGTGTTTATACTTGCGGACTATTGTTTGTACAGATGAACGTGGTACCTTCAGGAGTTTGGAAATTGCTCCCAAGGATGAATCAGATTTGTGGAGGTCTACAATTCATTTATTTTGATTTTCCCATGATGTCAAGCAAAGAAGCATTGAGATTGAAGGTAGGCCTTGAAATACATTCACCGGTACACCTTCAATTGACTCAAATTATGTCAATTAGCCTATCAGAAGCTTCTAAAGCCATGACATCATTTTCGGGACTTTTCCAAGCTGTATAAAGGCACAGTCAACTTAGTGTATGTAAACTGCAGACCCACTGGAATTGTGAAACAGTGAATTATAAGTGAAATAATCTGTCTGTAAACAATTGTTGGAGAAATGACTTGTGTCATGCACAAAGTAGATGTCCTAACCGACTTGTCAAAACTATAGTTTGTTAACAGGACGTGTGGAGTGGTGGAAAAACGAGTTTTATTGACTCCAACCGAAGTGGGTGTAAACTTCCGACTACAAACAACTTCTGTTTACAATGACGAAATAAAACAGTCAGCCAGACGCACAATCAGTCAGTCAGTCAGTCAGACGCACAGTCAGTCAGTCAGTCAGTCAGTCAGTCAATCAGTCAGTCAGCCAGTCACGTCAGTCAGTCAGCCAGAGTCAGTCAGTCAGTCAGTCAGTTTGTCAGCCAGACGCACAGTCACAGTCAGTTTGTCAGTCAGTCAGTAGTCAGCCAGTCAGTCAGTTTGTCAGCCACAGTCAGTCAGTCAGTTTGTCAGTTTGTCAGCCAGTCGCACTGTCAGTCAGTCAGTCAGTCAGTCAGCCAGACGCACAGTCAGTCAGTCAGTCAGTCAGTCAGCCAGACGCACAGTCAGTCAGTCAGCCAGACGCACAGTCAGCAGTCAGTCAGTCAGCCAGACGCACAGTCAGTCAGTCAGTCAGTCAGCCAGACGCTCAGTCAGTCAGCCAGTCAGTCAGCCAGACGCTCAGTCAGTCAGTCAGCCAGACGCACAGTCAAGTCAGCCAGACGCACAGTCAGTCAGCCAGCCAGACGCACAGTCAGTCAGCCAGACGCACAGTCAGTCAGCCAGACGCACAGTCAGTCAGCCAAACGCACAGTCAGTCAGTCAGCCAGACGCACAGTCAGTCAGTCAGCCAAACGCACAGTCAGTCAGTCAGCCAAACGCACAGTCAGTCAGTCAGCCAAACGCACAGTCAGTCAGCCAAACGCAGTCAGTCAGCCAAACGCACAGTCAGTCAGCCAAACGCACAGTCAGTCAGCCAAACGCACAGTCAGTCAGCCAGACGCACAGTCAGTCAGCCAGACGCACAGGCCTCCCGAGTGGTGCAGTGGTCTAAGGCACAGTGCTAGCTGTGCCACTAGAGATCCTGGTTCGAATCCAGGCTCTGTCGCAGCAGGTCGCGACCAGGAGACCCATGGGGCGGCGCACAATTGGCCCAGCGTCGTCAGGTTTAGGGGAGGGTTTGACCGGCAGGGATGTCCTTGTCCCATCGCACTCTAGCAACTCCTGTGGCGGGCCGGGCGCATGCACGCTGACATGGTCGCCAGGTGTACGGTGTTTCCTCCGACACATTAGTGTGACTGGCTTCTGGGTTAAGTGGGCATTGTGTCAAGAGGCAGTGCGGCTTGGTTGGGTCGTGTTTCGGAGGACGCACGGCTCTAGACCTTCGCCTCTCCTGAAGTCCGTACAGGAGTTGCAGCGATGAGACAAGACTAACTACCAATTGGATACCAGGAAATTGGGGAGAAAAAGTTGCACGGTCAGCCAGACACACGGTCAATTGATGAAAACATCAGTAGACTAAACATAAATAGTGAAAGTCAGCACAAAAGCAATAATGCATTAATAATGAATATTAAATGCCGATATGACAGCATTCAAAGATAATAAATGGACTGTCAGCTCGTGCTTACATGGTGTGCATCTTAACACAGTGGCATCAGTTGGAGCATGTCCATGTCACATAAACAATGAAAGCTGGTGAGAGCGTTGCTCATGTTGTTTTCTGTTTGAGATGTGGGGCCTGCTGTCTCAGTGATGACATTTTGTGCTGATAATCGGTGTAGCATTGTTCACAAGCGTGTTTTCCCCAAATGTTGTCGTCCCTACCTGCTCAGTGCACACCGGTTCTGGCTTTTTAGGTGTAGATTCAGGTTCAGGTTGAGAGCTCGGAATCAGAAGACGAATAAACATGATCCATTTCTTCCTCCGCAATCTGAGTGGTTTTCATTCAGATCTTGTCGCAGCGCTAACGCAGAATGTGCATCCCGTTCGTCTGGGTTTTAATACCATTGTACATGACGTACGCTCTCACTGTGTTCTCCAAGTAGGCCAAAGTAGACTGATAAGACTGCTTGGATTCGGTGGACTGATATAGGGTACTTACCATTTGGAGATTACAAAAGATCCATGATCCCTTTTCTCCCCCAATATACTTTATGCATTTATTTAATCTATTGTTGTATCTGTGAAATTAGTTTCAGTTACAGTTTAGGTTCAGTTTTGAGGTAGTTTCGGGGTGATTCTAAACACACTTATAAACTTATAAAGGGCATGTAATTTCTCCCCTGGAAAGCCTTTTTTTTTAAAGACACACCCTGCTAAAACTCGCTATGACACCAGGTCTGTATGTTATATTATGATTGTAACAACAACAACAACAACAGTGTGTTAAACAGACTTATTTAGGAAAAGTCTGGAGTGAGAGAGGGGCATGACGTTCAAAATGTAATTAATGAGCCGTCCAAATGACGACTGATTTAGTGGTTCTAGTGTGAAGAAGTCTTCTGAAGTTTGTCATTTCTTGATTTTCCCTTCAGAAAATGTTATCAGTCCTTACAAAACATGTCTATTAATTATAATCCACATAATAACTCAAATTTCCTGTTGCTGCTGGATCAGTGTCCTGCTGTAGCAAACTGGCTCAAATTAAGATCCTACATCTGTGTGTGTGTGTGTGTGTGTGTGTGTGTGTGTGTGTGTGTGTGTGTGTGTGTGTGTGTGTGTGTGTGTGTGTGTGTGTGTGTGTGTGTGTGTGTGTGTGATAAAGCCTTCATTACCTTCAGGTCTCTGTGTACGATGTGTTTCTGATGGCAGTACTGTACAGCTGACACAATCTGGAAAGGAATGGACCAAAACCATACAATTACAAGTTAGAACATATTATTAGACAGTTGTACGATGACGTTTTAGAAGGTCTTCTTCAAGGGACAACGAGACACGGCAGTCCTTGACATCTCAGAGTTTGACACATGGCAGAGGAGCTTGGGGTTCAGAAAGTCTCTGTGTGTGTGTGTGTCTGTGTGTGTGTGTGTGTGTGTGTGTGTGCGCGTGTGTGTCGGCAATTAACAACATCCAACCGCAGCACCTACACCTCTCAGAACTCCATTGATTGGACAACAGGGACGTGCTTGGGGCTAGAACAGTGTGTGTGTGTGTGTGTGTGCGTGCCAGATCTGGTGGAGTTCCCATCTAGGTAAGCAGGGACTGATAGGAACATAATTAGCTATTCACTGATTACAGTCAATAACATACATTGATTGTTATTTTTGTAGTTATAAAGTAGCCATCTACTGGGGTAATATATTTCTGCAGTCTCCTAATGGGGCAATACATTTCTGCAGTCTCCTAATGGGGTAGTACATTTCTGCAGTCTCCTAATGGGGTAGTACATTTTGCAGTCTCCTAATGGGGTAATATATTTCTGCAGTCTCCTAATGGGGTAATACCTTTCTGCAGTCTCCTAATGGGGTAGTACATTCTTGCAGTCTCCTAATGGGGTAGTACATTCTTGCAGTCTCCTAATGGGGTAGTACATTCTTGCAGTCTCCTAATGGGGTAATACATTTCTGCAGTCTCCTAATGGGGTAGTACATTTCTGCAGTCATTTTTGCCTCGTTCTCAATTAATAACAGGCCTACTGGTCAGTGTGAAGTTATAACCTCCCCTTTCCTTTTGCAAATATCCTCTATCAAGTATCATAGTTAGTTGGAAACACTGACCAATGAGCTCTACGTTTGACAGTGTTATTGTAGAGCTCATTGGTCAGTGTTTCCAACTAACACTGTCAAACTTAGAGCTCATTGGTCAGTGTTTCCGTTTGACAGTGTTAGTTGGAAACACTGACCAATGAGCTCTACGTTTGACAGTGTTAGTTGGAAACACTGACCAATGAGCTCTACGTTTGCTGCCTTCTCTGTTGCTGATAATGCAGCTCTCGTCCACTGGCAGAACTTATGTAGGCTATATAGGTCTTAGGGTAGTGTAGGCCAAGCGAATTGGTTGTTCCTTGCAGGGCTCAGTCCTGCCAAGTCGGCTGGCTTGAAAGTCTGTGTGTGTGTGTGTGTGTGTGTGTATGTGTCTGTGACACCCAGCCAGGGTGTCTTTGAACATGGTGTGTCTTAGTGCGTGTGTAGGGCTGAATCCAGTCCACTAATGGTAGAACCAGGATGGTCATACTTGTATTTAATATTCATGAGCTTTTCATGCATTATATCAAATCAAATTATAAATATTATGTACTCTGGTACCTGTCTAAATTTAGCCCTGGCCTCCTTCTCCTTCATCCTCCCATGTGCTACGAGGTAGTCAAAGACCTCCCCTGGAAGGAGAAAGGGGGAAGGGGGGCGAGAGGGAGGAGAGATAGAGGTGGGTAGGGAGAGAGAGAGAGAGAGAGAGAGAGAGAGAGAGATAAAGGGGGAGAGAAAAAGAGAGAGAGATAAAGGGGGAGAGAAAAGAGAGAGACCTCCAGAGATAAAGGGGGAGAGAAAAAGAGAGAGACTGAGAGATAAAGGGGGAGACATAAAAGACATAGAGAGAGAGAGATAAAGGGGGAGAGAAAAAGAGAGAGAAACCGAGAGAGCGAGGGGGGGGAGAGAGAGGGAGAAAGAGAGAAAAAGGGGGGGATGGAGAGGGACAGAGAGAAAGAGGGAGGAGAGAGGCATAGAGAGTTTAAGTTAAACTTTGACTGAATGGAGACACGCCACAACTTTCTCTCAGTCCTCCAACTTAAATGTGAAGTCATATGTCTGAAAGCATAAATTGCTAGTTAGACAGCCTCATTTGTCCAAGGTAAGGCAATATTATGCCTTATTATACAGTACTATATAAATAGCAGGAGGCAGACCAAACCTCCTCCTGGAGAGCTACTGGTTATGCTGTCTTTTTCTCCAGCCCTGACCTCTGATTCTACCAAACAGGCCTGAAGCAGGTGCGTTAGCACAGGATAGCACCTTGTAGCTCTTCAAGAGGAGGGTGGTATACTATAATGGTAGAACCAGGATGGTCATACTTGTATTTAATATTCATGAGCTTTTTCATGCATTATGCTCAAATCAAATTATAAATATTATAGTGTACTCTGTACTACACTATTTACCATACCTCATATTACTAAGTAACTTACCTCCACTGACATTTCACTAAGTAACTTACCTCCACTGACATATCACTAAGTAACTTACCTCCACTGACATATCACTAAGTAACTTACCTCCACTGTAATATTACTTATTAACTTACCTCCACTGTAATATTACTTATTAACTTACCCCCACTGACATATCACTAAGTAACTTACCTCCACTGACATATCACTAAGTAACTTACCTCCACTGTAATATTACAAGTAACTTACCTCCACTGTAATATCCACTAATATTACTAATTAACTTACCTCCACTGTAATATTACTAAGTAACTTACCTCCACTGTAATATTACTAAGTAACTTACCTCCACTGACATATCACTAAGTAACTTACCTCCACTGACATATCACTAAGTAACTTACCTCCACTGACATATCACTAAGTAACTTACCTCCATACATATCACTAAGTAACTTACCTCCACTGAATATCACTAAGTAACTTACCTCCACTGTAATATTACTAAGTAACTTACCTCCACTGACATATCACTAAGTAACTTACCTCCACTGTAATATCACTAAGTAACTTACCTCCACTGACATATCACCTCCACTGACATAACTTACCTGACATATCACTAAGTAATATCCACTAATATAACTTACCTCCACTGACATATCACTAAGTAACTTACCTCCACTGACATATCACTAAGTAACTTACCTCCACTGACATATCACTAAGTAACTGACATATCACTAAGTACTTACTCTCCACTGTAATATTACTCCATTAACTTACCTCCACTGACATATCACTAATAATTCCACTGACATATTAACTTACCTCCACTGACATATCACTAAGTAACTTACCTCCACTGTACATATCACTAATTAACTTACCTCCACTGTAATATTACTAAGTAACTTACCTCCACTGACATATCACTAAGTAACTTACCTCCACTGACATATCACTAAGTAACTTACCTCCACTGACATATCACTAAGTAACTTACCTCCACTGACATATCACTAAGTAACTTACCTCCACTGTAATATCACTAAGTAACTTACCTCCACTGACATATCACTAAGTAACTTACCTCCACTGACATATCACTAAGTAACTTACCTCCACTGACATATCACTAAGTAACTTACCTCCACTGACATATCACTAAGTAACTTACCTCCACTGACATATCACTAAGTAACTTACCTCCACTGACACTGACATATTACTAAGTAACTCCACTGACATATACTAAGTAACTTAAGTAACTTACCTCCACTGACATATCACTAAGTAACTTACCTCCACTGTACCTCCATATCACTAAGTAACTTACCTCCACTGACATATCACTAAGTAACTGACATATCACTAAGTCCACCTCCACTGACATATCACTAAGTAACTTACCTCCACTGACATATCACTAAGTAACTTACCTCCACTGACATATCACTAATATCTGACAGTAACTTACCTCCACTGACATATTACTAAGTAACTTACCTCCACTGACATATCACTAAGTAACTTATCACCTCCACTGACATATCACTAAGTAACTTACCTCCACTGACATATCACTAAGTAACTTACCTCCACTACATATCACTAAGTAACTTACCTCCACTGACATATCACTAAGTAACTTACCTCCACTGACATATCACTAAGTAACTTACCTCCACTGACATCCACTAAGTAATATCCACTGACATAGTAACTTACCTCCACTGACATATCACTAAGTAACTTGACACTCCACTGACATATCACTAAGTAACTTACCTCCACTGACATATCACTAAGTAACTTACCTCCACTCCACCTCCACTGACATATCACTGACACTGACATATCACTCACTAAGTAACTTACCTCCACTGTAATATCACCAAGTAACTTACCTCCACTGTAATATTACTAAGTAACTTACCTCCACTGACATATCACTAAGTAACTTACCTCCACTGACATATCACTAAGTAACTTACCTCCACTGACATATCACTAAGTAACTTACCTCCACTGACATATCACTAAGTGACTTACCTCCACTGACATATCACTAAGTAACTTACCTCCACTGACATATCACTAAGTAACTTACCTCCACTGTAATATCACCAAGTAACTTACCTCCACTGTAATATTACTAAGTAACTTACCTCCACTGACATATCACTAAGTAACTTACCTCCACTGACATATCACTAAGTAACTTACCTCCACTGACATATTACTAAGTAACTACCTCCACTGACATATCACTAAGTAACTGTAATTACCTCCACTAATATTACTAAGTAACTTACCTCCACTGACATATCACTAAGTAACTTACCTCCACTGACATATCACTAAGTAACTTACCTCCACTGACATATCACTAAGTAACTTACCTCCACTGACATATCACTAAGTAACTTACCTCCACTGTAATATCACTAAGTAACTTACCTCCACTGTAATATCACCCACTGTAATATTACTAAGTAACTTACCTCCACTGTAACTTACCTCCACTGGCATATCACTAAGTAACTTACCTCCACTGTAATATCACTAAGTAACTTACCTCCACTGACATATCACTAAGTAACTTAACTCCACTGTAATATTACTAAGTAACTTACCTCCACTGTAATATCACTAAGTAACTTACCTCCACTGACATATTACTAAGTAACTTACCTCCACTGACATATCACTAAGTAACTTACCTCCACTGGCATATTACTAAGTAACTTACCTCCACTGTAATATTACTAAGTAACTTTTGTCCATAACATATTACTAAGTAACTTACCTCCACTGGCATATTCCATCACCAGGTAGAGAGTCTTCTCAGTCTCTATCACCTCAAACAGTTTCACTGTGGAAGGAAGGAGAAAGAGAGAGAGGGAGAGAGGGAGAGAGAGAAAGAGTAAGAGAGAGTTATTTAACTTTTGTTCATTATCTATTTCACTTGCTTGGCAATGTAAATATACAGTATGTTTTCCATGCCAATGAATTAAATTGATATTAGCCAGGTTGCCTCAGGACAGTATAGGGGCAGTAGTGCTGGCAGACAGGCTTGAGGGCCAGAGACAGACAGACAGACAGACAGACAGACAGACAGACAGACAGACAGGCCTGAGGGCCAGAGACAGACAGACAGACAGACAGACAGGCCTGAAGGCCAGAGACAGACAGACAGGCCTGAGGGCCAGAGACAGGACAGACAGACAGGCCTGAGGGCCAGAGACAGACAGACAGACAGGCCTGAGGGCCAGAGACAGACAGACAGGCCTGAGGGCCAGAGACAGACAGACAGACAGACAGACAGACAGGCCTGAAGGCCAGAGACAGACAGACAGGCCTGAAGGCCAGAGACAGACAGACAGACAGACAGGCCTGAGGGCCAGAGACAGACAGGCCTGAGTGCCAGAGACAGACAGACAGAGACAGTCTACCATAGCAGCTCACTGCAACTCTGCTGCTGCAGCCTCGAGCCCACAATCACCACCTGAGCAGTTAACTCAGCTTGTGTGTATGCGTGTGTGTGTGTATGCGTGTGTGTGTATGCGTGTGTGTATATGCGTGTGTGTGTGTATATGCGTGTGTGTGTGTGTGTATGCGTGTGTGTGTGCATGCGTGTGTGTGTGTGCATGCATGTGTGACTAGACACAAAGCACTAGGCTGAAGGAATGTAACTGTGAAATCAAAGCCTACAGTTAGGTGGAAAAGCCCCGTAATAGCAGGCTAAAGCTCGCTCTCTGAATCCCTGTCTGTTTCACTGTCTGTCTGTGGGAGTGTTCCAGAACACACTCATTTTGCAGGATAAGGATATAGCTGCCAGACTCTACTGATATTGGGTACCTGAGACAAAAAACTTCTGCGGACATTGTTAAGATCTGCACAGAATTTATGTGCAGTGTCTGTTAACACTCATTCCGACTCTTTCATAACTGATCAATAAGCCCTTGATTGGGCAAAACAGGAGTGTTAGAGCTGGAACAAAAAACAACAACACTGCACTCCTTGAGTTTCCACACCAAGAAGAGAAACCTTGCTATATTACACGATTGAAAATTCAATTTGGCCTGAAATTTACCTTGCTACTCTTCGCAAATTTTGGCATCATCTGAACGTTGTTTGCATCTGCCTGCTTAAAATGTTGCTTTGGGCTACTTTGCATCTCACCGAAGAAATTGTCTAGGGGAGAAACGCTGCAGATTTTCCAAACATATGTTGTAGGGCCCTATAAAATCCGTATTTCGAAGAACGCGGACAAAATCAAGGAAACCAAACATTAAAACAGAACTCAACAATATTCAAAAATGTATCCAAATTTGTAGGAAATGAACTAAATCATTGAACTTAGTAGAAAATGCATTAATTTGCCCGAGTAAGACATGAACAGGAAGTGAGACATGAACAGGAAGTGAGACATGAACAGGAAGTGAGACATGAACACATCAGTGATTTGTATTTTTATGCAACAGCACAGGAATTCCCCATGTCTGTATTTTGTGTAGCCGTTAACGATGATGCTAACGATAACCTGTTTTTTTCTAAATACCGCAATTAAAATGTTAACTTCAAAGTATCCTGACAGAATGATTTCATCATTATTTGAATCAATCCAGAGGCCATTTGTTTTGCAAACTCCGCCTTAACCAAACAACGGTCTCTTCCTGTGAGCACTTGCATTAAAACGGTAACTGCACCCAAAAATTGAATTTTCTTACATTTTCCCAGACCTCAAAAATGTCTCCTGATGTGGTTTAAACATTGTTGTGGACTTAAAACTTCCAATTTTGTTGTTTTGTTCCCCCCCATTTTTTAAAAATGTGATTTTGAGAGGGAAAACCTGAAACGTTGAACAACAAAATGGAGGAAAAAATGGAATCAGGCAAACAAAATAAAACAGATTTTAGAGGTTTCATGTTGGTGCAGCCACATGCTGTTCTGAAATGAGACCACAGTCTCGGTCTCTCTCCCCCTTCTTCAGTCTGACTCCCTCTATTCCCTCGCTCTTTCCCTGTCGGTATCATTTAGTCTTGTATCTCTCCCTCCATCTTGCTCTCTCCTTCAGTCGGTCTCTATCAGTCTCTCTCTTCATCACCCTCCCTATCTCCCCCCTTCTGCACTGACCTACCTGGGTTTTGGGAGCGAGGGAGTGAGAAAGTGGGTCAGCAGAAGAGTGGAAGTTGAGCGTGAGAAGCACCAAAAAAAAAGGAAAACATTCTCTTCCCCCAGGCCTAACCAGACGATCGCCAACCATGTCCTGTAAAATTCAGACCACCCAAAAGCTACACTTCGGAATTAAGGAAGCCAAACAGCAGTACAAAGTCAGGCTGGAGCAACAGTTCTCCAGCAACGACTGCTGCTGCCTGCTCGACTGCTCATCTGAAATTACTAAAAACAAATTAGGAACTACAAAACAAAAGCTCCCCCGATGTCAGACGACCCCCTCACTGCTGAATAAAGTAAACCAGTTTTACTGCAGCTTTGACTCACAAACGTCCGTCCATCACCAGGACAACACCCCTCCCTTCCTCTCTAGGCACCTCTATCCATCTGCCATCCCAGGAAGCCCCCACCCCTGGTCATCACAGAGCAGGAGGTCAACAGACTCTTTAGGAAACAGAACACCAGGAAGGCTGCTGCCTCGGACAAGGTCTCTCCAGCCACACTTAAGCACTGTGCTGACCAACTCTCTCATGTTTCCATGAACATATTCAACCAATCACTAGAGCAATGCACTGTTCAAATCAAATCAAATTGTATTGTCACATGCGGACAAATTTCCCCGACAGTGAAATGCTTACTAAATTTGCAGTATTAAGAAACGGTTCCTGCCTGTTTAAAATCCTCCATTATGGTTCTAGTCCCGAAAAAAGGTGTCCTGCTTGAACGACTACCTCAACCCACTGCAGTTCGCCTACAGAGTTGACGCGGTCAACTTGGTCCTACACTGCATCCTCAAACACCTTGATAATCCAACTAATGTGTAACGATATTATTCTTCACGTCTGTGCGCATGTGTGTACCATTTTAAGTCCTTAGTGACGTGGACACAGAGGAAATATAAGCTCGAGACCGACTGCACTGCAGCCCCATCGATGTGGATGGTAGCGTGTTTGTCACCCGTTTCTTGTAGTCCAAGATCAGCTCCTTGGTCTTGCTGACGTTGAGGGAGAGGTTGTTGTTCCGGCACCACACTGCAAGGTCACTGACCTCCTCCCAGTAGGCTGTCTCCTCGATGCCGGTGATCAGGCCTATCACCGTTGTGTCGTCAGCAAACTTGACGATGGTGTTGGAGTAATGCGTGACCATGCAGTCATGGGTGAACAGGAAGTACAGGAGGGGAATAAGCACATATCCCTGTCGGGCCCCCATGTTGTGGGTGGGTATGGCAGAGGTGATGTCGCCTACCCTCACCACCTGGGGTAGGCCCGTCAGGAAGTCCATCACACAGTTGCAGAGGGAGGTGTTCAGTCCCAGGGTGCTAAGTTTGGTGACGAGATTGGAGGGGATAATGGTGTTCAACGCTGAGCTGTAGTCAACGAACAGCATTCTCGCATCGGTATTGCTCTTATCAAGGTGGGTAAGGGCCACATGAAGTGCAATTGAGATTGCGTCGTCTATGGATCTATTGGGGCGGTATGCAAATTGGTGTGGGTCTAGAGTTTCTGGGATAATGGAGTTAATGTGTGCCATAACCAGCCTCTCAAAGGACTTTATAATTACAGAAATAAGTGCTACAGGGCGGTAGTCATTGTGGCCTGAAGCCTTGAGAACAGGAATGATGGTGGTCATCTAAAAACAGGGGGATTACAGACCGGGACAAGGAGAGGTTGAAAATGACAGTCGGGCCCCGCGGTCTTGCGGGTGTTGACCTGATTAAAGACCTTACGTCGGCCTCAGAGAGCGAGATCACCCAGACTGTCCTCACACCCAGGAATTCACACCCGACCGTCACTCCCATTCGATGTTGTTATTGTCAAAGCTTGCATAAACGTTTGTCTGGTAGAGAGGCATCATTGGGCAGATCACTGGGTCTTCCTTTGTAATCTGTAATGAACTGTTGCCCCTTCTACATGCGGTGTGCATCTGAGGCTGTGTAATATGATTCCACCTTATTCCTATTATTGTCCTTTTGCTAGTTTCTTGACTCTGCAGGTTCGTAAAAGGACTTCTTGTATTTGTTCCTGTCCTTAGCCGTAGCCTCAGGGCTGTCTGCGATTGCCTTGTGAGAGGTAGTCCTGTCCTTAGCCGTAGCCTTAGGGCTGTCTGCGATCGCCTCGTGAGAGGTAGTCCTGTCCTTAGCCGTAGCCTCAGGGTTGTCTGCGATAGCCTCGTGAGAGGTAGTCCTGTCCTTAGCCGTAGCCTCAGGGCTGTCTGCGATAGCCTCGTGAGAGGTAGTCCTGTCCTGAGATAGGGCCTCGCCCGTGAGAGGTAGTCCTGTCCTGAGCCGTAGCCTCAGGGTTGTCTACGATAGCCTCGCGAGAGGAAGTCCTGTCCTTCAGTTTAGCGCCAACCTCTTTTTGATTTGGGAAGCTTTTCGACTCACGCATACACGGTCGCCAGTTGTTTCCTCTGACACGTTGGTGCGAACGGGTTAAGCGAGCAGTGTGTCACGACCCTGCGGCTTGGCAGCGTCGTGTTTCGTGGGGAAGCATGGCTCTCGACCTTCGCCTCTCCCGAGTCCGTACGGGAGATGGGACAAGACTAACTACCAATGGGATATCACAAAATTGGAGAAAAAAATTGGGTAAAAAGTCATTTTAAAAATAAAAGTGAAATAAAAAATGATAGCGGATGCATTGTGATATTCAAGTAAAAACGCCATCTTTTGTCGAGTGGTGACATTCTCATTCCCAACTTTCCCAACTCATTCCCAACTTTTCATGGGTAGGAATTCCCCCCTTATTGTCCCAGTCTGTTCTCATTCTCTCGCTTCCTCTCTCTTACACTCACACACACTCCCTCTCACAGACACACACACTCCCTCTCACAGACACACACACTCCCTCTCACAGACACACACACACACAGTGTGTCTGTGGTGTGCGTTGTGGTGTCTGTGCGTGCATTGTGGTGTGTGTTGTGGTGGTGGGGCACATGAGAGGGGGAACAGAGGGGACCTGCTAGATGATCGCCAGGGCTTAATGACACACACACACACACACAAAGAGTGACACAAACAGCCTTTTGTACCCCCAGGAAGAAGGTCGCTGTGTGTGTGTGTGTGTGTGTGTGTGTGTGTGTGTGTGTGTGTGTGTGTGTGTGTGTGTGTGTGTGTGTGTGTGTGTGTGTGTGTGTGTGTGTGTGTGTGTGAGTGAGAGAGGAAATGGGAACACTGGATAAAGGGGGATTTCCGACCCAGGGATTAGAATAAAGTTGGGGGATGGGGGTGTCACCACTCAGAAGAGGAATTCCCAAACATGGGACAAGGGAGAAGGGGAAGAGAACTTAGGAAAGGATGGCAGCTGCCATTTCTACTGGTAATGAGTCCATTCATTCAAGAGATGAAAGAAATTCCTAATTGAAAGTGAAGGTACCATTTACACTTTGTTAAAATATGCTAGGAAAGTGTAAAACTGGAGATGTAAACAATCTGGAAGCACCTTGTGAAAATTGGGAGGCATGAAACCGTCATATGTTCATGTACTGTATGTTGTTTTTCATATCTGCACTCCTGCCTAAATAATTGCCCATTGACCTTATGGGATACATTAAAAAATTAAAAATAAACATTTTGAGAGAGTAAGTTTAAAATGTTAATTGTTTTGCTCTATAGTAAACTAAGTTGTTGGTTAGTTAGCTACAGTTATTTACATTTCATTAAGTTAGTTTGCCAGCTAGCTAGTAAAACTAAGTTAGCTTGCAGGGCTAGCTAGCTAGAGTTATTTGCCTGTATTCACATAGTTTGAGTTATTCACATTTAAGTAATTAAATTACCAAGCAAATATAAATGTGAATAACTAACTTGTAGTTAGTCCTACAAGCTAACTAAGTGCAAATTAATAGCTAGAGTAACTCAACTAAGTTAGCTAGCTAGAGTTATTCACATTTATATTCACTTGCTAAGCTAGTTAGCTAAAGTTATTCACATTTATATTCACTTGCTAAGCTCGTTAGCTAAAGTTATTCACATTTATATTCACTTGCTAAGCTCGTTAGCTAAAGTTATTCACATTTATATTCACTTGCTAAGCTCGTTAGCTAAAGTTATTCACATTTATATTCATTTGCTAAGCTAGTTAGCTAAAGTTATTCACATTTAAGTAAGCTTCCTAATATGCTTGGATGGTATCCAGATTGTCAATCCTTCATTCTGACCTTGCCAAACCGGGATATTCAGTAATACCGGCATTAAAACACACAGGGCGCTCTTCAAATTCCACTGATAGCATTGCTAACCTTCGGGTTACATAGTAAAAAGTACAGGTAGAAAATTCACATAGAGAATTCAAACTAAATGCTAACGAGCACATTTAACATTTTATACAGACTCCGACCTAAACTATACTTGTAACTAAAAAACGCTACTCACAGTTTGCTGCACGCACAAAACAAATATTAAACACCAAGGGTCTTGATCCAGGAGCGAATTTTCTGCTGTTTTGAAACGAATGTTTGATTTTGGATGAAGCTAACAACTTAGCTGACTACCTACTAAATCAGCACATTTCAGACAGTTAACTTAATAGTTGTTATAAGATATCTAGCTGGCAAACATTTAGTTGTGAATTCCATACTGTAACTAGACCACTATCCTGTGGTTTTTCCAAATATATATACTGTATTCAGCCCAAGCCTACTTGCTAAGCTAATAAGATAGATTTACTCACATTTATGTAAAGTTAGGAAGCTACTGCTCCTTAGGCTGCAGTTGATAGCTAACTTGCATAATGTTGTTCATGCTTCAAAAAGTTATTGTACAAGCACTGTGGCATAACTGTCGTGAGAGAAAAGCTGTGCTCCTCTCGAAAGTTAAACAATAGATGGGACTCGTCTACCTTCATCTAAATGTGTCTGGAGTAAATGCAGGCAGTCGTAGCCAGCCATGTATTAGGCTATTTATTAGACTATTGTTGTTCATTATTGAATAGGACTAAGTAAGTAAATCATGTGCATTTTCATCTACCAGGGTCATTAAACAATGTGTGTGAATGAGTGAAGGAACATAATGACGCACTCTGAGATGAGCTCTGAGAGACAGCTCAGTAAATGAAGGAACATAACGATGAGCTCTGAGAGATAGCTGAGGAAATGAAGGAACATAACGATGAGCTCTGAGAGATAGCTCAGTAAATGAAGGAACATAACGATGAGCTCTGAGAGACAGCTCAGTAAATGAAGGAACATAACAATGAGCTCTGAGAGATAGCTGAGGAAATGAAGGAACATAACGATGAGCTCTGAGAGATAGCTCAGTAAATGAAGGAACATAACGATGAGCTCTGAGAGATAGCTGAGGAAATGAAGGAACATAACGATGAGCTCTGAGAGATTCAGTAAATGAAGGAACATAACGATGAGCTCTGAGAGACAGCTCAGTAAATGAAGGAACATAACGATGAGCTCTGAGAGATAGCTGAGGAAATGAAGGAACATAACGATGAGCTCTGAGAGATAGCTCAGTAAATGAAGGAACATAACGATGAGCTCTGAGAGACTGCTCAGTAAATGAAGGAACATAACGATGAGCTCTGAGAGATAGCTCAGTCAATGAAGGAACATAACAATGAGCTCTGAGAGATAGCTCAGTAAATGAAGGAACATAAATGAGCTCTGAGAGATAGCTCAGTAAATGAAGGAACATGCGATGAGCTCTGAGAGATATCTCAGTAATGAAGAGGAACATAATGTTCTGAGAGATAACTCAGTAATGAAGGAACATTAGCTCTGAGAGATACGCAGTATGAAGGAACATAGCTATGAGCTCTTGACAGCTTAATGAAGGAACATAACGATGAGCTCTGAGAGATAGCTGAGGAAATGAAGGAACATAACGATGAGCTCTGAGAGATAGCTCAGTAAATGAAGGAACATAACGATGAGCTCTGAGAGATAGCTGAGGAAATGAAGGAACATAACGATGAGCTCTGAGAGATAGCTCAGTAAATGAAGGAACATAACGATGAGCTCTGAGAGACAGCTCAGTAAATGAAGGAACATAACGATGAGCTCAGAGATAGCTGAGGAAATGAAGGAACATAACGATGAGCTCTGAGAGATAGCTCAGTAAATGAAGGAACATAACGATGAGCTCTGAGAGACTGCTCAGTAAATGAAGGAACATAACGATGAGCTCTGAGAGATAGCTCAGTCAATGAAGGAACATAACAATGAGCTCTGAGAGATAGCTCAGTAAATGAAGGAACATAACGATGAGCTCTGAGAGATAGCTCAGTAAATGAAGGAACATAACGATGAGCTCTGAGAGATATCTCAGTAATGAAGAGGAACATAACGATGCGTTCTGAGAGATAACTCAGTAATGAAGGAACATAACGATGAGCTCTGAGAGATAGCGCAGTAATGAAGGAACATAGCTATGAGCTCTGAGTGACAGCTCAGTAATGAAGGAACATAACGATGAGCTCTGAGAGATAGCTCAGTAATGAAGGAACATAACGATGTGTTGAGTGACAGCTCAGTAATGAAGGAACACAACGATGCGTTCTGAGAGATAGCTCAGTAATGAAGGAACATAACGATGCGTTCTGAGATTAGCTCTGAGTGACAGCTCAGTAATGAAGGAACATAATGATGAGCTCTGAGATGAGCTCTGAGTGACAGCTCAGTAATGAAGGAACATAATGATGAGCTCTGAGTGACAGCTCAGTAATGAAGGAACATAATGATAATGAGTGACAGCTCAGTAATGAACATAATGATGAGCTCTGAGTGACAGCTCAGTAATGAAGGAACATAATGATAAGCTCTGAGTGACAGCTCAGTAATGAAGGAACATAATGATAAGCTCTGAGTGGCAGCTCAGTAATGAAGGAACATAATGATGAGCTCTGAGTGACAGCTCAGTAATGAAGGAACATAATGATAAGCTCTGAGTGACAGCTCAGTAATGTGCACTTGAGGTAAAGGCTTCACCTGCATTTAAAGCACACTTCTGGGTTTTCCAATCGCGAGTAAATCCGATTACGAGTATGAATTATGATAAAACGGAAACAATTACGAATATGAGTATGAAGACATTGGCACAACCCTAGTTCTGTACTCCCGAAGTTGACTGTTTTTGTGCTCGCCAGTTAGCTAGCAGTTCTCAACTGATCGCAGCCAATGGCTAGCAGTTTTTTACTGGCGATAAAAAACGGATGATTGCCATAGATTTTATCTGAGTCATTACTGAATTATTTAATGTAACAAATCAGACATTAAACCTTGTAAACAATTAATAGTAAATCATGGTAACCTCGTAAATAATTCAAATATTGAAACAGGTGTTTATGTGCTGACAGGTATGTATGTCAGATCAAATTGTATTTGTCACATGCGCCGAATACGACAGGTGTAGACCTTACAGTGAAATGCTTACTTACAAGCCCTCAGTCAGCATTTCACTGTAAGGTCTACCTGTTGTATTCGGCGCATGTGACAAATAAAATGTTATTTTATTTGATTGTGTGTCGTTACCCGGCTATTAAAAAGGGACAGGCGGCTATTCGAGACTCAGGAAATAATTTAAGTTTTACGGAAGTTGGTCTTAGCAAGGTGCTAATGTGCCAAAATGTTTTGTTTTGACCCCTAATGCTAATCGCTACTTAGCTAACTGGCTAGCGAAATCCACTGAGATAGGCAAAATGTTGCTAGCAAACCTTTTTCTCTGATACAGACTTGTATCCAGTGGTAGATTATAATCAGCATTGTTTGTGCAACAGCTTGTTCGTAAATCAAGAGATGAAATGGCAAAAAAATATTCTAAAATCTTTGTCTGAATGTACAGCCAGAACAGCTTGAATGCACCTTGGCATAGATTCTTACAAGTGTTTGGCACTAAACTGAAAGTATGCAACACCATTCTTCCATGAGAAATGGCACAATCTGGTGTTTTACTGACGCTGGAAACCGCCGACTCAGGCATCGCTCCAGAATCTCCCATAAGAGTTCAATTGGGTTGAGCTCTAGTGACAGACAGCCATGACATATGGTTTATATCGTTTCCATGCTCACCAAACAGTTTCAGTTACCGGAAATTACATTTTTGTCCCCCCCCCCCCCCCCAGTTTTATCATTGGAATGTGATACAAAACGAGGCAACGGTGTGCTTTAGGACCATGTGGACGCCTCAGAGATGTCAGACAGGCTGTTTGGAGTTTTAATCCCACATGATAAAAAATAACAATACATTTTTTTTTATTATGTCCCCCCCACTTCTAAAACCAAAGTTGCACCCCTGCCAGTACCCATCCATTTAAAGCCAATTGGGGTCCCAAGGGAAACACTGACCAACACTTTGGTTCTTACTCTGTCACAACAATCTCTTTCTTTACTTTTTCATTCGTTGTCATGCCAAACAAAACTGCATTCCAAGTGCCCACTGTATTCCAACCATAAAATTCCAACAGTTTACCCAACTGTTTTGATCTATAAATCTCAAGTAAAAATCGCAATATATGGTACAAAAATCATATTGTGCAGCCCTAACTTTTCCCCAACAAGATGTAAGTCAGTATGTCAGTGACTCACTTACCAATGTTTGGATGGTTTAGAATCTTCATTATTCGGACTTCCCTGAAGAGCTGAAGACAGACAGAGAAAAGAAAGGACGTTTAGAAGAAGTCAATCATTCTCTCTCATCCAGACATTTTGATTTTTGTATTGTTATTATTATTTTTTATTGACCTTCATTTAAGTCAGTTAAGAACAAATTCTTATTTACAATGAAGGCCTACCAAAAGGCCTCCTGCGGGGACGGGGGCTGGGATTAAAAATAAAACTAAATAAAAATATAGGACAACACATCACGACAAGAGAGACACCACAACACTACATAAAGAGAGACTTAAGACAACAACATAGCATGGCAGCAACAACACAAGAAAATACAGCATGGTAGCAACACAACATGGCAGCAGTACAACATGGTAGCAGCACAGAACATGGTACAAACATTGTTTGGCACAGACAGCACAAAGGACAAGAAGGTAGAGACAATAATACATCACGCGAAGCAGCTACAACTGTCAGTTGAAGAACAGATACAAAGCTGGTTACATTCTGTGGTTGAGAGAGGGGCCGTATACAGGCCAATACTGGACAGTAAAACTAAAGTACGTACTTTAAAACAGGTTTCCACACATAGTCTCACAACACAAACACATATTACTTTTCCTATTGTTACTTCAAGTCTCTCTAAGCCTTTATACCGCCGCGAAAACAAATCACACACACAAGTTACTTCGACATGAACGAGAGAGAGCCTCCCAACTCTCCCAGACTATGACTTTCTGGGATGTTTGCTAAACACTTCCTCTGCATTTCTTTCCCTCTCCCTATTTTCATTTCCTCCCTCCCACTTTCCCTCCTTCATGAAGGAGCAGGACAGTCGCTCACTCCTGTCTCTGGCCACTTTTATGTGATTGGCCCATGGGGGGTGCCCTGGGTAGTCCTTCCCTGTTCCTTCCTCCCTCCATCCATCCATCTACAGGGCCTTCAGAGAGTATTTACACTCCTTGACGTTTTCCAAATGTTGTGTTACAACCTGAACTTAAAATGTATTAAATTGAGATTTTGCGTGTCACTGACCTACACACAATACCTCATAATGACATCACAATACCCCATAATGACATCACAATACCCCATAATGTCAAAGTGGAGAAAAGTTTTCGATTTTTTTGTACAAATTAATAAAACACTGAAAAGCTGAAATGTCTTGAGTGAATTAGTAGTCAACCATTTTGTTATGGCAAGCCTAAATAAATTCAGGAGTAGTATATTTGCTTAACAAGTCACATAAGTTGCAAGGACTCACTCTTTGTGCAATAATAGTGTTTAACATAATTTTTAATGACTACCTCATCTCAGGTCCCTCAGTTGAGCAGTGAACTTCAAACACAGATTCAACCACAAAGACCAGGGAGGTTTTCCAATGCCTCACAGAGAAAGGCAGCTATTGATAAATACACCATGCAATCAATACACCCAGACACTACAAAGATACGGCGTCCTTCTTAACACTAACACAGCCTGGCCTTTCAGCCTATAAGTGCCCGCTAGAAAACGTTGCCGGGAATCCCCTTCAGCAGATGCATCAGATACATATCAACCCACAAGGTGTACAAACATAAGCACCAACTCTTGATAAATAGTGCAGAAACTATTATAAAGGATAAATTGCATGAATAAATATTTGTGGAAATATATCAATTGTTTAGATAGAGTCAAGGATATGTTTTGTATAATTCTACAAATTCATAGAATAAACATAGGCCTATAGCGTATTTTAGTTTCCGTTACAATAAAAACATCAGCATACTGTATTTGAGTTATATTAATGAATAAAGTCCAGTTACAGCTTCTTCTGACAAAGTAGAAAGGAAAAACATAATAATAATATTAATAATATAAGCAACAAGGTCACAGGTGAAATGTGTCATATTCCTAAACAAAAGTACCAGTGCATGAACAATTGTAAAGGATTAAACAAATAAATGTTTGTGGAAAAATGTTAATGACAAGATAAAACCAACAAATGACTGTTTTTATATCAGACACTGTATTGTGCCCTTGTACCTGTGTCTTTACGCATGAATCAATCTCAGCTGCGGGGCTTTGTGTGAGCAAGCCCCAAAAACAAGGATCTGTTGTACTGCACAGTTTTCATGGGCTTTGTTTTGTGTGAACCTGACACAGGTGTGGCATGGTCTCTCAGCAGCCGTTGCGTGGCATGGTCTCTCAGCAGCCGTTGCGTGGCATGGTCTCTCAGCAGTCTCTCCGTTGCGTGGCATGGTCTCTCAGCAGCCGTTGCGTGGCATGGTCTCTCAGCAGCCGTTTGGCATGGTCTCTCAGCAGCCGTTGCGTGGCATGGTCTCTCAGCAGCCGTTGCGTGGCATGGTCTCTCAGAAGCCGTTGGCATGGTCTCTCAGCAGCCGTTGCATGGTGGCATGGTCTCTCAGCAGCCGTTGCGTGGCATGGTCTCTCAGCAGCCGTTGCGTGGCATGGTCTCTCAGCAGCCGTTGCGTGGCATGGTCTCTCAGCAGCCGTTGCGTGGCATGGTCTCTCAGCAGCCGTTGCGTGGCATGGTCTCTCAGCAGCCAGCCGTTGCGTGGCATGGTCTCTCGTGGCATGGTCTCTCAGCAGCCGTTGCGTGGCATGGTCTCTCAGCAGCCGTTGCGTGGCATGGTCTCTCAGCAGCCGTTGCGTGGCATGGTCTCTCAGCAGCCGTTGCTTGGCATGGTCTCTTAGCAGCTGATTACTTAAAAATCAAACAATGTGATATTCTGGATTTTTGTTTTAGATTCCGTCTTTCACGGTTGAAGTGTACCTATGATAAAAAATACAGACCTCTACATGCTTTATAAGTAGGAAAACCTGCAAAATCAGCAGTCGATCATATATTTGTTCTCCCCATCAAATATTTGTTCTCCCCACTGTACAAGAGTGCAATAAATGCTTTGAGTTCATCCATAGACATGTCTCAAGTACTGTTGCCTTTTCTGTGCGCATGAGCAACAGTACAATCTCTGATGTGCTGCAACTTCTGCATGTCACAAACTCATCACTCTTTTCTACCCAAACCGTGCCATCCCTCCCAGACTCGTCTCACCGTGGCAGTTGGGATCACTGTCTCAATTGGCTCGGTTCTGGTTTTTCTGCGGTGAGGCTCGGGCATTGGAGGCAGAGGCTCGAAGTCAACATCAAAATCCAATTAAGACTCTTCATCAGCAACGTCGATTTCAAGCTCAATATACGATCCTCCATCATCTAAATTCTGCAGCATTTGCAATGCTGTCAGTGCATCCATTAGTTTGGTTGGGCTTGACATTGTGAACTACACATGTATGTTGTACTCGGTCTGATTTGATTCTCCCGGGGGAAATTATATACCATTTCTAGCCTTTCATAATAAAAGTCGACCGCCACAAATCATCATTACGGGCGGCAGGGTAGCCTAGTGGTTAGAGAATTGGACTAGTAACCGAAAGGTTGCAAGTTCAAATCCCCGAGCTGACAAGGTACAAAATCTGTTGTTCTGCCCCTGAACAGGCAGTTAACCCACTGTTCCTAGGCCGTCATTGAAAATAAGAATTTGTTCTTAACAGACTTGCCTAGTAAAATTAAGGTAAAATTACACTATTGTTCTAAATTCAATCATCCTCTTAACCTTTCTCATTATCCTCATCATTCAGTTCATTGAAGTCACAAGCACCATTATCCGTTTCTATCTGATTTATATCATTCATCCATTCATCCATTGACAACAGAATAGCATATTTTAATTTAAATTGTATTATGTTAGTAGTTTTTGCCTAGTAACCAGATCAATGCTGCCACGCGACTGGTCATGTGCTGAATGCAGCGACCGCATTGATATTCTAGGAAAAAAAGTGACATTTGGAAATAGAGCTGCACCTATTGAATTTATTTGGCAAAGGTAAATGTCATAGAAACTGATACTTTCTGATACTATATAGAAATAAAAATGGTTTACCTGCATGTGACTCTGAAGGAGGATTTGACAGGGATGCGCCTTTCCCTGCATGTCAATGACAACATGCGCCCACCTCTTCATGTACAATGTGACAACTGATTGGTCTAATAGTCACTCATCAGATTATTGTCAATATAATATTGTCTATAGGCTAACTCTTATGTGTGAAATTAGTTTGGGTATAGTTTAGGTGTAGTTTTGATGGGCTGGCTGTGCAGGCTGACTGGCATTGTTTGTTTCCCGCTCATCAACTTGGAGTCAAGGATATCTTTCACATTGTTCTAAAGGCCTACTGCAACATGTAGCATGTTTGGGTTTCCTTTACAATAAATGTAATTACTAATAGAGTTAAAGCAAATAAAACAGTCCAGCTTATTTTTACAAAGTAAAACATAAAGAGAATAGTATCAACCCACAAGTCATACGGTAAAATTATTTACTGCTGATAAATAGGCATAATGCAAACTCATCAGTACAGGGAAGGAGGGGAAGGAGCAGAACACAGCTTATTTTTGGCAGATTATTTTAATTGACTAAATCAAATGTCAATGGCCATTGGCCTATGGGGGTTCTAGTGTTTACTCAGTTGCCGGAGAGGAAGGAAACCACTCAGGGATTTCACCATGAGGCCAATGGTGACTTTAAAACAAGAGTTTAATGGCTGTGATAGGAGAAAAAACATGGATGGATCAACAACATTATAGTTACTCCACAATAGAAGGATGCCTGTACAGAATAAAAATATTCCAAAACATGCATCATGTTTACAACAAGGCACTTCAGTAATACTGCAAGAAATATGGCAAAGAAATGAACTTCATGTTCTGATAACAAAGCCTCATGTTTGGGGACAAATCCAACAACACATCACTGAGTCCCACTCTTCATATTTTCAAGCATGGTGGTGGCTGCCTCATGTTATGGGTATGCTTGTCTTCGGCAAGGACTAGGGAGTATATGATAAAACGTAAATTGAATAGAGCCAAGCACAGGCAAAATCCTAGAGGAAGACTTAGGTTCAGTCTGCGTTCCAATAGACACTGGGAGACAAATTCACCTTTCAGCAGGCCAAATATACACTGCAGTTGCTTACCAAGACGACATTGAATGTTCCTGAGTGGCCTAGTTACAATATTGAAATCTACTTGAAAATCTAAGGCAAGAATTGAAAATGGCTGTCAAGTATTGATTAACAACCAACTTGGCCGACCTTGAAGAATTAAAACAATTATAAATGTGAAAATATTGTACAGTCCAGGTGTGCAAAGCTCTTAGAGCTAACATGTATTGACTCAGGGGTTGAATATTTATCTAATCAAGACAGTGTTTTATTTTTCATTAAAACATTTTTTTTTACAGATGTTAAAATGTTTCTTCCACTTTGAAATCCATTTTAAATCCCACAATTGTAACACAACAAAATGTGAAAAAGAAAAGTGGTCTGAAGGCCCTGTATCTGCCTCTCTCCCTCGCCCTCTCCTTCAGTCTGTCCATTTCTACGTCAGTAGACACCAGCTTTAAACGATCCATTAGCCTAATGAACCTGGGAAAGGACTGAAGAACAAGTACAGAGAGAAACCACTCAGTCTATTTGTGCATTTCACATGGGAGTACATTCCATGTTATTTGAACTCAATTGAATTCTAAACTTAAAATTGCTTTACTGTACATTACCTTGTAAGGCCTAACATGACTTGAGAGGACCCACAGTAAGTATGGGCTTTGAACACAGTCAACACACAACCCTGGTGTTGTTAGCTGCTTACAAAATGCACAAACTGACTCACCTGATCAATGACTGCTTCCTCTTCCACCCTCAGTTTCTCTGATCTCTGCAGTCTTTGTCTACCTCTACATGTGACACTCTCTCTATATCCAACCACCTCTCTCTAAATCTAACCACCTCTCTCTAAATCCAATCACCTCTCTCTAAATCCAACCACCTCTCTCTAAATCCAACCACCTCTCTCTAAATCCAACCACCTCTCTCTAAATCCAACCACCTCTCTCTAAATCCAACCACCTCTCTCTAAATCCAACCACCTCTCTCTAAATCCAACCACCTCTCTCTAAACTCAGAAAAAAAAGTTTTCAGCAAACTGTGTAAATATTTGTATGAACATAAGATTCAACAACTGAGACATTAACTGAACAAGTTCCACAGACATGTGACTAACAGAAATGGAATAATGTCCCTGAACAAAGGGGGGGGGGTCAAAAGCAAAAGTCAGTATCTGGTGTGGCCACCAGCTGCATTATGTACTGCAGTGCATCTCCTCCTCATGGACTGCACCAGATTTGCCAGTTCTTGCTGTGAGATGTTACCTCCCTCTTCCACCAAGGCACCTGCAACATCCCGGACACTTCTGGGGGGGAAATGGCCCTAGCCCTCACCCTCACCCCAACAGGTCCCAGACGTGCTCAATGGGATTGAGATTTGGGCTCTTTGCTGGCCATGGCAGAACATTGACATTCCTGTATGGCTGGTGGCATTGTCATGCTGGAGGGTCATGTCAGGATGAGCCTGCAGGAAGGGTACCACATGAGGGAGGAGGATATCTTCTCTGTAACGCACAGCGTTGAGATTGCCTGCAATGACAACAAGCTCAGTCCGATGATGCTGTCACACACCGCTCCAGACCATGACGGACCCTCCACCTCCAAATCGATCCTGCTCCAGAATACAGGCCTCGGTGTAATGCTCATTCCTTCAACAATAAATGCGAATCTGACCATCACCCCTGGTGAGACAAAATCACGTCTCGTCAGTGAAGAGCACTTCTTGCCAGTCCTGTCTGGTCCAGCAACGGTGGGTTTGTGCCCATAGGCGACGTTGTTGCAGGTGATGTCTGGTGAGGACCTGCCATACAACAGGCCTACAAGCCTTCAGTCCAGACTCTCTCAGCCTATTGCGGACAATCTGAGCACTGATGGAGGGATAATGCGTTCCTGGTGTAACTCTGGAAGTTGTTACCATCCTGTACCTGTCCCACAGGTGTGATGTTCCAATGTACCGATCCAGTGCAGGTGTTGTTACACATGGTCTGCCACTGCGGGGACGATCAGCTGTCCATCATGTCTCCCTGTAACGCTGTCTTAGGCGTTTCACAGTACGAACATTGCGCCCCTTTCATGGTGCCCATTGTCTTTTATAGCTTCGATTTACCAGTGATCATTATTATTCCATACGGCCACATCTAAGGTGAAAATATATGCACGTGGCCCTGGAGCATTGAAACACACCTTAGTGAGTAAGAGATGGTGGTGTATAAGAACTGTATTCCACCAGAACGTACTTCCTGGTACAGTAGGAACTCAGAACTTCAGCAACATGTGATAAAGACATGGTTTTAAAACACAAATGAGAATACATTTGTCCCTGGGAGGGTCATTCTAAACATAGAGTACTGTACACTGTGCTCAGACCAGGTACAGTAGTCCAGGGAATGATGGGGCGTAAAAGGTTTAATTTAGCTGCCAGCTCCCCCGGCCAAAGGCTTTGAACATGAAGAGGTAACATGTACAGTGCCTTGCGAAAGTATTCGGCCCCCTTGAACTTTGCGACCTTTTGCCACATTTCAGGCTTCAAACAAAGATATAAAACTGTATTTTTTTGTGAAGAATCAACAACAAGTGGGACACAATCATGAAGTGGAACAACATTTATTGGATATTTCAAACTTTTTTAACAAATCAAAAACTGAAAAATTGGGCGTGCAAAATTATTCAGCCCCTTTACTTTCAGTGCAGCAAACTCTCTCCAGAAGTTCAGTGAGGATCTCTGAATGATCCAATGTTGACCTAAATGACTAATGATGATAAATACAATCCACCTGTGTGTAATCAAGTCTCCGTATAAATGCACCTGCACTGTGATAGTCTCAGAGGTCCGTTAAAAGCGCAGAGAGCATCATGAAGAACAAGGAACACACCAGGCAGGTCCGAGATACTGTTGTGAAGAAGTTTAAAGCCGGATTTGGATACAAAAAGATTTCCCAAGCTTTAAACATCCCAAGGAGCACTGTGCAAGCGATAATATTGAAATGGAAGGAGTATCAGACCACTGCAAATCTACCAAGACCTGGCCGTCCCTCTAAACTTTCAGCTCATACAAGGAGAAGACTGATCAGAGATGCAGCCAAGAGGCCCATGATCACTCTGGATGAACTGCAGAGATCTACAGCTGTGGTGGGAGACTCTGTCCATAGGACAACAATCAGTCGTATATTGCACAAATCTGGCCTTTATGGAAGTGTGGCAAGAAGAAAGCCATTTCTTAAAGATATCCATAAAAGTGTCGTTTACAGTTTGCCACAAGCCACCTGGGAGACACACCAAACATGTGGAAGAAGGTGCTCTGGTCAGATGAAACCAAAATTGAACTTTTTGGCAACAATGCAAAACGTTATGTTTGGCGTAAAAGCAACACAGCTCATCACCATGAACACACCATACCCACTGTCAAACATGGTGGTGGCAGCATCATGGTTTGGGCCTGCTTTTCTTCAGCAGGGACAGGGAAGATGGTTAAGATTGATGGGAAGATGGATGGAGCCAAATACAAGACCATTCTGGAATGTGCAAAACTGATAGAGACATACCCCAAGCGACTTACAGCTGTAATCGCAGCAAAAGGTGGCACTACAAAGTATTAACTTAAGGGGGCTGAATAATTTCACGCCCAATTTTTCAGTTTTTGATTTGTTAAAAAAGTTTGAAATATCCAATAAATGTCGTTCCACTTCATGATTGTGTCCCACTTGTTGTTGATTCTTCACAAAAAAATACAGTTTTATATCTTTATGTTTGAAGCCTGAAATGTGGCAAAAGGTCGCAAAGTTCAAGGGGGCCGAATACTTTCGCAAGGCACTGTATCTCCTTATCAACGGTGTCTTATCCAACCCCCCTCAAAGGCTTGAGGGACACTGGGCTCTAAATCGGTTGGTGTTAGTGAGAGAGAGGTAAAGAAAGGGAGAGAGAGAGAGAAAGGGAGAGGAGAGAGAGCGAGAGAGCGAGAGAAAGGGAGAAAAAAGGGGAGAGGAGGGAGAGATGGTAAGAGAGAAAGAAAGAATAAAAGAGGCAGAGAAAGAGGGGGGAAAAGGGAGAGAGAAAGAGGGAAAAAGAGAGAAGAAAACAACCTGTCTATAGAGTGCGACAAGTGTAGAGACTGTTGTGGAGATGCTCTGAAGACCTACTGGACTGAAAGAAGAACTGACTGACTGAATGAGTCACAGCCTTTTTTGACAACTATATATCTTGTTTTGGATAAGATGGTTGATCACCTACCTATAAGACTGTGGGATAGTGCACGATGCTGGCAGACTGACTGCCTGACAGTGTGACAGACTGACTGTGTCACTGACTGACTGCCTGACAGTGTGACAGACTGACTGTGTCACTGATTGACTGACTGACAGTGTGACAGACTGACTGTGTCACTGATTGACTGACTGGGTGACAGACTGTACCTGCCACATATACAGGAGAGGGATCTCAAAAGCAGTGGCTCCCTCTCTATTGCATGTCCTTTATCTTAAAGAAACAAAGAGTAAGCTAGCTCTAGTAGTTGCTAGGCATCAACCATATTGCTTTCACTCATCGTGTCAAGGGCAGTGGCGGCAATTGAATAACCATGTAACTGAAGGTATTAGATGAAGGCCGCCATTGAAAATAAAATAACTCAAAACCATTTAAAAAAGGCCTACATTCAAATGTTGTATATACAGTGGGGAGAACAAGTATTTGATACACTGCTGATTTTGCAGGTTTTCCCTACTTACAAAGCATGTAGAGGTCTGTAATTTTTATCATAGGTTCACTTCAATTGTGAGATACAGAATCTAAAACAAAAATCCAGAAAATCACATTGTTTGATTTTTAAGTAATTAATTAGCATTTTATTGCATGACATAAGTATTTGATACATCAGAAAAGCGTAACTTAATATATGGTACAGAAACCTTTGTTTGCAATTACAGAGATCAGGTTTCGGGGCTGTCCCGGGCAATACAGACTTTCAGCTCCCTCCAAAGATTTTCTATTGGGTTCAGGTCTGGAGACTGGCTAGGCCACTCCAGGACGTTGTGAAAAGTCAAAAGTTTGTCAGCTTCATTAAATAATACCTGCAAAACACCAGGCTCAACGTCAACAGTGAAGAGGCAACTCCGGAATGCTCTTGGAGTTCTGTGTTCTTTTGCCCATCTTAATCTTTTCTTTTTATTGGCCAGTCTGAGATATTGCTTTTTCTTTGCAACTCTGCCTAGAAGACCAGCATCCCGGATTCGCCTCTTCACTGTAGACGTTGAGACTGGTGTTTTTCAGGTACTATTTAATGAAGCTGCCAGTTAAGGACGTGAGGCATCTTTCTCAAACTAGACACTAATGTACTTGTCCTTTTGCTCAGTTGTGCACTGGGGCCTAACACTCGTTCTATTCTGGTTAGGGCCAGTTTGCGCTGTTCTGTGGAGGGAGAAGTACACAGCGTTGTACGAGATCTTCAGTTTCTTGGAAATTCCTCACATGGAATATCCTTCATTTCTCAGAACAAGAATAGACTGACGAGTTTCAGGAGACAGTCCTTTGTTTCTAGCCATTTTGAGCCTGTAATCGAACCCACAAATGCTGATGCTCCAGATACTCAACTTGTCTAAAGAATGCCAGCTTTATTGTTTCTTTAATCAGCACAATAGTTTTCAGCTGTGCAAAATAATTGCAAACAGGTTTTATAATGATCAATTAGCCTTTTAAAATGATAAATTTGGATTAGCTAACACAACGTGCCATTGGAACACAGGAGTGATGGTTGCTGATAATGGTCGGTCCTCTGTCTGCCGATGTAGATATTAAATTTTTTTAAATCTGCCGTTTTCAACTACAATAGTCATTTACAACATTAACAATGTCTACACTGTATTTCTGATCAATATGATGTTATTTTTTTAAATGGACATAAAAGTTGCTTTTCTTTCAAAAACAAGGACATTTCTAAGTGACCACAAACTTTTGAAGTGTAGTGTGTGTGAATGATATATACAGTGCCTTGCGAAAGTATTCGACCCCTTGAACTTTGCGACCTTTTGCCACATTTCAGGCTTCAAACAAAGATATAAAACTGTATTTTTTTTGTGAAGAATCAACAACAAGTGGGACACAATCATGAAGTGGAACAACATTTATTGGATATTTCAAACTTTTTTAACAAATCAAAAACTGAAAAATTGGGCGTGCAAAATTATTCAGCCCCCTTAAGTTAATACTTTGTAGCGCCACCTTTTGCTGCGATTACAGCTGTAAGTCGCTTGGGGTATGTATCTATCAGTTTTGCACATCGAGAGACAAATTTTTTCCCATTCCTCCTTGCAAAACAGCTCGAGCTCAGTGAGGTTGGATGGAGAGCATTTGTGAACAGCAGTTTTCAGTTCTTTCACAGATTCTCGATTGGATTCAGGTCTGGACTTTGACTTGGCCATTCTAACACCTGGATATGTTAATTTTGGAACCATTCCATTATAGATTTTGCTTTATGTTTTGGATCATTGTCTTGTTGGAAGACAAATTTCCGTCCCAGTCTCAGGTCTTTTGCAGACTCCATCAGGTTCTCTTCCAGAATGGTCCTGTATTTGGCTCCATCAATTTTAACCATCTTCCCTGTCCCTGCTGAAGAAAAGCAGGCCCAAACCATGACGCTGCCACCACCATGTTTGACAGTGGGGATGGTGTGGTCAGGCTGATGAGCTGTGTTGCTTTTACGTCAAACATAACGTTTTGCATTGTTGCCAAAAAGTTCAATTTTGGTTTCATCTGACCAGAGCACCTTCTTCCATATGTTTGGTGTCTCCCAGGTGGCTTGTGGCAAACTTTAAACGACACTTTATGGATATCTTTAAGAAATGGCTTTCTTCTTGCCACTCTTCCATAAAGGCCAGATTTGTGCAATATACAACTGATTGTTGTCCTATGGAAAGAGTCTCCCACCTCAGCTTTAGATATCTGCAGTTTATCCAGAGTGATCATGTGCCTCTTGGCTGCATCTCTGATCAGTCTTCTCCTTGTATGAGCTGAAAGTTTAGAGGGAGGGCCAGGTCTTGGTAGATTTGCAGTGGTCTGATACTCCTTCCATTTCAATATTATCGCTTGCACAGTGCTCCTTGGGATGCTTAAAGCTTGGGAAATCTTTTTGTATCCAAATCCGGCTTTAAACTTCTTCACAACAGTATCTCGGACCTGCCTGGTGTGTTTCTTGTTCTTCATGATGCTCTCTGCGCTTTTAACGGACCTCTGAGACTATCACAGTGCAGGTGCATTTATACGGAGACTTGATTACACACAGGTGGATTGTATTTATCATCATTAGTCATTTAGGGCAACATTGCATCATTCAGAGATCCTCACTGAACTTCTGGAGAGAGTTTGCTGCACTGAAAGTAAAGGGGCTGAATAATTTTGCACGCCCAATTTTTCCGTTTTTGATTTGTTAAAAAAGTTTGAAATATCCAATAAATGTCGTTCCACTTCATGATTGTGTCCCACTTGTTGTTGATTCTTCACAAAAAAATACAGTTTTATATCTTTATGTTTGAAGCCTGAAATGTGGCAAAAGGTCGCAAATTTCAAGGGGGCCGAATACTTTCGCAAGGCACTGTATATATATAAACACTGCTAAAAAAAATAAAGGGAACACTTAAACAACACAATGTAACTCCAAGTCAATCACACTTCTGTGAAATCAAACTGTCCACTTAGGAAGCAACACTGATTGACAATACATTTCACATGCTGTTGTGCAAATGGAATAGACAACAGGTGGAAATTATAGGCAATTAGCAAGACACCCCCAATAAAGGAGTGGTTCTGCAGGTAGTGACCACAGACCACTTCTCAATTCCTATGCTTCCTGGCTGATGTTTTGGTCACTTTTGAATGCTGGCGGTGCTTTCACTCTAGTGGTAGCATGAGACAGAGTCTACAACCCACACAAGTGGCTCAGGTAGTGCAGCTCATCCAGGATGGCACATCAATGCGAGCTGTGGCAAGAAGGTTTGCTGTGTCTGTCAGCATAGTGTCCAGAGCATGGAGGCGCTACCAGGAGACAGGCCAGTACATCAAGAGACCTGGAGGAGGCCGTAGGAGGGCAACAACCCAGCAGCAGGACCATTGCCTCCGCATTTGTGCAAGGAGGAGCAGGAGGAGCACTGCCAGAGCCCTGCAAAATGACCTCCAGCAGGCCACAAATGTGCATGTGTCTGCTCAAATGGTCAGAAACAGACTCCATGAGGGTGGTATGAGGGCCCGACTTCCACAGGTGGGGGTTGGGCTTACAGCCCAACACCGTGCAGGACGTTTGGCATTTGCCAGAGAACACCAAGATTGGCAAATTCGCCACTGGCGCCCTGTGCTCTTCACAGATGAAAGCAGGTTCACACTGAGCACATGTGACAGACGTGACAGAGTCTGGAGACGTCGTGGAGAACGTTCTGTTGCCTGCAACATCCTCCAGCATGACCGGTTTGGCGGTGGATCAGTCATGGTGTGGGGTGGCATTTCTTCGGGAGGCGCACAGCCCTCCATGTGCTCGCCAGAGGTAGCCTGACTGCCATTAGGTACCGAGATGAGATCCTCAGACCCCTTGTGAGACCATATGCTTGTGCGTTTGGCCCTGGGTTCCTCCTAATGCAAGACAACGCTAGACCTTGTGTGGCTGGAGTGTGTCAGCAGTTCCTGTAAGAGGAAGGCATTGATGCTATGGACTGACACGCCCGTTCCCCAGACCTGAATCCAATTGAGCACATCTGGGACATCATGTCTCACTCCATCCACCAACGCCACACCACAGACTGTCCAGGAGTTGGCGGATGCTTTAGTCCAGGTCTGGGAGGAGATCCCTCAGGAGACCATCCGCCACCTCATCAGGAACATTCCCAGGCGTTGTAGGGAGGTCATACAGGCACGTGGAGACCACACACACTACTGAGCCTCATTTTGACTTGTTTTAAGGACATTACATCAAAGTTGGATCAGCCTATAGTGTGGTTGTCCACTTTAATTTTGAGTGTGACTCCAAATCAAGACCTCCATGGGTTGATAAATTTGATTTCCATTGATAATTTGTGATTTTGTTGTCAGCACATTCAACTATGTAAAGAAAAAAGTATTTAACAAGAATATTTCATTCATTCAGATCTAGGATGTGTTATTTTAGTATTCCCTTTATTTTTTTGAGCAGTGTATATATACACATACACAAAGTACCAGTCAGAAGTTTGGACACACCTACTCATTCAAGGGTGTTTATTTTTTTGTACGATTTCCTACATTAAAGAAAGTGTTAAACAATTCAAAATATATTTGAGATTTGAGATTTTTCAAAGTAGCCAGCTTTGCACATTCTTGGCTTTCTATCAACCAGCTTCATGAGGTAGTCACCTGGAATGAATTTCAATTAACAGGTGTGCCTTGTTAAAAGTTAATTTGTGGAATTTCTTTCCTTCTTAATGCTTTTCAGCAAATCAGTTGTGTTGTGACAAGGTAGGGGTGGTATACAGAAGACAACCCTATTTGGTAACAGACCAAGTCCATATTATGGCAAGAACAGCTCAAATAAGAGAAATGACAGTCCATAATTTCTTTAAGACTTGAAGGTCAGTCAATCCAGAACATTTCAATTACTTTGAAAGTTTCTTTAAGTGCAGTCGTAAAAACGATCATGATCTATGATAAATCTGTCTCTCACGAGGACCACAACAGGACAGGAAGACCCACAGTTACCTCTGATGCAGAGGATAAGTTCATTCCACTTTAACAGCCTTCACAGACTTCATCAACTTTTCAAAGGAGACTCCGCTAGATGTGCGGGGTTTAGAAGCGCTAGCCTATAGGCTATCCGCTAGATGTGCGGGGTTTAGAAGCACTAGCCTATAGGCTATCCGCTAGATGTGCGGGGTTTAGAAGCACTAGCCTATAGGCTATCCGCTAGATGTGCGGGGTTTAGAAGCACTAGCCTATAGGCTATCCGCTAGATGTGCGGGGTTTAGAAGCACTAGCCTATAGGCTATCCGCTAGATGTGCGGGGTTTAGAAGCGCTAGCCTATAGGCTATCCGCTAGATGTGCGGGGTTTAGAAGCGCTAGCCTATAGGCTATCCGCTAGATGTGCGGGGTTTAGAAGCACTAGCCTATAGGCTATCCGCTAGATGTGCGGGGTTTAGAAGCGCTAGCCTATAGGCTATGGCACTTCAGTAAAAAAAAATATTTGATGTGTGAACTTTCTTTTAGCACATTTTTATTTCTTGCTAGTAAATAAATACATTAAAATAGGTATTTTAAAAACGGGTTGGATGTGTGACTATTCATTCATTATTCAACAGCCGTCGACAAGGTTGTTCTGACTGAGGCATATAATGCACTAATGTGTCAAATGGACAACGCACCAATCCTATCCAACATGGCATGGTATATTTGATATGGAATATTTTCTTAATTTATTGAGTAATGAACGCTGATAAATAGGGAACGGACATGTTGTGTGCATTTGTTTCCATTTTAATGATTGCCAATTTCATACTATCGCATAGCTGTCCTCTTCATACTTTCCTTGCCAATTCCTTATCCTATAGCCTACTTTCAGAAAGCCTAAGGTAGGCCTAGGTTTTTTTATACGTTTTAAGGAAAGGAGAAATATTTGCTTGTGTCTGACATTGCCTGGTGGATTTGATTGACAGGTCCTTCTACAGGGGTGTGCGTGTGTGAGTTTGCGGATTCTTTCTGTAGGCCTACATACATTTAGAAAGTTTCCTCAAGTTATCTGTCGGAGCTCTCTCTTTAACAAGAATCAAACTCTTTAATGTCGTGAAACACCTTTCTCACAAAGTCCGTAATTTATCTGAAAAATTTGAAGAAAAAGAAAATGCATACAAGCACGTCTTGTTTATACCGCCGTTCACACCGTCCATCGCCATAATCTGACAATTATTTATTCGGAACAGGTTTCATTTTAGCGTCTATTAGTATGCGAAAATAAGCTCCATTCAAACTTCCTCGCCAGTTCATTGCCAACGTTGTAGCCTATTTTTTAGCCATTCAGCAAGCAAGAGGATCGATCGAAGCTTCTCTCCTCCAATAGGCCAAGGCCTAATAGTTTTAAAAATAGCTCGAAATAAGTTTCACACTATACTGCAGCTCATTGGATATATATATAGGCTACTTGTTCCAGAGCTAGAGAGAGGGGGAAGAGATAGGCAAGTGGAGTTGCCAGCGGAGAATGAATTGAGCAAGACGGGAACAGTGAAGACAGAGATGTGTGTTAGAGGGAACAGTGAAGAAGACAGATGTTTTAGAAGTTAATTAATATATTAACGCATTGTATAGCCTATATTAAGCCTGGCAGATCACTTGTACTGTATGCAACGGGAAGAGACAGAGTAAATATATCTCTTATCAATAAGTGGTTGCACAGACTTTGATGCTGCCTGGGGCAGCAGGTAGCCTCGTGGTTAGCGCGTTGGGCCAGTAACCGAAAGGTTGCTGGATCGAATCCCTGAGCTGACAAGGTAAAACAAATCTGTGGTTCTGCCTGTGAACAAGGCAGTTAATCCACTGTTCCTTGGTAGGCCGTCATTGGAAATAAGAATTTGTTCTTAACTGACTTGCCTATTTAACCTCACTAGGGTAGGGGGCAGCATTCTGAATTTTGGATGAAAAGCATGCCCAAATTAAACTGTCTGCTACTCAGTCCCAGAATATAGGATATGCATATAATTAGTAGATTTGGATAGAAAACTCTAAAGTTTCCAAAACTGTTAAAATAATGTCTGGGAGTATAACAGAACTGTTATGGCAGGTGAAAATCTGAGGAAAATTCAACCAGGAAGTAGTATTATTTTGAAAGGCTGTTTTTCCATTGAAAGCCTATCCACTATACAAAGACTTAGGACCCAGTTCTGTGCCTTCATCTACATGTGACCAGTCTTTAGGCATTGTTTCAGGCTTTTACTCTGAAAAATGAGGGAGATACAGCACTTTCAATCAGTGGCCAGTGGAAATTCCCATTCATCAGCCATGTGCCCTGATCGTGAGCGCGCCTTTCTTGTTTCTCCTTTCCTATTGATGAAGCTTTTGTCCGGTTGAAATATTATTGATTATTTATGACAAAAACAACCGGAGGATTGATTTTAAACATCGTTTGGCATGTTTCTACTAACTCTTATTGTACTTATAAAAGACTTTGTCATGGAATTAGTGCACGCGCCATCTGCATTTGGATTACTGTACAAAATGCGCAAACAAAAAGGAGATTTTTGCTCATAAAGAGGGACATTATCAAACAAAACAAACATTTAATTGTCTAACATGGAGACCTGGGAGTGCCACCAGATGAAGATCATCAAAGGTATGTCATTAATTTTAATGCTATTTCTGACTTTTGTGACACTCCTTGGCTGGAAAATGGCTGTATGCGTTTCTGTGGCTAGCTAACATAATCGCAAAGTGTGCTTTCGCCGTAAAGCATTTTTAAAATCTGACACAGCGTTTGCATTAAGGAGAAGTTCATCTATATTTCCATGAAAACACTTGTATAGTTTATCAATGTTTATGATGAGTATTTCTGTCATTTTATGTGGCTCTCTGCACTTTTACCGGATGTTTGTTTGAGACAATGCATTTCTGACCACAACGCGCCAATGTAAACTCATTTTTGGATATAAATATGAACTTTACCCAACTAAACATAAATGTATTATGTAACATGAAGTCCGAAGAGTGTCATCTGATGAAGATCATCAAAGGTTAGTGATTAATTTTATCTATATTTCTGCTTTTTGTGAATCCTCTCTTTGGCTGGAAAAATGGCTGTGTTATTCTGTGAATAGGCACTCACCTAACATAATCGTTTGGTTTGCTTTCGTTGTAAAGCTTTTTTGAAAATCGGACACTGTGGCTGGATTTCCAACAAGTGTTTATTTAAAATGGTGTAAAACACATGTATGTTTGAGGAATTGTAATTATGGGATTTCTGTTGTTTTGAATTTGGCGCCCTGCAGTTTCACTGGCTGTTGACGAGGTGGGACGCTACCGTCTCACCTACCCTATAGAGGTTCAATTAAGGTTCAAAAAAATGTTTTTAATTGACAGGTTGTTCCTATTTTCTAAT
Source organism: Oncorhynchus masou masou (assembly GCF_036934945.1). Classification (NCBI taxonomy): domain Eukaryota; kingdom Metazoa; phylum Chordata; class Actinopteri; order Salmoniformes; family Salmonidae; genus Oncorhynchus; species Oncorhynchus masou. The sequence continues at coordinate 33,817,730 of NC_088230.1, forward strand.
GGTTGTCAAATTCATCTTCAAGCCTATCACAGCTGTCTCTATATATGCCCCTTAAAACTTTCCTCATCAATTTATACGATAAGCTAACATTATCCTATAGTATTATCGTATAATGTAGCAATTTGATACACCAGAAGTACATTTATTTCCAATGGAACCCTGTGTTTTCCTTGCAGCATTGCATTATTGAGGCAGTTGCAGTGTATTCGGTGTGGTGCATACGTTGGATTTATAGAAGGTATGCGTCAAACTGTAAGCGCAGACGGCCTGACGGAAACGGTAGCAGAAGGTGAATGTTGAACATTTGTTGCACACATATCCAGATGATGATGCGTACTATTTGCGCAATGACGCTGTCTGTGTCATTGAGGCGTTAGGCAAGGTTTTTAATGTTTTTGCGAAAGGACAAATGTGATTTACTTACGCGTCTGAGTGAGGCAGAATATCCGCTCTTATTAAATGAATGAAACGTAGCCAAGCTCCTTTCATGGTTTATCCAATAGGATGCTTAGCCTAAAGTATACTGTAGCCTAATACTTTCAGTAGAGTATTCATTTTTTCAGAAGTATATGATTTTTTTCCCTCATTACTGCATTCTCTCTAGCCACTTTGAACATATTGCCACAGAGAATGACCGCAGCAGCGTTGGTGACGTTATGCGAATTGTTCAGGAAAGGGGAAAAGAAAAAAAAACATCGGACTTGAATGGATTAGGGAGTCAAAATCAAAGTCTGTATTTTTTCATAATTATTTCTTAAATGTTGTATACTTGACTAATATTTCCAAAGGTAATGACTTGAATAATAATGAAATGCTACTGACAATAAAGAAGCGTAAAGGTAATAGTAAAGTTGCAGAGAAAAGCCACTTGTTTCTTTTGAGGCGGATATGCACCAAAAGACTGTACATTGACCTGGTCAATTACTGTAACCTCACATTCCAAGACCGTCACAGCTCTAATCATGTCATTTCAGACCAATGCAGATGTAGGAGAGGACACAAGGACAGGAAGCCAGTTTAGACTGTTGGGATGAGGGAGAGGAGACGAGGAGAGGGCCGCTCAGGGCAGCCTTCCCACAGTCAGCAGTAATCATTAAGTTTTAATCACTCTCACACACACAAAAGCAGCCAGACGTGAACGCACACACACACACACACACACACACTTTTGGGTTCCAGACGAAGACATACACCCTTTGGGTTCCAGACGAAGACATACACCCTTTGGGTTCCAGACGAAGACATACACCCTTTGGGTTCCAGACGAAGACATACACCCTTTGGGTTCCAGACGACAGTGTGTGCACGGGGAATGTTTCCCTGCCAAGTGTTTTAACTGGTCTCCTTTGGATGTTGAGGGGAATTTCAGTTAGTCATGCAAACATTTTTGAGAAAAGCGACACACAAATAACACCCACACACGGTCTTAGAATTCCGATTGGGAGTAGGGACTAAGGTCTGAAGTTCGAATGGGAGTAGGGACTAAGGTCTGAAGTTCGAATGGGAGTAGGGACTAAGGTCTGAAGTTCGAATGGGAGTAGGGACTAAGGTCTGAAGTCTGTGGGAGTAGGGACTAAGGTCTGAAGTTCGAATGGGAGTAGGGACTAAGGTCTGAAGTTCGAATGGGAGTAGGGACTAAGGTCTGAAGTTCGATGGGATGGGAGTTCGAATGGGAGTAGGGACTAAGGTCTGAAGTTCGAATGGGAGTAGGGACTAAGGTCTGAAGTTCGAATGGGAGTAGGGACTAAGGTCTGAAGTTCGAATGGGAGTAGGGACTAAGGTCTGAAGTTCGAATGGGAGTAGGGACTAAGGTCTGAAGTTCTGAAATGGGAGTAGGGACTAAGGTCTGAAGTTCGATTGGGAGTAGGGACTAAGGTCTGAAGTTCGATTAGGAGTAGGGACTAAGGTCTGAAGTTCGAATGGGAGTAGGGACTAAGGTCTGAAGTTCGAATGGGAGTAGGGACTAAAATCTTGTGAGTAAAGAGTGTAAGCCCTGTGTTCACTGTTCCCTACCTGCCTGTGAGTCCAGTCGTGAAGTGCACACACCATCATCATTTTTTTACAACACACAGACACAACCCCCCCCACCACAAACACACCCCCACACAAGCATAAACACGCACTGCTCCGAGGCTGTACTTTTCAGTGTATTAACCAGCGGCTTATCTGTGTGAGCGAGGTTAGATGATTCGTGGCAGCTCTCTTTTCCTGGAAAAGAGAGGAGGATGACGATTCCTGGGAAAGAGGGAGTGAAAAGGAGGGATGGAGTCAGGGAGGGATGGGGCGAGTATGTTCCTCTCTCAAACTCCCACACTGAGTCTTTATTGTCACACACGGACTGACACAGACGAGGAACGCTCTCCATTTCCCTGAAACACACCTACATACATATATTGTCCCCGTCCATACAGCCCGCTGGGTTCTCAGTTCATTGCACAGAATAAAGCGGAATAAAGAACTCTCCAAGAAGACGAAAGGCTGTGGTGTATGTTTCATGATTAACTACTCATGGTTTGATTGTGATAACATATAGAAACTCAAGTCCTTTTGTTCACCCAAAGTAGAATATCTCAATCAAATGCCGACAGTATTACCTCCCAAGAGAATTCTCTTCAGTTATAGTCACAGCCGTGTATATTCCCCCTCAAGCAGATACCACAACAGCCCTCAAGGAACTACACTGGACTTTATGCAAACTGAAAACCACATATCCTGAGGCCGCATTTATTATAGCTGGGGATTTTAACAAAGCAGATTTGAGGAAAACGCTACAGAAGTTCTACCAACACATTGACTGTAGTACTCGCTCTAGGAAACCACTCGATGACTGCTATTCTCTCTTCCGGGATGCCTACAAGGCCCTACCTCACCCTCCCTTCGGCAAATCAGATCACAAATCCATTTTGCTCCTCCCTTCCAATAGACAGAACCCGTGCTAAGGTCTATTCAACGCTAGTCTGACCAATCAGAATCCATGCTTGAAGATTGTTTTGATCACGTGGACTGGGATATGTTCCAGGTAGCCTCAGATAATAACATTGACGTATACACGGACAAAGTGACAGAGTTCATCAGGAATTGTATGGAGGACGTTGTTCCCACTGTGACTATTAAAACCTACCCAAACCAAAAACTGTGGATAGATGGCAGCATTCACGCTAAACTGAAAGAGCAAGTCACTGCATTTAACCATTAGTTATACCGGAGCTGTAGCTGTACCATAGTTGTAGATGTACTGTACCTGTACTGTACCTGTATCTGTACCTGTAACATAGCTGTACCTGTAATGTAGCTGTACTGTTAATGTAGCTGTACTGTAACGTAGCTGTACTGTAACTAACGTAGCTGCACTGTAACTAACGTAGCTGTACTGTAACTGAACTGTAACGTTAACATAGCTGACCTGTAACGTAGCTGTACTGTAACTGAACTGTAACGTTAACGTAAAGTAGCTGTTCTGTAATGTAGCTGTACTATAACGTAGCTGTACTGTAATTTTACTGTATCTGTACAGTAGCGGAGAGCCGGGGGAAAACAGGAAGACTACTGTAATAAACATTTTATAGAGCATCTGAACATTCCGCCCACACAGGTCTTTCTTGCATGGAGAGGTATCCATCCCTCTCTACGTCTGTGTGTGTCTGTGTGTGTGGTGCCTGCGAGGCTGTGGCAGCAGCAGTCTGTTTCACCATGACTAAACACAGAGCTGTGCAGTGCGAGAGGGAGAGAGATGTGAGTAGTGAATAATTCACTAGTCCTGTGGAATAATTCACTCTCGTCCTGTGGACACAAACCCATATGGCAGGCCGTGGAGTCACACACGGTCAGTGTCATTATATGTTTTATATTGTGTCCTCATACAAAAGACCATTTATGGTGCCAGCTAACAGTTGATAAATGAGGCCCACTGTTGCAACTCTGCGTGGGTACGTCTCTCGCTCCCTCCCCCGTTCATCTCTCTCTCCCTCCCTCCCTCTCTATCTCCCTCCCAAGTGACACTCACTCTCTCTCCCTGGAGAAGACATGATAAGGGGCTATCAGCCTGCAGGTAACAGGGAGCTGTGCTGAGCAGACAAGCATCTCTGTCCCTGGATAGGACACATTCGGCAAGAAATTCCTTCATATCACCCAGCCACCCACTCCCCACACACACACAGCAGAAGAAGTTAATTAACAGTTGAGGTTAAATAGACGTGTCTGAAGTGTGTCTACTCTACTAAGAAGCATGTTCATCCTGGGAGAGAACAATTACGTGCAACGGCTGAGAAGAATCTCAAACATAAAATGTATTTAGATTTGTTTTACACTTTTTTGGTTACTACATGATTCCATATAATGTTATTTCATAGTTTTGATGATGTCTTCACTATTATTCTACAATGTGGAAAACAGTAAAAATAAAGAAAAACTCTTGAATGAGTAGGTGTCCAAACTTTTGACTGGCACTATAATAAGTATTCAGACCCTTTACTCAGTACTTTGTTGAGGAACATTTGGCAGCGATTACAGCCTCGAGTCTTCTTCGGTATGACGCTACAAGCTTGGCACATCTGTATTTGGGGCAATGCACAGCTATTTTCAGGTCTCTCCAGAGCTGTTCGATCGGGTTCAAGTCCGGGCTCTGGCTGGGCCACTCAAGGACATTCAGAGACTTGTCCCAAAGGCCATTCATGTGTTGTCTTGGCTGTGTGCTTAGGGTCTTTGTCCTGTTGGAAGGTGAACCTTCACCCCAGTCTGAGGTTGTGAGCACTCTGGAGAAGGTTTTCATCAAGGATTTCTCTGTACTTTGCCCCATCCATCTTTCCCTCAAGCTTGACTAGCCTCACAGTCCTTGCTGCTGAAAAACATCACCACAGCATGCTGCCACCACCACCATGCTTCACCATAAAGATAGTGCCAGGTTTCCTCCAGACTGATTCTTGGTCACCTCCCTGACCAAGGCCCTTCTCTTCTCCCCCGATTGCTCAGTTTGGCCAGGCGGCAAGCTCTAGGAAGAGTCTTGGTGGTTCCAAACTTCTTCCATTTAAGAATGATGTTCTTGGGGACCTTCAATGCTGCAGACATTTTTTTGGTACCCTTCCCCAGATCTGTGCCTTGACACAATCCGGTCTTGGAATTCTACGGAAAATTCCTTTGACCTTGTGGCTTGGATTTTGTTCTGACATGCACTGTCAACTGTGGGACCTTACATAGACAGGTGTGTGCCTTTCCAAATCACGTCCAATCAATAGAATTGACCAAAGGTGGACTCCAATGTAGAAACATCTCCAGAATGATCAATGGAAACAGGATACACCTGTTCTCAATTTCAAGTCTCATAGCAAAGGGTCTGAATACTCATGTAAATAAGGTATTTCTATTAAAACATTTTAATACATTTGCAAACATTTCTAAAAACCTGTTTTCGCTTTGTCATTATAGGGAATTGTGTGTAGATTGAAGAGGGACATTTTTTTTAGTATCCATTTTAGAATAAGGCTTTAAAAAACGTAACATGTGGAAAAAGGGAAGGAGTCTGAATACTTTACGTTCAAAATTTTAGGGTCACTTAGAATTTTCCTTGCTTTTTAAAGGAAAGCACATTTTATGGCCATTAAAATAACATCAAATTGATCAGAAATACAGTGTAGACATTGTTAATGTTGTAAATGACTATTGTAGCTGGAAACGTCTCATTATCAGCAACCATCACTCCTGTGTTCCAATGGCACGTTGTGTTGGCTAATCCAAGTTTATAATTTAAAAAAAGGCTAATTGATCATTAGAAAACCCTTTTGCAATTCTGTTAGCACAGCTGAAAACTGTTGTACTAATTAAAGAAGCAATAAAACTGCCCTTCTTTAGACAAGTTGAGTATCTGGAGCATCAGCATTTGTGGGCGGCAGGTAGCCTAGTGGTTAGAACGTTGGGCCAATAACTGGAAGGTTGCTAGACCGAATCCCCGAGCTGCTAAGGTAAAAATCTGTCGTTCTGCCCCTGAACAAGGCAGTTCTTAACTGACTTGCCTAGTTACATAACTACAATTTTTTAAATTTATAAACAGCATTTGTGGGTTCAATTACAGGCTGAAAATGCCCCGAAACAAAGAATTTTATTCTGAATCTTGTCAATCTTGTTCTGAGAAATTAAGTCTATCCCATGTGAGAAATAGCCAAGAAACTGAAGATCTCGTACAATGCTGTGTAATACTCCCTTCACAGAACAGCGCAAACTGGCTCTAACCAGAATAGAAAGGGGAGTGGGAGGCCCCGATGCACAACTGAGCAAGAGGACAGGTACATTAGAGTGTCTAGTTTGAGAAACAGACGCCTCACAAGTCCTCAACTGGCAACTTAATTAAATAGTACCTGCAAAACATCTGTCTCAACGTCAACAATGAAGAGGCGACTCCGGGATGCTGGCCTTCTCAGACTGGCCAATAAAATTAAAAAAGCCATATCTCAGACTGGCCAATAAAAATAAAATATGAAGACAGGCAAAAGAACACAGCCACTGGATTGAGGAACTCTGCCTAGAAGGCCAGCATCCCAGAGTCGCCTCTTCACTGTTGACGTGATGAACACGATGCATGTCTTGGAATATTTTTATTCTGTACAGAGTTCCTTTTTTCACTCTGTCATTTAGGTTAGTATTGTGGAGTAACTACAATGTTGTTGATCCATCCTCAGTTGTTTTCTCGTATCACAGCCATTTAAATCTAACTGGTTTAAAATCACCACTGGCCTCGTGGTGAAATTCAGAGCAGTTTCCTTCCTCTCCATCAACTGAGTTAGGAAGGAGGCCTGTGTCTTTGTAGTGACTGGGGTGTATTGATAAACCATCCAAAGTGTAATTAATCACTTCACCATGCTCAAAGAAAAATTCAATGTCTACCAACAGGTGCCCTTCATTACGAGGCAATAGAAAACCTCCCTGGTCTATGTCATTGAATCTGTTCTTGAAATTCACAGCTCGGCTCAGGGACCTTACAGATAACTGCATGTGTGGGTTACAGAGAGGAGGTAGTCATTCAAACACCATTATTGTACACAGTTAGTCCATGGAATTTATCTGACTTAAGGACATTTTTACTCCTGAACTTAATTATGCTTGCCATAACAAAAGGGGTTGAATACTTTTTGACTGAAGACATTTCAGCTTTACATGTTTTATATAAAATTCGTTCAAAAAAAAAAAAAAATAATCTAAAAACATAATTCCAGTTTGACATTATGGGCTATTGGGTGTAATTCAGGCAGTAACAATAAAATGTGAAGAAAAAAAAAGTAACTGGGGGTGTGAATACTTTCTGAAGACACTGTGTTCCAGAGACAGTGGCTAAGACCGCTGGAACAACCCATGCCACATTCTGGTGCTATTCTTATCAGTTGGTGTGGTGTTGTGTTAGGCAGGCAGGTTGTTTGTGCACAGTTGCTAGGCCTTAATTTCACTCCTAGCTCCAGATTAACACTTCCTCCCCCGGCCCTGGAGCAATAATGCCTTCGGTCACCACCTGCGGACTGACCTCGCGGACTGACCTCACCCACTCCCACACACGTACACACACTTGCAGACACAGTTGTCAGATCTTACTTTGACCACTTTTGTCGCAGGAGGAAAATAATCCTGCAGGATGAGGATCTGAATTCATATTTAGAATCGCCACCAGGGTGCAGCTGGAAGCAGTGTTCGTAGGCTATATTAGACTGCAGGATTCACTGGGCATCAGTTCAAGTAGCCTATGTAGCGCATCTTGTGTGAATTCTTATGTGGATTATAATAAATTGACAGGGGTAGATCAATTGTTTTACTACATGTTCAAAGCAAGCAATTGCCAGAATAAATGCATGGCTACCTCAGTGCATGTGTGGTCCAATGGATACAGCCGCTGATCCCGGCACACGCATCCCTAAATCGTCATTGGTTGGAATCCGGCCCACTACCGCCTTTTGAATTTTTAGGAGGAACTAGTACTTTTCTAGTTCCTCTGTTGGTAATTTCTGAAGGAATTAAATTAAGTTTTACTCTGTTACATTTTACTAAATCACTTCAGTTACATTATATTATTATTGTTTTCACTGTTGGATAAATAGCGCGTAACTTCAAATTGTGATTTGAAATTATTATAAAAAATTTTTTTTACATGAATCAATACTATTGGTTCCCTTTAAATGCCTGTATGAACGTTTCACAACACCTTGCCAAATTAAACATATTCAAAATAGCTTGGCATCAACATTTAAAGTTCATTGGCTCTCCACCACAGCTCATGAACTGAAGAGCATTTCTTCACTCCTGAGGATATTTTTGTTTGTGGGTTCTTAGCTCGATACAAGAGGTAAGAAGCACCAATTACCTTCTGCCTTTGTACTACTATATATTTCTAGAGTCAGAAAATGTATTTTGAGGGCGAATGCAAAGCAAATGGCTAGGTAGCTAATTAGATGGATATTTAGCCAGCTTTGGTAAACCCAGAATCAGACAAAGTTTAATCTCCAGTTTTTAGCTCCCAATATGATTTCTGCTGGTTTGTCCCATAGAGTTGGCCCAGTGTCGTCTGGGTTAAGGGAGGGTCTGGCCAGGGTAGGTCATCAATGTAAATAATAATTTGTTCTTAACTGCCTAGTTAAATAAAATAATATGAAAAAAAACCTATTCGGTATCCACTAGATAAGCTGGCTAAGCTAGCTAGCTAGTGTCAACCATGTGTGTGTGTGTGTGTGTGTGTTCAGAAGAGGAAGGTAAATCCGGTTGTCTAGAAGGGATACAGCTTTTGTCAAAAATGTACTTTTCATAGCAGGCTATGAGAACTTAAGCAGCAGGGTTAGGGGGGGAATGGCTCATGGTTAGGAAAATGGTTAGCTAAAATACCCCCAAAAATATACTTTAAAAAAAGCTGCATCCCATCTAGACATGACTGGTAAATCCTACTTTAGCAGGAAAAGGATGATTGAGTTGACTATGGCAATTGATATCTGCACTGTTTGAATATGTATTACTTATACGATTCTTAACTGAAAATCTACCTTGATGTTTAATTCCATACTGAAATGTATCTGATTTGCATAATAGTAACATTGATAGTGAAATTTCGATATTGATTGTTGTTTGACTGTTGTAACACTTACAGTGGCTTGCGAAAGTATTCACCCCCCTTGGCATTTTTACTATTCTGTTGCCTTACAACCTGGAATTCAAATAGATTATAGATAAAAAATTATTATTGTGAAACAAACAAGAAATAAGACAAAAAAACATTACTTGAGAATGCATAAGTATTCACTCCCCCCCCCCCCCCAAAGTCAATACCTTGTAGAGCCACCTTTTACAGCAATTACAGCTGCAGTCTCTTGGGGTCTGCTAAATGACTTAAATGTAAATGTGTCTCTGTAAGCTTGGCATATCTAGCCACTGGGATTTTTGCCCATTCAAGGCAAAACTGCTCCAGCTCCTTCAAGTGACATGGGCTCTGCTGATGTTCAGCAATCTTTAAGTCATACCACAGATACTCAATTGGATTGAGGTCTGGACTTTGACTAGGCCATTCCAAGACATTTAAATGTTTCCCCTTAAAGCACTCCAGTGTTGCTTTAGCAGTATGCTCAGTATGCTCATTGTCCTGCTGGAAGGTGAACCTCTGTCCCAGTCTCAAATCTCTGGAAGACAAACAGGTTTCCCTCAAGAATTTCTGTATTTAGCACCATCCATCATTCCTTCAATTCTGACCAGTTTCCCAGTCCCTGCCGATGAAAAACATCCCCACAGCATGATGGTGCCACCAACATGCTTCACTGTGGGGTTGGTGTTCTCCGGATGATGAGAGGTGGTGGGTTTGTGCCAGACATAGGGTTTTCCTTGATGGCCAAAAAGCTCAATTTTAGTCTCACCTGACCAGAGTATCTTCTTCCATATGTTAGGGGAGTCTCCCACATGCCTTTTGGCGAACACCAAACATGCCTTTTTCTGGCCACTCTTCCGTAAAGCCCAACTCTGTGGAGTGTACGGCTTAAAGTGGTCTTATGGACAGATACTCCAATCTCCGCTGTGGAGCTTTGCAGCTCCTTCAGGGTTATCTTTGGTCTCTTTGTTGCCTCTCTAACTAATGCCCTCCTTGCCTGGTCTGTGAGTTTTGGTGGGCAGCCCTCTCTTGGCAGGTTTGTTGTGGTGCCATATTCTTTCAATCAAACCAATTATGTAACTTCTGAAGGCAATTGGTTGCCCCAGATCTTATTTAGAGGCTTCATAGCAAAGGGGGTGAATACATATGCAGACACCAATTTTCTGAAACAAGTTATTTTTTTCACTTCACTAATTTTGACTATTTTGTGTATGTCCATTACATGAAATCCAAATAAAAATCCATTTACAGGTTGTAATGCAACAAAATAGGAAAAATGCCAAGGGGGTGAATACTTTTGTAAGGCACTGTACCTGATCCTCCTTGATATTTCCTTCTGAGTAAAAAAAATGAAACATCACACTTGGTGTAAATCGTTTTAGTACACATTCCCAATCACATGTACTTGAAATTAAAATGTTCTTTAATGATATTGAAATATTATTCCAATGTCTCGATTAACATTTTTTTTTTTACATCTACATGACATTGCAAAAATTAGAAACTTTGTCCAAAAAATAATGCAAAAAAATTAATCCATGCTTTTGATCACTTCTAGGTTAGATTACGGCAATGCTCTACTTTCCGGCTACCTGAATAAAGCACTACATAAACTTCAGTTAGTGCTAAACATGGCTGCTAGAATCTTGACTAGAACCAACCGATTTGATCATATTACTCCATTGCTAGCCTCTCTACACTGGCTTCTGGTAAGGCAAGGGCAGATTTCAAGGGTTTACTGCTAACCTACAAATCGTTACATGGGCTTGTTCCTACCCATCTTTTCGATTTGGTCCTGCCATACATACCTACACATAAGCTATGGTCACAAGACGCAGGCCTCCTAATTGTCCCTAGAATTTCTAAGCAAACAGCTGGAGGCAGGGCTTTCTCCTACAGAGCTCCATTTTTATGGAACGGTCTGACTACCCATGTGAGAGGCGCAGACTCGGTCTCAACCTTTAAGTCTTTACTGAAGACTCATCTCTTCAGTGGGTCATATGATTGTGTGTAGTCGAGCCCAGTACTGTGAAGGTGAATGGAAAGGCACTGGAGCAACAATACGCCCTTGCTGTCTCTGCCTGGCCGGTTTCCCTTTCCACTGGGATTCTCTGCCTCTAACCCTATTACAGGGGCTAAGTCACTCTTATTGGTGCTCTTCCATGCCATCCCGTGGAGGGGTGCGTCACTTGAGTGGGTTGAGTCACTGATGTGATCTTCCTGTCCGGGTTGGCGCCCACCCTTTGGTTGTGCCGTGGCAGAGATCTTTGTGGGCTATACTCGGTCTTGTCTCAGGATGGTAAGTTTAAGATATCCTCTAGTGGTTTGGGGGCTGTGCTTTGGCAAAGTGGGTGGGGTTATATCCTGCCTGTTTGGCCTTGTCCGGGTGTATCGTCGGACGGGGCCACAGTGTCTCCCGACCCCTCCCGTCTCAGCCTCCAGTATTTATGCTGCAGTAGTTTGTGACAGGGGGCTAGGGTCAGTCTGTTATATCTGGAGTATTTCCCCTGTCTTATCCAGTGTCCTGTGTGAATTTAAATATGCGCTCTCTAATACTCCCTCTCTCAGGACCTGAGCCCTAGGACCATGAAACAAGATTACCTGGCCTGATGACTCCTTGCTGTCCCCAGACCACCTGGCCATGCTGCTGTTCTGCCTGTGGCTATGGAACCCTGAACTGTTCACCGGACGTGCTACCTGTCCCAGACCTGCTGTTTTCAACTCTCTAGAGACAGCAGGAGCGGTAGAGATACTCTGAATGATCGGCTATGAAAATCCAACTGACATTTACTCCTGAGGTGCTGACCTGTTGCACCCTCGACAACCACTGTGATTATTATTATTTGACCCTGCTGGTCATCTATGGAATTTGAACATCTTGGCCATGTTCTGTTATAATCTCCACCCAGCACAGCTAAAAGAGGGCTGGCCACCCCTCATAGCCTGGTTCCTCTCTAGGTTTCTTCCTATGTTCTGGCCTTTCTAGGGAGTTTTTCCTAGCCACCGTGCTTCTACACCTGCATTTGCTTGCTGTTTGGGGTTTTTAGGCTGGGTTTCTATACAGCACTTTGACATCAGCTGATGTAAGAAGGGCTTTATAAATCCATTTGATTGATAGATATTAAGTCGACTTTGACTAACGGGGATGCGACCGTCCAAGCTCTGCAGAATTTGCTGCGAAGAGAGAGAATTTGTTTTGGTCCTGTCCATTTGTAGCTTGTTTTTGGTCACAGGTCCAGGAATGGCTGAAGAATTGCAACATTTACCTGGAGCTAACCCTGCAGATAGCACTACTAGGTCATCTGAAAAGGCATAGTCAAATCAATCAATAATCTAATAATACTTTTAGCGAAAATGTTTATTTTCAATTTACAATCTGTAGAAACAATATTAGAATAGAAAGTTTCAGAACTTTTGTAAAACATCACAGCACAGTTGAAAAATAGAAATCCAATACGGATGGTGTTAAGAGATATATGAGAAGGGATGATTGGAGCTGAATGTTGGGACTAATAAAAAGATAACTCATGTAAACTCATTAAAGTGGAAAACCACACTACAGGCTGACCCAACTTTGATGTAATGTCCTTAAAAAAAGTCCAAATGAGGCTCAGTAGTGTGTGTGGCCTCCACATGCCTGTATGACCTCCCTACAACGCCTGGGCATGCTCCTGATGAGGTGGCGGATGGTCTCCTGAGGGATCTCCTCACAGACCTGGACTAAAGCATCCGCCAACTCCTGGACAGTCTGTGGTGCAATGTGGCGTTGGTGGATGGAGCGAGACATGATGTCCCAGATGTGCTCAATTGGATTCAGGTCTGGGGAACGGGCGAGCCAGTCCATAGCATCAATGCCTTCCTCTTGCAGGAACTGCTGACACACTCCAGCCACATGAGGTCTAGCATTGTCTTGCATTAGGAGGAACCCAGGGCCAACCGTACCAGCATATGGTCTCATAGGGGGTCTGAGGATCTCATCTCGGTACCTAATGGCAGTCAGGCTACCTCTGGCAAGCACATGGAGGGCTGTGCGGCCCCCCAAAGAAATGCCACCCCACACCATGACTGACCCACCGCCAAACCGGTCATGCTGGAGGATGTTGCAGGCAGCAGAACGTTCTCCACGGCATCTCCAGACTGTCACATGTGCTCAGTGTGAACCTGCTTTCATCTGTGAAGAGCACAGGGCGCCAGTGGCGAATTTGCCAATCTTGGTGTTCTCTGGCAAATGCCAAACGTCCTGGGCTGTAAGCACAACCCCCACCTGTGGAAGTCGGGCCCTCATACCACCCTCATGGAGTCTTTTTCTGACCATTTGAGCAGACACATGCACATTTGTGGACTGCTGGAGGTCATTTTGCAGGGCTCTGGCAGTGCTCCTCCGGCTCCTCCTTGCACAAATGCGGAGGCAGCGGTCCTGCTGCTGGGTTGTTGCCCTCCTACGGCCTCCTCCAGGTCTCCTGATGTACTGGCCTGTCTCCTGGTAGCGCCTCCATGCTCTGGACACTACGCTGACAGACACAGCAAACCTTCTTGCCACAGCTCGCATTGATGTGCCATCCTGGATGAGCTGCACTACCTGAGCCACTTGTGTGGGTTGTAGACTCCGTCTCATGCTACCACTAGAGTGAAAGCACCGCCAGCTTTCAAAAGTGACCAAAACATCAGCCAGGAAGCATAGGAATTGAGAAGTGGTCTGTGGTCACTACCTGCAGAACCACTCCTGTATTGGGCGTGTCTTGCTAATTGCCTATAATTTCCACCTGTTATCTATTCCATTTGCACAACAGCATGTGAAATGTATTGTCAATCAGTGTTGCTTCCTAAGTGGACAGTTTGATTTCACAGAAGTGTGATTGACTTGGAGTTACATTGTGTTGTTTAAGTGTTCCCTTTATTTTTTTGAGCAGTGTATATACACACAGTAACAGTCAAAAGTTTGGACACACCTACTCATTCAAGGGTTTTTCTTTATTTTTACTATTTTCTACATTGTAGAATAATAGTGAAGACATCAACACTATGAAATAACACATGGAATCATGTAGTAACCACAAAAGTGTTAAACAAATCAAAATATATTTTATATTTGAGATTCTTCAAAATAGCACCCTTTGCCTTGATGAAAGAGAACTGCTCATTTTGAATTTCCTGATCCAGCAGGAAAATTCGACGACAAATGAGTGATCAAGTTAAGATCCGACATCTGTATACTCAGAAATGTGTAGAAACATTCAGACCTGTACATATGCACGCATACACTCACAGGTACACACACACGTCTCTGGCCATCATAACAAGTAGCATGACACCTGATCTAGCTGTACTCAAGTCATGTTAACTACCCTGTCAGTAGTCAACCTGACTTGTCCCGTATGGGTTAAGATGTCCAAAGACAACTGCTGTGATTGGATCGGCGGCTGTGCTGTCCAATGCAATGACCGGTCCCAAATTGAAAATGGGTTTGGTCCCAGGTTGTCTTTTTTGCAGTCAAGCTTTGCATCTCTAAAAAGATAACTAGATCATATTTATGGGCTTGCTGAGACATAATAACCAGTGCAGCAAGACTGCGAAGACGACAACCTGGAACAGGAGAGAAGTTGAAAACTGCCCCTTCTAATGGACTAATATGGTGACTGTGTCACAAACCATAAAGGTGGGCAAGATGTCGCCACAGCGGTTTGGCCTTGCACTTTCACTGCTAACCGTCTTGAGGGTTTGGCTTGAAACAAACCGGACAGTTCAATTTGACTTTCTCTTATTGGATTGACACTGGCAATAGCTGGCTGGGGTTTCAGTTGTTGACAGTAGTGCTGCACCAATATGACATTTTTTGGCCAATGCCGATATTCAATATTTTCCTTGCCAAAAAAAACTAAAGTCACCCTTCCGGTTTGAAGTGGCCTTCAGGGGGAAATAACAAGATCCTAGGGAAATATGACTACAGTCGAGCACATCACAAATATCTCCACGTGCCAGGGAGGTGGCCCTAAGGACAATGTAATAGAAGGAAAAAGAAAAACATTTGGGTATTGTTTTAGTCAGATTGCTCATATGAACCCAAGCAGATAATTAATTTCAGTGAGGCAGGTATCGTCCCACAAACCCCCCCCTGAAATTAGCTTGTTCAAGGCAATCCTCGGTTATGGATGATAAACGCCCTTAGTGCCGGGTGGTGACTCATCGCTTCACAAACAGGGCCCGGGAGGAAGGAAGCAGGCTGGCTCGGTGGTGTGGGTGTGGGAGCAAGGATTGCCTGCGCCTGCCTGGGGTCATGAAGGGACAGGTTGCTGGAGAGATTTAACGTATCCACAGCCACCCCCTGCCCCCCCCCAGCCTCTAACCGTTGCCTGGCCCCTCAAATACGACCTAGACATGAGCACCTCTGAGGTCAAATGTCTGACAGAGAATTATGAGGAAAGAAAATACGTGCAGTGCAACAGCCACTCTGACGTACCAACCAAAATTTAAAACAAAAGGACTCCCATTACAGTACGGAGTATTGCCTGGAAAGCTGCAGTGATGACGGGGCGGCACGTCCAGTATTTCGGGATTGCGTAAACAGTGCAAAAGGTTCCGCGAGGTGGTTTGAGAGGAAGGCCCAGGGTTCGAGAGGAAGGCCCAGGGTTCGTATTCTAACGCTGCACTATGGAGTGGAAATGGGGAGATTTTTTATATTTTTTAAAATAATATAGCACAGGGAAAACAAATATCACTGTCCTGGAGAAAGAAAAGCAGAAATAAAATGTTCCAGAAACATTTGATGGCAGTGTGCCTCTAGAGTACCAGAGAGAGGAGAGTCCAGGCCAAGAGAAATCCCTTACGGAGCCTGTGTTTCCTCCATGGAGGGCGTGTCCGCCTGTACCCTCCACAGCAACGACGACGACGTCTGGGGGAGGAGACATCAGCTGCGGCAGACTAATGCCCTGCAGCGACGTTTACATCCAGAGGGGTTGAGGGTCTCAGTGTCTCATGACTCGAACCAGGACTGAAGTCCACAACAGCCGACACATTTAGGCCTGGTCATTTCCTTTCACCGTCATTCAAAGCTATTAAAACAGAATTGGTGAATTTTGTGGCTGGGGATTATTTTTTTATATATGTCTTTTTTGTTGTTGTTGAGTGCCCCAAAATCAGTTCTCTCTCCACCTCGAATCCTCTAGCACGTGCCCTCCCGATAGAAGAACACATAACGCCTGGTGACTCGGTCTGCAGGAGACATTGGCAAGGAGCACAAAAGAAAATGTACTCATGGTAGGGATACAAAGAGTCAGACAATCCATCTTCCCAGAGCCCTTGAATGACGGGCGTCTGTGATCTCTTAAAGATAAAGGGTGTGAGGGAAGTCATACGACACATCACTGTAGACTCTTGTTTCTTTATAAAACGGTAGCTCAGGTGTATAGTTAATTTGGTTGGCACCTCATCCTAACATCCTATGAAAGCATTCCTTATTTTGAAGCTGAATGATTCCCCCCCCCCCCAACCCACAAAATAGAGTGTGCTATACAAAAGCCAGACAGCCCCCTCAGACGTTACGAAAAATCAGGTCAAGCCCAGACACAACAGCTAAACAAATGGAGCCCACAGACATAACAGCAACAGTCCCTTTCTGCTACTGATGTCGACGCCAATGAATGAGGTCACTGCTTTGCCAGAAGCAAAAAAAAAAAAAAAAAAAGAGAGACTGGCCAACATAGCTAAGGGCCACCAGACAACCCTGATTGCTCCGGCGCACGCATTCCTGAGGCATCGCTAACTGTAGTCCCAGTCCCGGGTCCCAAAACTGAGTTACACCTACAAAAACACAGAGTACCTGCTCACCCTTCTGCTTCCACAAATAAATTACAATATGTGGAGGAGTTGGAAACGCGATGTTGTTATTCAATCAAAAGCGGTAACTGGAAGTTACCCGAGTCGGATCAAAAAATCCTTCTTCCCGTACTGTGAGAAAGATGAATGAACACCATAATTGGGTATCTTTTTTCCCCCTCACACATGAATCATTCTCTTCCTGATTATATTCATCCAAACATGCAGCACAGTACAGGCAGACCATTGTTTTGTCTTTCCCCAGAAATTCACTGTGGCCAGCTTGGATTGAATATGGCCTCATACTAGTGGAATAATAGAGATTGTGTAGACACTCATTTTAAACCACAAACACAAAAGTGTGAATTTTTTTTTTTGAATGTGAACCCGCTATTTTGATACAGAGCCGACAAGATACAACGAAAGCCATCAGAATACAAATGTATGGCACTAACATTTAGAGGTAAAAATCAACTGATGTCATCTACCAAAGCTGAAAACTATTCTCCTGCTCAACATCTCACCTCCTCCTCCCAACCCCACACATCCTACGGCTGACTACCATGGCTCACGACGCCCAGGTAAGGGTGACGTCGCCTCGAGCAGAGCCAATGATGCGTTTGAAGGGTTTTAATAGTATACTTCAAGCTCATCCTCCGCTACTTGTATTCACATCCCGGTGCCCTGACCTCGGGTCTTCATAAAACCACATCGCTTCTAAAAACAGGAAGATTGACTGAGTCGACAGTGGGGCTCTCCTCCCACTCCCACCAATTACATAAGAGGTCCCACGTCACACCACAGCAAATAAAAATAGCTGCAGCGAACGAGTCTGTGAAAACAAACCGATGAGCGCAAGAGGGGATGTAAAGAAGGCTGGCGGGATGAAAAAATATTTTAGCTGTAAAAAAAGGTGCCCATTGTCAGAATGAGATCCTGAGATGTGTTGGTGAGCCAGTGTATTAGCCAGTGTATTAGCCAGTGTATTTTAATCTAGGATGCCCCGATGGACTGTAAAAAAAAAAAAGAGAAAAAAAAGAATAGAAATAGAATATAAAATGTCAAATTAAAATCAGTCCAGTGGTCATACTCTTCAACTGTGATGTTCTCAGACATCATGTGTTGTTTTGCTCACCACTTCCGAGTATAATCCATCTTCAATCCATACCATCATTGGGTGGCTTTTTATTTTATTTTTTAAATATCCACACATCCAATGTAAAAAAACTGTCCACCTAAATCAGGTCACGTTTAAAGATGACATGAGAGTGAATGACAGATGCATTTAACAGCAGGGAAGATAGACCGCTTTAATATAGTTCCCATTAGGGTTATTCAGATGACTTTAACATTCAAAACGATTTACCACTACAGCATTTCCTGTCTGTGTTACCATTCATATCCTTCAAGTCAACATCAACTAACTTCGTCCCAAAGTTGCCATAGTAATCCAGTTGAACAGACTGAGCAGAACTTTCAACATGGACCCAGAGGTCTTACAGATAAAACTTCCTCAGTGACCAGTAATGAGTCGAAGGGTCAGACCATAGAGACGATGACTTATCAAACAATAAAGCGCTTTGTGGACAATAAAGTGCTGTGTGGAGGTAAAACGCTGTAAGGACACGTCAAGCTTGTAAAAGCTATCCGGCTCTGTTGGACGCCCACTGGAGGCTCAGTTACGCAGAATGGCGCAGAACCAGGAATTGTTTTAGACCACTTCATCAAGCAGATGCCTGTTGGCTTCGCCTGCCGACCCAGAAAGCAGTGGGCTCCTGGTGAAAAGCTAAGCACCCGGGTGGAGAGTGAGAAGCTAGAGAGAGAGCGCAGCATGACGCTCGCCCGCTCTCCTCTCCTTCATCGTCCTTATGTTCATCCTCTCCTCTCTCTCTCCCGACCACCAACCATCCTGTTTACCCACAGTTCAAGCCACGGGCTGTCAATTGGCCAGCGAATGGAAAGCAAACCGAATCGATGGCCTGGAAAAACAAGTGCTGGCTAATTATAGGAGTTGGTGGGGTGGAGGGGGGGGGGTGAACGTCATCAGTCTCCACGACCCCAATGTGACAGTCTGATCTATATAGCTGAAGGAAGGGGGGCAGACACGACAGGGTGGGGGGTGGGGGGGTAGGTGAAATATAAATATGACATTACTAGTTGGCACGTGTCCTAATTTTGGGTTAGGGTTACTCTGCCACAAACATTATTGGTGGACAAGGTTACGGCACTCAAAATGGTTTTTCGAATAAAAAGTCCAGAAAGACATCACCTCATTTGTTATCTTTAACTATATTTGGGCCAGCTGGCATGTTTAAGCGTCGGATCATTTCAGCTTTCATCAGAGCATAATAATAAACAGCCCATGAAGAAGACAGTTTGGGTCCTGTGTGCTCCAGATCCTCTGTACTTCAACGGGTCAACAGCCCGTTCTTTTCCCCACTACAGCCCAGACCCCAGTTGCTGCATCTCTTTCCTTGTTGGCAGGGCCAGCGCTGTTCTTTCACCAGCCTCCCATTCTGAGATCTCCTCCGAGGGTATTATTAGCAGCCTCTGAAATCCAAGTCTGCTGAGGTTTCCTCTACCAGCCACCACTTTACCTCCTGCCTCCCACCATGCAGTGCAGTACAACCACTTAGACCTTTAGGGGGGTCTGGACTCTGCGCCTCTACTCAAACTAATGCTGAGTCTGCTGTGAAGTTTGTGAGTTACACACACTGAAATTAAGCTAGTTGTGCTTCCAAGACACGTAGTGAAGCACCCAGAATCACAATATGTCAAAATCCCATGGGGGAATTGTATTAGTAAGCTATAATTGTGCATTTCGGTACAAAACTAGTTTCAAGGGCTACTTGATGAAGGGAAGTCCCATACACTCACAGGCCACCTCCATCAAAATAAAAGACAGACTGATTTTATAATATATCATGGAAATAGTACATTAATAACACTTCATGCCCTAACACTTTTCACCGCATACAGCTTTCAAAGTAGGAATATTATATACAGTTGGATTCGGACGTTTACATACACTTAGGTTGGAGTCGTTAAAACTTGTTTTTAAACCACTCCACAAATTTCTTGTTAACAAACTATAGTTTTGGCAAGTCGGTCAGGACATCTACTTTGTGCATGACACAAGTAATTTTTCCAACAATTGTTTACAGAAAGATTATTTCACTTATGATTCACTGTATCACAATTCCAGTGGGTCAGAAGTTTATACATACACCAAGTTGACTGTGCCTTTAAACAGCTTGGAAAATTACAGAAAATTATGTCATAGCCTATCAGAAGCTTCTAAAGCTAATTGACATCATTTGAGTCAATTGGAGGTGTGCCTGTGGATGTATTTCAAGGCCTACCTTCAAACTCAGTGCCTCTTTGCTTGACATCATGGGAAAATCAAAAGAAATCAGCCAAGACCTCGGAAAATAAATGGTACACCTCCACAGGTCTAGTTCATCCTTGGGAGCAATTATCAAACTCCTGAAGGTAGCACGTTCAACTGTACAAACGATAGTACGCAAGTATAAACACCATGGGACCATGCAGCTGTCATACAGCTCAGGAAGGAGACACGTTCTGTCTCCTAGACATGAACGTACTTTGTTGAGAAAAGTGCAAATCAATCCCAGAAGAGCAAAGGACCTTGTGAAGATGCTGGAGGAAACAGGTACAAAAGTATCTATATCCACAGTAAAACAAGTCCTATATCAACATAACCTGAAAGGCTGCTCAGCAAGGAAGAAGCCACTGCTCCAAAACCACCATAAAAAAGCCAGACTGCGGTTTGCAACTGCACATGGGGACAAAGATCGTACATTTTGGTCTGATGAAACAAAAATAGAACTGTTTGGCCATAATGACCATCGTTATGTTTGGAGGAAAAAGGGGGAGGCTTGCAAGCCGAAGAACACCATCCCAACGGTGAAGCACGGGGGTGGCAGCATCATGTTGTGGGGGTGCTTTGCTGCAGGAGGGACTGGTGCACTTCACAAAATATATGGCATCATGAAGAAGTAAAATTATGTGGATATATTGAAGCAACATCTCAAGACATCAGTCAGGAAGTAAAAGCTTGGTCGCAAATGGGTCTTCCAAATGGACAACGACCCCAAGCATACTTCCAAAGTTGGGGCAAAATGTTTTAAGGACAACAAAGTCAAGGTATTGGAATGGCCATCACAAAGCCCGGACCTCAAAACTATAGACAATTTGTGGGCAGAACTGAAAAAGCGTGAGCAAGCAAGGAGGCCTACAAAGCCGACTCAGTTACACCAGCTCTGTCAGGAGGAATGGGCTATAATTCACGCAACTTATTGTGGGAAGTTTGTGGAAGGCTACCTGAAACCTTTGACTGAAGTTAAACAATTTAAAGGCAATGCTACTAAATACTAATTGAGTGTATGTAAACTTCTGACCCACTGGGAATGTGATGAAAAAATAAAAGCTGAAATAAATAATTCTCTCTACTATTACTCTGACATTTCACATTCTTAAAATAAAGTGGTGATCCTAACTGACCTAAGAGAGGGAATTTTAATAGGATTAAATGTCAGGAACTGTGAAAAACTGAGTTTAAATGTTTTTTGGCTAAGGTGTATGTAAACTTCTGACTTCAACTGTACACTGCAGTGCAGGCCTAATGATATCCCAGTCCTCTACAACCAGAGAATGCACATGGAAAAGGATGTGCAGTATCCAATAGGGAGACAAGACAGGTTTTTCTTTTACCTTTTGAAGGCTGGTAGGATTCAGCTGTGTCTTGTCGATGATTTTGATGGCAACCTGTCAAGAGAGAGTAAATATTTTTTTTTTTTTTTAAATCACTTCCTGTTGAAACCACTTCTAACAACTCAACATAGGAATTGGCATGCCTATCGGCTGGCCACTCAATAATAACAAACTTGTTTCATTGCCAAGGTGCCATTTTAGAGTGTGTAAAGCACTGCCACCTTTAGGAGAACTGAGGGCTGGAGGGGGTCTCAATACAATTTTGCCTCTAGCTTGTTGCTTCAGTAAGTTTAGTACATTTAATACAATTTCCCCAACTTGCATTTTATTTGTTTCGCCAACAAACAAAATGCAATTACAGTGACTACTGTTACGATTGGTGCAGTGTTGCCCCTTGACTTGTCAAGTACAGCAAGGGTGAGGTGGCTGGTATCAGCTAAATCTACTAACCAACATCGTACTCAAAAAAAAAATATATATATATATTTTTTTAAGCAAACAATTATTGTAATCTATTGTACTTTAGTGTATTCTACCCTAGCCAAACAAATGAGAAAATGTTCCTGCTGCTGTCTCACCTCTCGGCCCGTGAGGATGTGACGCGCCAGCTTGACCTTGGCAAAGTTGCCCTTTCCGATGGTTTTGAGCAGCCGGTAGTTGCCGATGTGCGGCTGCTCGTCGGCGCACGAGGCAATGGAGTTCCGGCAGCGGGCGCCTGAGCGGACGGGCCGCGTGGTGACCTCGTTGCGCGCATCGGTGTGCGAGGTGTGCTGTGGGGAGGAGATTAGAAGAAGGTCAAAAGTCATTTGAAGTTGCATGTCAGAGAATATCGACTAAACAGGACATTGATCTTGTGTCGACACGCAGCAGCATGGCACCTAAGAGCTTGACAATCAAAAGCCAAAGCTAGAAAAGGTAAATTTCCTGAAGAATAATTGTGAGCTTGTTTCAGCAGTCTAAAAGTATATTTAATGGTAGTGGAAGAAGCACACTAGCACAATAACTCGATTCTTGGGACATATAAAATTTGTCTCACAACACGTGAAAAGCAAAGACGAGACAAATAATGAGGTCATCATTGATTTGAGTTTAATCCTGATTAAATGGAATCGGTTGAAACAAATTACAAGTTTATAAAATGTTCATGGAGCTATGGCCTTTCCTAAACTCTTTCCAAGAAAGAAGGAACAAGACTCTCTACTACTGGGATAACCAATGTTCCTGGCCTGGAGGGCATTGATCAGAGCTCAACTTGTCAATAGACATTAAAACAATCACCGGGGACTGGGGTTCAATCCCCATGAGCAACCTTGCCAATTTCTCCCCCCACTTGCCTATCTTGCCATCTCATTTCCTAACTGTTTGAATAAAGTGTTCATCGAGCTGATGTTTTGGGGAGAAAAAAATTCCTGGTGGCATTATATCACCATTGGTAAAGATGGGAAAGGATACAAACGATTGGTGAATGTTTGACAAATGTTGTATAGCCATTAGCATGAGTTGCAGTTCTGAAGGGAATAAAGTCCTGGTCGTAAATAATGATATCAGCACTGCCTGGTAATAAGAGGGTATAGTAGAGATTGCTGAATGTTTGAGCAACGCTGTAACGTCATTAGCATTAGGTGAAAAGATTGAGCAGAGCACTTGAGTGAGCGTACGGCTCCACTCACAGAGAAACCTTCCAACGGTGTCATAACTCAACTGGAACAGACACTTATTTTACAATGCAGACCTTGAACACACTCAAAATAGCTTAAGAGCCAATGTCTTTAAAAATGGGACATTTTGGTTGTTAAAATTGACTGTATACATATATTTCAGTAAAACATACAGTTGAAGTCGGAAGCTTACATACACTTAGGTTGGAGTCATTAAAACTCGTTTTTCAACCGTTCCAAAAATTTCTTGTTAACAAACTATAGTTTTGGCAAGTCGGTTAGGACACCTACTTTGTTCATGACAAGTAATTTTTCCAACAATTGTTTACAGAGAGATTATTTTACTGTATCACAGTTCCAGTGGGTCAGAGGTTTACATACACTAAGTTGACTGTGCCTTTAAACAGCCTGGAAAATTCCAGAAAATTATGTCATGGCTTTAGAAGCGTCTGATAGGCTAATTGACATCATTTGAGTCAATTGGAGGTGTATCTGTGGATGTATTTCAAGGCCTACCTTCAAACTCAGTGCCTCTTTGCTTGACATCATGGGAAAATCAAAAGAAATCAGCCAAAACCTCTAGGAAAAAAAAAATCGTACACCTCCACAAGTCTGGTTCATCCTTGGGAGCAATTTCCAAATGCCTGAAGGTACCACGTTCATCTGTACAAACAATATTACGCAAGTATAAACACCATGGGACCACGCAGCAATCATTAATATCAGGAAGGACACACGTTCTGTCTCTTAGAGATGAACGTACTTTGTTGCGAAAAGTGCAAATCAATCCCAGAACAACAGCAAAGGATCTTGTGAAGATGCTGGAGGAAACAGGTACAAAAGTATCTATATCCACAGTAAAACAAGTCCTACATCAACATAACCTGAAAGGCCGCTCTGCAAGGAAGAAGCCACTACTCCAAAACCGCCATAAAAAAGCCAGACTACGGTTTGCAACTTCACATGGGGCGGTAGGGTAGACTAGTGGTTAGAGCGTTGGACTAGTAACCTGAAGGTTGCAATTTCAAATCCCCGAGCTGACAAGGTACAAATCTGTTGTTCTGCCCCTGAACAGGCAGTTAACCCACTGTTCCTAGGCCGTCATTGAAAATAAGAATTTGTTCCTAACTGACTTGCCTAGTTAAATAAAGGTCAAATAAAAAATAAATAAAAAAACTGGGGACAAAGATCATACTTTTTGGAGAAATGTCCTCTGGTCTGATGAAACAAAAATAGGACTGTTTGGCCATAATGACCATCGTTATGTTTGGAGGAAAAAGGGGGAGGCTTGCAAGCCGAAGAACACCATCCCAACCGTGAAGCACGGGGGTGGCAGCATCATGTTGTGGGGGTGCTTTGCTGCAGGAGGGACTGGTGCACTTAACAAAATAGATGGCATCATGAAGAAGTAAAATTATGTGGATATATTGAAGCAACATCTCAAGACATCAGTCAGGAAGTTAAAGCTTGGTCACAAATGGGTCTTCCAAATGGACAACGACCCCAAGCATACTTCCAAAGTTGTTGCAAAATGGCTTAACTACTACAAAGTCAAGGTATTGGAGTGGCCATCACAAAGCCCTGACCTCAATCCTATTGAGAATTTGTGGGCAGAACTGAAAAAGCATGAGCAAGCATGGAGGCCTACAAACCTGACTCAGTTACACCAGCTCTGTCAGGAGGAATGGGCCAAAATTCACCCAACTTATTGTGGGAAGCTTGTGGAAGGCTACTGAAACAATTGACCCAAGTTAAACAATTCAAAGGCAATGCTACCAAATATTAATTGAGTGTATGTAAACTTCTTTCCCACTGGGAATGTGATGAAAGAAATTAAAGCTGAAATAAAATCATTCTCTCTACTATTATTCTGACATTTCACATTCTTAAAATCAAGTGGTGATCCTAACTGATCTAAGACAGGGAATTGTTACTAGGATTAAACGTCAGGAATTGTGAAAAACTGAGTTTAAAATGTATTTGGCTAAGGTGTTTGTAAACTTCCGACTTCAACTGTGATATATATAAGACCAGGTTAAAATACTGTATCTTGAAGTAAGGAATGTATAGATGTGGATACCCATACCATCACCCAACAACAGTCTCAGAATCAATTCCATTTTCACAGCAATCAATCCAGGTATACATTGCCTTTCAAATGAGTTCTATCTTCACATACGCTCAATATCAATTCATTTATAGACTGACTGACTAACTACTGTGCGGTTTTGCACTGCTATCAACTGATAAGGTCCGGATACAAAGATAAGCTTCAAACACAATGAATGTAAGATTGAGCCTCACTGTGAGGTTTAATTTTTCTCAGAAAGCCCTACTCAGTTGAATCAACTAGTGCACTCTGAATAACTTCGGAATGGCTTAGTGTAAAAATATGTTTAATAAAATAAAAATAACACTTAAGTAAAAGTAATGAGATTTGCCAAAAAAAAAGGGTTACTACGTTCTATGGAAAACCACACGTTGTATTAATGACAAGCAATTAGGGCTGTCCCAACAAACAAACAAATCCTGGTCGATCGAGAGTTCTGTTCTTTAAACTAAATTGATTGGTAGAAATGTTTAAATGTGTATTTTTCCATATATAGACATATCCTATGTATTTGAATCAAATCAGCTATATGCAATATACTTGTCTGATGTGTTAAGCGCTCTGTTTGATGAAGTAGTTAATACACACAAATGATTAGAGGGAGTCTAACCGCAATTGATTTGACTGTGACGGCCAGGACTTAAAACTTGCTGCGATTTGTAATAAAGAAATGTAATAAATTACAGCGAGTGACTGTGTGACTAGCACACACCGTCTCTCTCTTCTTCCTGCTGCAGCAACCACCACAAAACATCAGTGTTTATTGCGCTGTCCATGTTGCTGAAGCTGCAACATAATTACAGCCATTTCTGACTGAAAAGTTGTTACAGAAATCCCTCACTTGTTTCGGAAAAATATTCCCTATTCCCTCAACCCTTGCTCTATTTACATGACATGTATCCATCGCATGCACGTGACCAATAGGGCCTGACCTATAGCATATGATAATCACATCAATAAATTGAACATATTCCAAATGCCTTAACACGTGACAGCAAATTGGATGCAGAGGATGTGACAAATTAACTTGAAACGGGGGAATGTTTTCTGGTTGCTCAGGAGGTAAAGGGAAGTCAGATGTGTGTAATACATTTCACTAATTGTGGAAAATACTGGGAGATCAAGAAGAAAAAAAAACAGTAAGTCGCAAGCCCTGCGTGGATATTGTGTTTGTCAAACAGGTGCTGTTAAATTACAATATTATTTCTGACCGTTTGGAACAATGTAAACAACACTAAATAAATGAAAAGCGTACCAGAGAGTCAATTTAAAAACAAAAGTTTTACATTTTTGTAAAGCCTTTATCACAGCAAAGACTAAAAACATTTATTTGTTAATGCAATTGCCGAAATGGAAAGATTTATTTATTGTTTACGCTAATTATTTACGCCTTGCTGTGTAATTTTAAAACTAAAATGCTTGATTGCATTTCAAATGATGAATGACTCGTATGCTGTGTGATGACATGAACGATACAGTAGCCTATATAAATAAATAGGCCAAAGTAAGTTACGGTATTATGACTAAACAGCATACGCTCTTAGGCCTACAGCTCGATGGTAGTTACACAAGGCTGCTAAGTTAACTAATGCTAATGACATTACTTATTAGAATGATGATAGCAATAATAACAATAAGAAGGAGATCAAGAATAAGGAGGGTTATTTGGAACAGCATAAATAACATATAACACTAAATAAATACTAATGAAAAATTAGTAAAGTGTAAAGCTTGTATTACAGCATAGCAAAGATTAAAAACATGTTTATCCGGCATGAGTTGCGTGAAGCGTGCTGCTCACAGTATCAGTAGGCTATTAAACAAACACTCAAGCAGCAGAAGCAGGATCTGTCTTATGTAGATATACAGTGCATTCGGAAAGTGTTCAAACCCCTTGACTTAACCACAATGTTTTATGTTATAGCCTTATTCTAAAATTGATTTAAAAAAAAAATCTTCCCCTCATCAATCTACACACAATGACAAAGGAAAAACAGGTTTTTAGAATTTTTTGCAAATGTTAAACATAATGATATCACATTTACGTAAGTATTCAGACACTTCACTCAGTACTTTGTTGAAGCACCTTTGGCAGCGATTACAGACTCGAGTCTTCTTGGGTATGATGCTAAAAGCTTGGCACACCTGTATTTGGGGGGGTTTTTCTGATTCTTCTCTGCAGATCCTCACTGCACAGCTATTTTCAGCTCTCGCCAGAGATGTTCGATCTGGTTCAAGTCCGGGCTCTGGCTGGGCCACTCAAGGACATTCAGAGACTTGGCCGTGTGTTTAGGCTCGTTGTCCTGTTGGAAGGTAAACCTTTGCGCCAGTCTGAGGTCCTGAGCACTCTGGAGCAGGTTATCATCAAGGATCTATCTTTCCCTCGATCTTGACTAGTCTCCCAGTCCCTGCCACAGAAAAACAACCCCACAGCATGATGCTGCCACCACCATTCTTCACCGTGGGGATGGTGCCAGGTTTCCTCCAGAAAGTGACGCTTGGCATTCAGGCTAAAGAGTTCAATCTTGGTTTCATCAGACCAGAGAATCTTGTTTCTCATGGTCTGAGAATCTTTAGGTGCCTTTTGACAAACTCATAGTGGCTACCGTCTAGCCACTCTACCATAAAGGCCTGATTGGTGGAGTTTTGCAGAGATGGTTGTCCTTCTGGAAGGTTCTCCCATCTTCACAGAGGAACTGTAGAGCTCTGTTCACTTCCCTGACCAAGGCCCTTCTCCCACGATTGTCTTGTTGGTACCAAACCTTCTATTTAAGAATGATGGAGGCTACTGTGTTCTTGAGGACCTTGAATGCTGCAGACATTTTTTGGTACCATTCCCCAGATCTGTGCCTCGACACCATTCTGTCTGAGCTCTACGGAAAATTCCTTCGACCTCATGGCTTGGTTTTTTCTCTGACATGCACTGTCAACTGTCAGACCATATTTTGACAGGTGTGTGCCTTTCCAAATCATGCCATTCAATTGAATTTACCACAGGTGGACTCCAAGTTGTAGAAACATGATCAATGGATGATCAATGGAAACAGGATGCACCTGAGCTCAATTGGTGTCTCACAGCAAAGTGTCTGAATAATTATTTAAATAAGTTATTTCTGTTTTTTTATACATTTGCAAAATTTTCTAAAACTCTGTTTTTGCTTCATTTTTATAGGGTATGGTGTGTAGATATTTTTTTAACTATTTTTAGATTTTTATTCATTTTAGAATGAGGCTGTAACGAAACAAAATGTATAAAAAAAGTGAAGGGGTCTGAATACTTTCTGAAGGCACTGTAGATGGATGATTTATAAAGACAGGCACATTTAACAGTTATAGACATAATTAAGTTTGGGTTTCCTCACTTTTCTTAGACAATTAAGGCAAGGCCTGTTTTCTCTTAACTCCGATGCTGCCTCCGCCACATTGTCCTCAACACCAATATGCTGGTTAACCTGGCTATTATGCACATAGCAACATGGTCAAGGAAAAGTCACCAATTCAACAGAGAACGGATGTGTCAGAACCGTGACCACTATCAAATGCGAGAGAAAGAGCATTTTGATATCAAATATTTTTATTAGTGTTGCACCATTGTCCTTAACCTTATACAATTTCAGCAGTGCCTTAAGAGTGATGGACTGTGCCATCCCCACAGCTTTCATAATGGATTAGTCCACTCAGACAGGCGCGAATCAGACATGTGTCTTGTACACCATGAATAACATTACATTTTTTTGCTACTGCTCAACTAAAGAAATCTCAGTCGACCAACAGCCTACCGACCAAACAATCGACCATTTTCCTAAATGAGGTCAGCCCTACAAAACAATAAAAGGGAAGAGGTTAATGACCTTAATAGCAATAGTGGGTGTATGGTGAGAGGAGGGTTGGTAGTGGAGTGGTATCTATCCAACATCGATGTCCTAGCCCGGTAAAGTATCCATCAGCCCGAAGGGCTGTGACGCAGGTCCAGTTAGCCAAATGGGGCACAGCTGTACTATCCTGACAAGCACTTGAGATGGGTCAACCAAAACCAAGCACCTTTCTCAACCTCCGTCAACAGTTAATGGAGGGTGACTCTATATACGCATGTACCTAAACACGTAACTTTAGTAACAACATTGACATTCCCCGTGTAACCACATGTTAATACAATCTGTTTAGTTTGGAGATTACGACCTACAATTGGTTTCCAAGTTGTCGTTGGTTTCAGTGAGTGAGATTAGCACGATCATTGGAACAAAATAAGATATTGCAACAACAACAAAACTTCACTTCAGTCTCGGCCTACATTTAAGGAAACACGTCGAGAAACCATCACAATTGTCTAAAGGGCCTTTACAGTAACATCGTGCCAACATTTTAGACACATTGCTGGGATGTTACCACAACGCTGTGAAAACACCACCTTAGTTTGTGGTGTCTTCGTTACAGTGAGCACTTTCTATTTGTCTATACCCAAGAGTTTCATAAGACACAGTGACTATTCAAAAAAAAAATAGAACACTGTTCATGGAGGAGCATTTTTTGCTACTGGAGTGCACAGCAAATTCTGTTTCTACAAATACCGTGTTGAACTATTTGCTTGTTTTTACCCCTCCCCCCCTTCACAGATTAGCTTAAATGCAAATGACACCAACAAACTGGTCTACCTTTTATAGACGCTAGTTCCAAAAGCCCTGAAGCTCAAACTGACAGAAAACTTGATTATTCTAACCTTTCAAAAGATCATCCAAAAGGCAACTATGAAATCTAATCCTACAATGTGCAGTACAATGAGACCATAACAATAGAGCTCTATGGAATACGGACCTAAGAATCAAAGCGTCCTAATTTCTAGGACCATTACGGCGATGTAAACCCAGTATAGAGATGGATACAGTAGCAAACTTGAAAAATATGCTGATCCTCCTTGATAGCGTCAGAAGGCACATCTGTGGGTTTATCATCCTGCCAAACCATCTCACAGTTCCAAGTCTAACAGTAAAGCACAGACAATGACACTTACTGTATTTCATCAGCGTGCTGCCTACTACCGTTACTGTATTTCATCAGCGTGCTGCCTACTACCGTTACTGTATTTCATCAGCGTGCAGCCTACAGCTGTTACTGCATTTATCAGCGTGCTGCCTACTACCGTTACTGTATTTCATCAACGTGCTGCCTACAGCTATTACTACCGTTGCATTTCATCAGCGTGCAGCCTAGAGCTGTTACTGCATTTATCAGCGTGCTGCCTACAGCTGTTACTGCATTTATCAGCGTGCTGCCTACAGCTGTTACTGTATTTCATCAGCGTGCAGCCTAGAGCTGTTACTGCATTTATCAGCTGTTACTGTATTTCATCAGCGTGCTGCCTACAGCTGTTACTGTATTTCATCAGCGTGCTGCCTACAGCTGTTACTGTATTTCATCAGCGTGCTGCCTACAGCTGTTACTGTATTTCATCAGTGTGCCGTCTAGCGCTGAATCAACAAGGTGTCCCAAAATAACAGACCAAGGTTGCAATCGTAGAGTGTCAAAGACTTGGTCAGGGATGGAATTGGATTGTGTCAAGTAATGGCTCCATTGTGAAAGGTTCTTCAATTCATGTCGTCATGAGTCAGCCTAATTATGTGCCGTGTGATCAAGGCGACTATTTTAAAATCACCACAGGGCCAGTTTATCAACCCAGACTTGAAAGTGACAAGTCTGAGTAGCAAAATACAGGTTTTTTAAAATCGTCTGTCTCTGTTGGTTGCTTACTCTCTAAAAGTGAGAGAGTAGGACCATTTACCATAAACGTGTCATCAAGGTCAGCATACAGTGGCCACTACGGGAAAAACATTCCTGAGCCTTGTGACCTCTCGACAAATTACTGATAAGGCACAATGGAGGTCTTTATAAATAGGACGCACACAAATTCACAAAAAAAAAGCCCATTTGCACACATAATTCGTATGTCTCCAAACACCAAAACCTTACGGCAAAACTAGTACGAACTCTGAGACACTTAAAATAGCCCTATTGATACTTTTGTAATCGAGTTCAACTGAATAACTACGTTATCTTCGCCTAGACTAGAAAAAGTCTCTCTCGCCGTACTGTGGCGCATATTGAAAACTTCAAAATACACAACAACTGAAAAAATGGGTCACTTCAAGAAGAAAACGAATACTTACTATGGTGACGCGGTGCCTTTTTACAGAGTGTGAGCCCTTCATCCTAGCATTGGCGATCCGAATGGCATCGGAGCAGGCTGCCTGTCCGGTTTTGTGCTGGTGACAGTTCATTGATCCAAATTGCGCTCACTGATGCTCAGAGGCGTGTGAACACATTTTGGGCACCTGTCGCTCAACTCCAAGGGGGTGGGCGCACAGAGCTTGTCCTAATTATAGTGTGTGCTGGTTGACCTATATACCCCAGAATGCCATGCCAACCAGTAACAAAGCAGGCATCTTTGTAATGTAAGATTACACCTTGCGCCAGCAGGTAAACTCACCTGTAGTTTCCCATGCTTAAAAGTTATAAATGATGTGATGAGTATAAATGATGACAGGTGAGTGTCTTTCCAAATTATGTCCAATCAATTGAATTTACCACAATTGAAATTACTCCCATCAAGTTGTAGAAACACCTGAAGGATAATCAATGCAAACAGGATGCACCTGAGCTCAATTTCGAGCCTCATAGCAAAGGGTTTGAATACTTATGTAAATATGGTATGTTTGTTTTTTATGAATTTGCTCAAATTTATAAAAACCTGGTTTTGCTATGTCAATCGGGGGTATTGTGATGCCATTATTGGGTATTGTGAGTAGATTGCTGCTGATTTTTTTTTTTATTTAATCAATTTTAGAATAAGGCTGTAATGTAAAAACATTTGGAAAAGTTCAAGGGGTCTGAATACTTTCCGAGCACACTGTATATTAGAGCTTTCTGGCCTGACTGGTGTCGCGTTCAAAAACAAACGGGGAACTTAATCTCGGGACTTCCGAGGGTTCAAAACAACTGGGAACTCAGAGCTCGGAAATCTGACTTCAGAGTGTTCAAGACACCTGGAAACTTTAGAGAGAAAAGCTTCTACTGGGAAAAATCTTTTTTTTACAGTCAACCAACCTGGAATTCCAAGATGGAAACAGGCATCTTCCTAGAGCTCCAACGATGAGACAGTCTACACGGGGATGCGGTCAGAGACCTGGCAGTGTGGTGCTAGGACAGCAACCTCTCCCTCAATGTCAGCAAGACAAGGAGCTGATCATGGACTACAGGTAAACAGAGGGCAGAGCTGTTGTGGAGCAGGTCGAGAGCTTCAAGTTCCTCGGTGTCCACATTACTAAGGAACTATCATGGTCCACAACACACCAACACAGTCGTAAAGAGGGCACGAAAATGCCTCTTCCTCCTCAGGAGGCTGGAAAGATTTGGCATGGGCCCTCAGATCTTCAAAACGTTCTACAGCTGCACCATTGAGAGAATCTTGACTGGCTGCATCATCTTGGTATAGCAACTGCTTGGCATCCGACCACAAGGCACTGCAGAGGGTACTGCGTATGGCCCAGTACATCACTGGGGCCGAGCTCCCTGCCTTCCAAGACCTCTACATCAGGAGATGTAAGAGAAAGGTTCTAAATATTTTTTGAAAGACTCCAAACTCCCAAGTCATTGACTGTTCTCTCTGCTATCACTCGGCAAGCAATTCCGATGCACCAAGTCAGGAACCAACAGGACCTTAAACAGCTTCTACCCCCAAGCTATATGACTGCTAAATAGTGAAATAAATAGTTAACTAATAGCTACCCAGAATATCTGCATGACCCTTTTTGCACGACCTCTTGACTCATCACATACATACACTGCTGTTACTATTTATTATCTATCCTGTTGCATTTTATTCCTACCTATATGTATATACTCGATCTACCTCAATCACCTCGTACCCCTGCACATCGACTCGGTACTGGTACCCCGTGTATATATATCATTAATTCATTGTGTTATTATTTTTATTATTTCTGGTGTTATTATTTTTCTACCATTTCACTTTTTTCCCCTTTCTGCATTGTTTGGGTGGGCCGGTAAGCAAGCATTTCGCTGTTGTTTACGAAGCATATGACAAATAATAATTGATTTGACTTTCCGACCTGAAGTTCATTGACGTCATGTTTTGACCTCTTTTTTTTCTCAATTCCCAGTTGTCTTGAAAGTACCATAACATGTAGACTATGACACCTAAATTGGCACAAACATAATTCTTACAAAGTTGGTCAATGACAACTTTAGAGCTGAAAGGTGTAACGTTAAAGCCTAACTTACTTGAACAAATACTTACATTTTCAGTATCACGCTCATTGACAGTAGGTAGTGGCGTTCTGGTTGACATGTTAATGTCTTGTTCCACGAAGTGGTTCGGCGTTCTGGGTCTCCTTTTTTATTTTGTTGCACCTTAGCCCAACAGGAGGAAAGCAGGTCTACAAATGCTATTGAAGAACATGGATTTAACGCAACGCCGAAATTCCAGCAAACACACGCTGGAAGATGTCTAGACCACAGATTAATTAGGTAAATTGTCGAACCGCATTACTGTACAGAGGTGGGACAGATTGCGAAAAACACAACAACCCACAAAAGGTTGTCCAACAACAAACCATAACCCCGAGTTCCAAAATGTTCCAATTCGTTTTTAGGGAACTAAAACTGAATAAACTGTATTCCAATAGTTCACGGGCTCTCTACAAATGCACAGAATGTCTAGTCAAGGAAAAAGGGGAGGGGAAGGGGTGTTAACGTAAAACCGGTCTCGGAATTTGCAGTCAGTTTTGGCGGCTTGGGTTACTATTGATTTTCAGCTTCCGAAGCGCGCTTCCCCGTTTTCCGACGGTGCTGGTACCCCGAAAGACCCAAGTTCGGTTAAAGTCCTCCCCATCCCAAAAGTAAGGGTAGTTTGCTTGATTGCTATATCCAAGATGGCCGCCTGCTAACTGGAGAGTGCCAAACCAAACCCAATGCGTTGAGAGGAAGTGAGGAAAGACATGGCTTTAAAGCTTATTGGAGCTTCGGTTGGGGCAGAGCTGTTTGTTGTTGCTAGGGTGATTACTGGAGAGAAAAATCTACCTGCTGCACAATACATTAAATAACCCTGCCTACCGTGCCTAGAGGCATTTAGGTTGCCCCTACTGACCCGTGCATGTGAAACAACTGAAAGCACAGATTGATTTGACTCTTTTTAGTTTTAGTGCCACTCCATCTCTATGATTCTGAGCTCCCAAATCTATTCTCCTAAAATAAAAACTTTTTTTTTTAAACAACTAAAAAACACTTTCAGTTAATTGCTTGCAGGATGAAGATTGGGGGTCTAATCTGAGACAAGTTCCATCTATATTGTAACAACAGTCATTCGGTCTCACATGCTTACACACACACTGCATCCTGTCTTGTGTTTCTCACATGAGCCGCACCTCTAGCAGTGCACTTCCTGTGTGGCCAGCACACACCATCAAAGGGTCTATTCACAGAGAGACACAGAGAAAATTAAGAAACACAGAGAGAGAGAAAACAGTCTGCGTAACAAAGTGGTGGAGGCGGAGCAAACAAGAAAGACAGGAAAAGATATAGGAAAAAAACAATTCTAAAGGAAGACTGATTTATTTCTAAAACACGGATGGATATTGGCTTGAAATCCAAGTCTCTCTTTCTCTCTTCTCACCCTCTCTCTCTCACGTGAGAAAAAAAATTGTCTTCTTCTCTCACCATGAGATGGTCTCCAGGGCAACAACGTGCAGTCTCGCCCTGGCTGTCACAGGGAGGGTACGCGACCAGCAGAGAGGAGCCTGGGAGTTCACTCACATGTCACACTGACCCTACCTCATTAGCACAAAGGTATCTTTGTACATTCCCAGGGTGATCACACAGACACTTGCACACACAATATTATATTGTCTCTCTGTCTCACACACACACACACACAAAAGGCCTATCGAAAGGTTTAAGGAACATTTGACAGCAAAACACATTTATCACTCACCATGTTGCGTCATTGTGAATCAATCAATCACACTGACTCTGGTCCTGCATCTCATGTGAGTAGATTATAACATTCAAGGCCCTGTCTACCTGAACATAATTTTTTTTAAAGCCTAAGATTAGTATGATCCAAGTTACATTTAATTCAAGTTAGATTTCTATTAATCTACAAGTGTAAAGTGGTGTTTATCCACCAGTGTTGAAGGATTCCAACCTACTGTATAGTACAACAATTTCTGTTGACAAAGTGTATTCTAGACAATGAAAAGCATTGCTTTTGGTAAGTATGTATTGTTGATGTCCACAATCTCTGTACATTGCATGGGTAAGACATATCTACCAATACTGGTACTAAATACATATCTACTGATTTGAAGTATGCAAAACCTCTTATATATGTCGATGGCATAACCTTTAGGTGTTTAACAACTTCTTTAATATCAAATGACAGCTAAAGTATTATTATTATACATTTTTTATTTAACATTTATTTAACGAGGCAAGCCAATTAAGAACAAATTCTTATTTACAAAGACGGCCTACACCGGCCAAACCCGGACGATGCTGGGCCAATTGTGCGCCGCACTATGGGACTCCCAATCACGTCCGGTTGTGATACAGCCTGAATTATTCCATTTAGTCTGACGGTAATGTTGCCATACCTCCAAAATTACGTCATTGTGCCTGGTTCGCGGCGAGGCAGGTCTGGCGGTAACATCAGTTTTGACATTCAGTTCTCTATTTGCACTCAGGCATTGATTAATAAATTATTTTGAGCTGTCATTCTTATTGTCATAGGATAGTTGTTGAGTATAATGACTTACTTGAGTCAAGTACTGACCTACTACTGACCTTTATTTACATCTGTGCTTGATAAAAATCTGTAAATGTCTAATTTGTAGTCTTTTTGTTGTTGTTGCTGGATTAAAGTTGAAATTGTAGGTAATATCTCCCTCTGGTGGTTTACGTGGGAACATGACAACTGGTATGCACTTTTTAGCCGTGTACGAACCATCCTGTTTCGCTACAGGGATAGAAAATACTTTTTCAATAACTACAAACAAGGGGGTGGGCAGAGCCACGAGCTAGTAAGAGCCCATTGGCGCATTCTAGCATGCCTACTCTGAGGTTCGCGTGTGCAATAACTCAATTGCACTACACATTTTAATCACTATGCACTAAACATTTTTTTCTACAAAACTTTGTCCAGTCTGTTTGTAACAGATTCTAGTTTTGTAAACAGAAAACTGTATTAAGATAAAATGTTTAATCGATGAGAAACTTAGCAGAATGTCGCCCAAAATCGATCTCCCTCCATCTTCTCCCACTCCCATACTTGGGAGTGAATGGAAACGCCGACCGGATGCTTCACATTTTTACATCCGGTGAAATATTTATACATCTGGTGAGATCAATATTTATAGATCATGGTTCGAAGGCTGTGCACTTTTAGTACAGCTCGAACAACGAGACGGATATTTCCCCGGATAAATGTCATGCATTCGGTTGGAGTTGCCACTCAATACCAAATATGGCGATGAGAGGAAGCTCAGTGGCCGGCAGTGGGAGAAATTGGAGCGAGATGGATTTTGGCAGACATTCTGTAAATTTTCTCATCGATGAAACATTT
The DNA here is from genome assembly GCF_036934945.1 of Oncorhynchus masou masou. Lineage (NCBI taxonomy): Eukaryota > Metazoa > Chordata > Actinopteri > Salmoniformes > Salmonidae > Oncorhynchus > Oncorhynchus masou. The sequence continues at coordinate 33,854,773 of NC_088230.1, forward strand.
GATATCCATGCAGTTTTCGATTTCCAAAGCTATAATCTGTAACAAACAGAGTGGACTGCGTTTTTGTAGACTTTACCCTTTGCCATAGTTTCTTTAAAAAAAAAAGGTGTCATGGAGTGCAAGGGCGAATTGAGTTAATGCACAAGCGCACTTCACAGAGTAGGCGTCCCCTAAGTGAAATATGCAAATTATTGCCCACTATGATTAATTTTCTCCCAATGGAAACGACAGGCTCTGGTCTATCTTGGTTAGTTATACAAATCTTTGCTTTTAGCAGGTCATGAAATCTTCCTTTCAATAGCAGTCAATGGCTCCTTCTTGTGGATATAGTTGGAACCTGTTTATTCCATAGTCCATGGCATCAAACCTTGTCCTAAAATTGCAATTCTCAGCCTGCTGAATTAGCGTGGTCATTTACTCATAATCCCCTTGTTCCTCATAAACCAAAACACATACTCAAACCCACATGATGTAGGAACCAAGTCCTGTACCAAAAGCTAAACATGTTTTTGATCTGATAAAAGCATGAGAAAATGCTTTGATTTTATCTTCAGGAAATATCATCAAAACTTCCTGATGGAATCATGTGATCACAGATGAGCAGTTCTGTGACATCACTGCTGTTTTGTAGATTTAAGGGCAGTTTCCCAGAGATATTTTAATTTAAATCAGGACTAGGTTAATTATACTTAAATTAATCCAGATCTAAAACATTTATTTCTGAGACGTTGCTTAACTTCAGATTAATTCGTTCTAGATTAGGGAGTTCCATGCTAAAGTAACTAAGGACTAACCAGTTAATCTTTGTGTAGCCTAATTAGATTAATGGTGTGCACTTGGTGCTGACCTGAGGATGCTTCAAAAACCAGGGATGGGACACCAATACATAAGCAGTGTGTGGAATTGGAGCAATTACTGAAACCAAACAATGTAAACATTTTCTAGAGGCAGATTATCACCATAGCTTGGAGGGGATAAAACAGAATGAAGGCTAGCCCACTAGATCTGCAGCAGCCAGGAGCGAAGACTGTGTCACTAACCCGGCCTGGAGGACAAAGACAAAGTATTTTCCCATCCTGGAGTCAGAGATCATTTTGGAGATCTCTGAGACCTTATAGGAGGTCTCTTACTCCAGGGTGGGAAAATTCTTAACAAGAAAGCAACAGATGAAGACACCGAAGGAGACCATGAGTCCCTATGTTGTATTTTAAGTAGTTAAACTGTTGTCAATTTCTATTCTGACTTGTAATGTTAAAAAGGGGAGAAAAATACCCCCCCCCCCCTGAATAAACTAGCCTACCCACTATACCAATGATAGGCTACAGATTTCAGTCACTGCAATTAAAATTACTTCACCAATGTATATTTCTATTAAATTGCATGTCCCTTACTATGTATTGCATATTTGAGGAGATTATATGCTTTTATAAATGTTTGCATCTCATTAATAAATGGCAAGAAGTTTTCCACTTTCTTTTAAAGTACAGTATATTTTGATAAGTTATAATGGTAGTCCTAACTCATTAGTAAATGGTCAGTAGGTTTCCACTTTCTTGAAAGGTATCTTTTCAGCAGTTATAAATGTTGGTAACTCATTTGTTAACCCATTTAATCCTGAATTTTTCCCAGACGTGAAAATATCCAAATCAAGTGTCATTAGTAACCCTTTGAAGTAATCCATCATTATATTTTGAAATTTTAATGGAAAGGTAGGTGAAAAAGTGTGTTTTATGGTCAGTCACAATTGTGACCGGTGGGATAATGTTACGTATACTGATTTAACATATTTCTCCTGTGCAGTTATCAAAGTTCTTATATATCCCAACCAAGTTATTAACACATTTAAAACTCTGTCACTAGCAGTCCCCAGCCCAGTTATTAACACATTTAAAACTCTGTCACTAGCAGTCCCCAGCCCAGTTATTAACACATTTAAAACTCTGTCACTAGCAGTCCCCAGCCCAGTTATTAACACATTTAAAACTCTGTCACTAGCAGTCCCCAGCCCAGTTATTAACACATTTAAAACTCTGTCACTAGCAGTCCCCAGCATTGCCACTAGAATGCCCCGTCACACATTCTAGTGTGACTATTTTACACATCAAAAACCCTTATACAACACGATATGAATACCGAGAGCAAAGACAAAAAGACAACAGCCATCAATGTATTTCAACAGTGTTACTTTAGTGCAACATGTACTGAAACATTAATATTGTAACTTTATTGTAACATTTGAACTTGTACTTTAGTGCAATATTCATTGTAACATTGTCATTGTGACATTTTAGTGCAACATTCACTAACAACTGTAAAGCAGTCGTGTGAGTCATTCCCACTGAACATAAAGGTAACATTTAGGTTAGAGGTAACCTATAGAATATGCATTCAAGTAGAGGCCTACACTGAACAAAATACAATTTTATATATATAATATATATATATCTTATAGAGTTAGGCTTCAGAACCAAGTGCAAGATTAGTTTGTGCATCACTGTTTTTAACTACGATCAGTCAGACCTACTGTCATGCAGGATGTCTTGAATCAAATGACCTTCTTTTCCAAAAACATTTCAGTCATTTTGATTGTCTTTTTCGTCTACTTTTCTTTTCTTCCTAGAGTCCGTTGTACTGCTTCTCCTCACCCTTTGACTTGTCTTTTCTTGCTAGAGTCTGTTGTTCTGCTTCTCCTCACCCCTTAGTGACTTGTCTTTTCTTCCTCGAGTCCGTTGTACTGCTTCTCCTCACCCTTTGACTTGTCTTTCCTTGCTAGAGTCTGTTGTTCTGCTTCTCCTCACCCCTTAGTGACTTGTCTTTTCTTCCTCGAGTCCGTTGTACTGCTTCTCCTCACCCTTTGACTTTTATTTTCTTCCTAGAGTCCGTTGTACTGCTTCTCCTCACCCTTTGACTTGTTTTTTCTTCCTCGAGTCCGTTGTACTGCTTCTCCTCACCCTTTGACTTTTATTTTCTTCCTAGAGTCCGTTGTACTGCTTCTCCTCACCCTTTGACTTGTTTTTTCTTCCTAGAGTCCGTTGTACTGCTTCTCCTCACCGTTTGACTTTTCTTTTCTTCCTAGAGTCTGTTGTACTGCTTCTCCTCAACCTTTGACTTGTCTTTTCTTGCTAGTCTGTTGTTCTGCTTCTCCTCACTCCTTAGTGACTTGTCTTTTCTTCCTAGAGTCCGTTGTACTGCTTCTCCTCACCGTTTGACTTTTCTTCCTAGAGTCCGTTGTTCTGCTTCTCCTCACCCTTTGACTTGTCTTTTCTTGCTAGAGTCTGTTGTTCTGCTTCTCCTCACCCCTTAGTGACTTGTCTTTTCTTCCTAGAGTCCGTTGTTCTGCTTCTCCTCACCCTTTGACTTTTCTATTTTTCTTTTATTGTCTTTTTCAGCCCTTTTTCATTCGCTCTTATCTCCTTTTCTACTGTCCGTGGTATATCTTGAAGCACTCAATAAAGCAGTGGCGCTTTGCATTTCTCACATGCATAGGTAGTACGTTTGTCACAATGACGACTTCTCTGGAACCGGTGCATCGTGTTGATTGGCCAGTGAGAAGCTTTGTCATATCTTGCCTGATCTTCAACAGTAGCAACCAGTAAAGACCTCCTTCCAAGGCTCAGTGGTTTCGTGCTAAACTTTTGCATATTTGGGCTGTATACTATGTGTTTTGGAATCACATCAGTGGCAGGCCTCTTGGACCGTTTGAACGCTCAATCTTTATTTTTGACCACCTGCAGCTTTTCCCTTGGCCCTTCTGGCTGAACCCTATGGCTTGTAGAGGCCCTTGGCTCTTCTGACTGGACCCTCTGGCGGGTAGAGGCCCTTGGCTCTTCATTATCAACAATGGAGGGGAGTGGGGGAGGTTGTGGATGGGGGGGGGGGTGGTGAGGGGTAGGTCATCATCACTGATAACATTGTTCCTGTCATGATCTGTTTGCATAGGTTCAGCATATACATTCAACAGCCTGGCTGGCACATGGCCAGTTCATAGTCCATATCTGACCCATCGCTATCACAATCACTCAGGACAGCATCTTTCTCCTTTTGAGGGATAACTGCAATGTTGCATGCCTTGTCTGGGCAGTCACCTAGATCCAACATATCCAGAACTTGACTCAAAGTGAAACTAAAAGAAAGAACAGAGTAGAAGGTTAGGTAAAACAAGAACTATGTATGTGTTTAACTATGTGTATACCTAGATGCACTGTGTTATCCCACCAGTCACTATTGTTGCCGTCAACATGTTTACACATTCTATGACCACACTGAACAAAGTTGAGTAATTGCAAATGCATATATCAAAACTAGACACCTTAAAGATGATGTGTACCAAACATCTTTGTCCTAACTTTATATTAACATACTTTACTAACCATTTGTTTGGTAGCTTTGATGCAGCCATCCTCTTCTCATGGTGCAACCAGGAAGTAAACAGCTCTGGTCATGTGACAATCTACACTAAACATGTGACACTGCACATCATTCATTGAGAACCTTTATTATTTAGATATTTGCTGGAAATACATTGATAGATCATTCAGTAACATTTTTAGAGCCTTATAACTGAAAACGTTTTTACGGTCCCTATTGGGACCGATGGGATTAAATAGGTTAATGGTTAGTGGATTGCCACTTTAAAATAACATATAATTTTAGCAGTTCTAAATGTGGGTAAATAATTTTATAGATGATTTGGGAGTTCACTCAAAGCTTAGACATACTTATAGGCAGTGGTGGAAAAAGTACCCAATTGTCATACTTGAGTAAAAGTAAAGAATTCTACCTGAATAGAAATTGGCTTAAGTAAAAGTGAAAGTAATGCAGTAAAACCCTACTTGAGTAAAAGTCTAAAAGTATTTGGTTTTAAATATACTTAAGTATCAAAGTAAATGTAATTGCTCAAATATATTTAAGTATCAAAAGTATACATAATATCAAATTCCTTATATTAAGCAAAACAGAGCCACCATTTTCTTGTTTTTTAATTTACTGATAGCAAGGGCACGCTCCAACACTCGGTCATCATTTACAAGCAAAGCAATTGTTTAGTGAGTCCATTAGATCAGAGGAAGTAGAGATGACCAGGGATGTTCTCTTGAAAAGTGTGTGAACTTGACCATTTTTCTGTCATGCATTCAAAATGTAATGAGTATTTTTTGGGTGTCAAGGAAAATGTATGGAGTAAAAAAGTACATCATTGTCTTTAGGAATGTAGTGAAGTAAAAGTAGTCAAAAATAATTAACAGTAAAGTACAGATACCCCAAAAAACGACTTTAGTACTTTCAAGTATTTTGACTTAATTACTTTACACCCCTGCCTATAGGCAGTACTAGGTACTCATCACTACATACATGAGAGAAGATTCAACACTGTTAAACATGTTCAGTCAATGAATGGTGTGTATGAAGACCTAAACATTCAACATTGTGAGAGGATACCTCCTCCACTGCTTCAACAACCAAAGACTTTACAGTTACCATTTCACACCAGAGCATTTTACCATACTTGGACTATCACAGAGAAGTGGTAAATGTGTTGATATAATCTGGATCTGGTAAGGGGTAAAATGTTAGGAATGATGATTGAATAATGTCCTGCATGGAAATTTGGCCAGGGGCATCAGGGTTAGTAAAGGTGGGTTAAGACACATCATGGAAACCAACCTCTACTGTTCCTGCGACAGGGCACCAACGCATCACACCCAAAAGTGAGAAAATAACTATTGCTCAACTGTGCAACTATTGAAAATAAGGTTGCATGATTTTCCATAAAGGTTAATATTATAAGCATTTGTAAGTGCATTTATAAATGGTTAATAACTGGAGGTAAATATTGGCTGACTATTTGGCAAACACTGGCAAGTTATTGCACTATTTTGACCAATGCGATATAACCATTTATAAATGGTTTACAATGCATTTACAAATGATTAAATAATCATTAGTAATGTAATTATAACCCCTTTATAAACACTTTACAAAAGTAACCTGATTGCAATGTGTTACTCTTTTTGTTATCAATCCATGACCATTGTTCGCTTCAATCACTTGAGCTGCACTATCTTTGTAAGAAGTGTTGCATAGCAAAATAATCTCTTCAGGCAAATCCATTTCTGTCATTGTCTGCCTCAACCATGGGAACATCTGGGTACTCATCTTCAAATCTTCAATGTGAGGATCTGGGCAGCCAGGCTGTTTGAGGTCATTGATCTGGGCAGCCATGCTGTTTGAGGTCATTCATCTGGGCAGCCATGCCGTTTGAGGTCATCGATCTGGGCAGCCATGCCGTTTGAGGTCATTGATCTGGGCAGCCATGCTGTTTGTGGTCATTGATCTGGGCAGCCATGCTGTTTGTGGTCATTGATCTGGGCAACCATGCTGTTTGAGGTCATCAATCTGGGCAGCCATGCCGTTTGAGGTCATTGATCTGGGCAGCCAGGCTGTTTGAGGTCATTGATCTGGGCAGCAATGCTGTTTGTGGTCATTGATCTGGGCAGCCATGCCGTTTGAGGTCATTGATCTGGGCAGCCATGCTGTTTGTGGTCATTGATCTGGGCAGCCATGCTGTTTGTGGTCATTGATCTGGGCAGCCATGCTGTTTGAGGTCATTGATCTGGGCAGCCATGCTGTTTGAGGTCATTGTGAAGCACTACTGTTACAATTTTTGCAATGCAGCATCTTCTTGGTTGAAAGCGCAATGTGTTTCTGAGACACTGGAAACGACACTTCCATAAACCAAACATGCACTCCACTACACCTCTAGTGCGGATATGAGCTTGGTTGTACCATTGTTGCGCACGTCCTATTGCATGAAGATGGGGGGGGACGGGACAAGAAGTTGGTCTGTGCATACCCATGGCCACTTCTTCTATGTTGTCCTCCTTGAAGCTGAGCAGGCAAAGAGGAGTTTTGGAAAAAAATCCTGGAGTCTTGAGATGCATCTTTCCAACCTGCAACAATGTAAGAGTCTTGGAGAACTGAAAATTGGGAGTGCACTCACTTTGTACGTTTATTGAAAGCCCTTTTTTAGGATTCCTCTACTCCTTAGCATCTGCTGTACAGGGAGACTCAATGGGAATATGACAGCCATCTATACAGCCAATGACTGCAGGGAAGCTCCCATATTTATAGAACTCGACCTTGTAGTTGGCCTGGGCAGCAGCATCAAGGAACTTGATGGACACTGAACACAAACATAAAACGCAACGCAATTTAAAGCGTTAAAAGATCCCTAAAATATTCCTTATGTACAAAAAGCTTATTTCTCTCGATTTTTTTTGGCACAAATTTGTTTAAATACCTGTAAGTGGGAATTTCTCCTTTGCCAAGATAATCCACCCACAGGTGTGGAATATTAAGAAGCGAATTAAACAGCATGATCATTATACAGGTCCAACTGGTGCTGCGGACAATAAAAGGCCACTAAAATGTGCAGATTTATCACACAACACAATGCCGCAGATGTCTCAAGTTGAGGGAGCGTACATTCCTGCCGACTGCAGGAATGTCCACCAGAGCTGTTGCCAGGGAATGTTTTAGAGAATTTGGCCGTACTTTCAACTGGCCTCACAACAGCAGACCAGGTACAGTGCAGTTGGAAAGTATTCAAACCCCTTACATTACAGACATATTCTAAAATTAAATAATTTTCCCCCTCATCAATCTACACACAATACTCCATAATAACAAAGCAAAAACAGGTTTTTATACATTTAAAAATATATACTAAACAAAAACTGAAATAATATATTTACATAACTATTCGAACCCTTTACTCAGTACTTTGTTGAAGCAACTTTGGCAGCGAATACAGCCTCAAGTCTTCTTGGGTATGACGCTACAAGCTTGGCACACCTGTATTTGGGGAGTTTCTCCCCTTCTTCTCTGCAGATCCTCTCAAGTTCTGTCAGGTTGGATGTGGAGCGTTGCTGCACAGCTATTTTCAGGTCTCGCCAGAGATGTTCGAACGGGTTCAAGTCCGTGCTCTGGCAGGGCCACTAAAGGACATTCAGAGACCTGTCCCGAAGCCACTCCTGCATCGTCTTGGCTGTGTGCTTATGCTTTGATCACACCGACAGCGTCATTGCGCAAAAAAATACGCAGCATCACCTGGATGTGTGTGCAACAAAAGTTCATTGTTCACCTTCTGCTCCCATTTCTGTCAAGTCGTCTACTCATACAGTTTGATGTATAGGTTCTATAAATCCAACGTTCTATAAATCCAACGTTCTATAAATTCAACGTCCTATAAATCCAACGTTCTATAAATCCAACGTATGCACCACACCGAACGCACTGCAACTGCCTCAGCAACGCAATGCTGCAAGTAAAACACAAGGTTCCATTGGAAATGAATGTAATTCTGGTGTTTCAAAATGCAATGACGCTGTCAGTGTGATAGAACGTCAGGGTTGTTGTCCTGTTGGAAGGTGAAACTTCTCCCCAGTCTGAGGTCCAGAGCACTCTGGATCTCGCTGTACTCTGCTCCGTACATCTTTGCCTCGATCCAGACGGGTCTCAAAGTCCCTGCCACTAAAAAAACATGCCCACAGCATGATGCTGCCACCATGCTTCAACGTAGGGATGGTGCCAGGTTTCCTCCAGACGTGACGCTTTGCATTCAGTCCAAAGAGTTCAACCTTGATTTCATTAGACCATGGTCTTGTTTCTCATGGTCTGAGAGTCTTTAGGTGCCTTTTGGCAAACTCATAGTGGCTACCATCTGGCCACTCTACCATACAGGCCTGATTGGTGGAGTTCTGCAGAGATGGTTGTCCTTCTGGAAGGTTCTCCCATCTCCACAGAGGAACTGTAGAGCTCTGTCAGAGTGACCATGGGGTTCTTGGTCACCGCCCTGACCAAGGCCCTTCTCCCCCGATTGCTCAGTTTTGCCTGGGCGCCCAGCTCTACAGTCGTGGCCAAAAGTTTTGAGAATGACACAAATATTAATTTTCACAAAGTCTGCTGCCTCAGTTTGTATGATGGCAATTTGCATTTTTCCAGAATGTTACGAAGAGTGATCAGATGAATTGCAATTAATTGCAAAGTCCCTCTTTGCCATGCAAATTAACTGAATCCCCCCAAAAATTCCACTGCATTTCAGCCCTGCCACAAAAGGACCAGCTGACATCATGTCAGCCATTCTGATTAACACAGGTGCGAGTGTTGACGAGGACAAGGCTGGAGATCACTCTGTCATGCTGATTGAGTTCGAATAACAGACTGGAAGCTTCAAAAGGAGGGTGGTTCTTGAGGGTGGTTCTGGAATCATTGTTCTTCCTCTGTCAACCTTTGTTACCTGCAAGGAAACACATGCCGTCATCATTGCTTTGCACAAAAAGGGCTTCACAGGCAAGGATGTTGCTTCCAGTAAGATTGTACCTAAATCAACCATTTATCGGATCATCAAGAACTTCAAGGAGAGCAGTTCAATTGTTGTGAAGGCGGCTTGGGGTAAAGTCCTTTTCTCTGATGAATCCCCTTTCCGATTGTTTGGGGCATCCGGAAAAAAGTTTTTCCGGAGAAGACAAGGTGAGCGCTACCATCAGTCCTGTGTCATGCCAACAGTGAAGCATCCTGAGACCATTCATGTGTGGGGTTGCTTCTCAGCCAAGGGAGTCGGCTCACTCACAATTTTTCCTAAGAAAACAGCCATGAATAAAGAATGGTACCAACACATTCTCCGAGAGCAACTTCTCCCAACCATCCAAGAACAGTTTGGTGATGAACAATTCATTTTCCAGCATGATGGAGCACCTTGCCATAAGGCAAACGAGATAACTCAGTGGCTCATGGAACAAAACATCAATATTTTGGGTCCATGGCCAGGAAACTCCCCAGACCTTAATCCCATTGAGAACTTGTGGTCAATCCTCAAGAGGCGGGTGGCAAACAAAACCCCACAAATTCTGACAAACTCCAAGCATTGATTATGCTAGAAAGGGCTGCCATCAGTCAGGATGTGGCCCAGAAGATAATTGACAGCATGCCAGGGCAGCTTGCAGAGGTCTTGAAAAAGAAGGGTCAACACTGCAATACGACACCATGTTCCAGTTCCTGCCAATAACCAGCAACCTCGGCGTGTGGGACAACATTACAGAGCCTGATCTACTCTATAGATCAGAAAACACCCCTACCTTAAGGTATCTGTGACCAACAGACCCAGATCTGTATTACCAGTCAATTGACTGATGTCCTTATATGGACTGTAACTCAGTAAAATTCTTGAAATTGTTGCACTTTTTTTGTTCAGTATAACTCAGTCTGCAATGCGGTGTGTACTATCATGCAGTCGGCTCACAAACACAAATGTCCTGTTTCACTAAGTTTCCAGATGCCAAAAACCTCAAGGTGATCAATACATGTAGGGAAGGGCCATCCGCTAAGAGTCAGATGAAAGCCTTGGCTTGAGAAAAACAATTGTCAGCTCCATTTTCTTTGTAGTCACAGAAATTGATTTAATAAAAATAAAATCTGTGGGTTGCTCCTCTCTGGTCTTGGTGGTTCTTTGGTCGTCATTGAAATAGTCCAGGTTATCAATTTGTCCATTGTCAAGGTCAACATCCATTAATCTTGTTAAACCCTGTCTTTGGCCAGGTTTGATTTAAAACGTCACTTCTGGATTATCATCCTCCTGGAAAATCACTTTACATCTAGACTAGGGAAAATCCAAGAACATTTTAAACCATGTCTGAGAAATTCCATTTCAGTAAAAAAATTAAAGTGCAATTTAGTCTAGGATTAATCTGTGTCCATGGAGCCTAGTGCCAAATGGACGCCAAGTATTTTCACAGGTAGTTAACAGGACATTTTACAACTTTATTTGGTCATTTATGTTCCATTTTCATTCTCACATTGCCTAAGAATATCCAAGATGGGTTAAGGACTTCACAGCTCAAGATCATAACCTGAACTGAAAACTACAGTAGCAGCCATTTTATGCCACTATGCCCATACTCATATTGGTGTGATAACTACACGCTTTGAAGAGGAAATGGCACCAGTCAAATTCATGGTCAGCTTTGGTCCTAAATTCAGTACGCCAATACCAGATCTCCCCATTGAACCATGGGGGGGGGAACCTGAAACTGTTTAACTTCAGAAACGACAATCTATATGCAGCAAAGATTCTTTAATTGATTGGAGGCAAAATACACAGAAAACAAATGCAGTGCATTTAGTGCTGTAGTATAAACCACAAAATACTCTCCACCCATATAGAAACATCACTCCATCTAGCGATCTTGATAAAACAGGTGCAAAGTAAATAGATTCATCTGGTAAAGCTGGAAGGTAGTGGGGGGGGGGGCATGCAAAATTGATGTTCCAAAACTGGTCGGTCGAGTCTCGTTTTGTTTCTAGATGGCGTCGATGTCAAGGTCGTCCTCTTCGTCAGCGGGCTTCTCTGGTGTCACAGTCTCCACTTTCAGCTCGCGGGCAGAGGACGAGAATAGACCACCTGGGAAAGCGAAGTGGGGGGGGTTGAGGGAAATGTTAATTGGCTGAAATCAAGCCCCCCCCCCGGCACCACTAATTTCTCACGAGGATGCACAATAAACAGAACGGTTAGATAGAAATGTATTGAGTAGAAAAGACAAGCGCTCTGCCATGCAGAGTTGGGCATCATGTCAGCTCGACGCCCACCTGAATAGATCCATGGACATTAATTTGTGACGGGGGTCATTTGCATTTCAATGCCGTAACATCAAACCTACGTCTTTGTGTATGACGGGAACGACCGTCTTCAGGTAAATCAGCTGTAGCAATAAGTCATTACCTCCACGTTATCATCTTCCTCCTCATCTGCACCGCTGCCCTCGCTCTCCTCTTCCGCCTCCTTAAGCCACTTGACGAAGGGCGCAGCCTTGGCGTGGATCTCTTTGGCCAGCTCTTTGGACACATACTTCTTGGACACCTGAGACACACAGGGTTATGATGTGTTAGAGGTAGCATGTGAGATGACTTGTAAGTCTCAGGTTCTAGTGTAGATTACCGGCTTTAAAAATATTGGTTTAATATGTAAAATATCTTGGATGAGGCATGTCTAACAAAATACATTCTCTCAAATGACACCGACCTAGATGAATAACAAGATGTTCCATTCTATTATCTCAGTTAACCCTGATGGTCATCCTAGTTACCTTCTCAGCCCAGGCCAGGATGACATCCTCCTCAAGCAGGTCGGCGTCGTACAGGTCTTTGAGGACGATGGGCACGCGGGGCAGAAGCTGGGCCTGGTGCAGTTTCACCAGACACTCAAAGCCCCCCAGGAGGTACTTCTGGGCCTTCTTGTTGTTGTGGGTAAACTGGACACCAGAGAGGAGATTGAGCAAAAATCTATTGCCACAATAATTTTTGTTGAGGTTATGCCAAACAATTAGTGTGACAGAACTGACCAGTTTGAGTTACGGCACAGAGCTAAGAGACGAAGGAGCCAGAACGGACACAGTAAAGTGAAGTGGGACTCACTCTGAGGAAGTGTCGTTTGTACTTCTTGATCTGGTCCCGGATGTTCTCGTCCATCAGCAGCTCTGTCAGGATCAGCGGGGCCGTGTCCTTCACGTCCAGACGCTCCGCCTCCGCCAGGATCTCTTTATCCGAGGAGTCGACTGCACCGTCCTCCTTCTTTTGCTGTGGAGGGAGTGACAAGAGGTGAGAGCCACCCGGAGACGTCTCACACAAACAGTTACAAGGACCTCTTCATTTCTTATACAACTGATAAGAGTCAAATTTATTTTTAAATCAACAGAGACCTGTCCAAAGGCGGTAACTATGGTGCATTTGGACTCTGCTTAGTGCATGTTTATTTCACAGACAAAACAGCCATAATACCTGGATGTAGCAAACAGTCTTTGGGATGAGAATAGTCTCGAGTTTATAGGCGGAACACAAGACTTGGATGAGCGAGGCACCTCCATAACACTCCTAAGGTCACTACTGTGACCGCAGTAAATAGAACTGGTACGACACGAGCAGAGGCAAATCTGAACTACAGCAGTGGGGGGGTTGTTTTCATCGCAAGGCCCGGGATCTTCAAATATGCAAGCGAGCAATAAGCAAGGCAGAGCGTGTTGAGTTGACATAGCCCAGGTGAAATGGGGTCGTTTCTGGGCAGGGTCCTCCTGAGTCTGACCTTGACAAAGTTGTAGAAGAGGTTGACCCTCTCCTCCAGGGGTTTCTCCAGGTCCTCGCTGAGGGTCAGGTTCTTAGCATGCGCGCTGATCTCCTCCATCCGGCGCTGCTGGGCCTCCTCTGTCGTCTCTTCCCCCCAGTCCTGGTCATCATCGTCACCGTCCTACAGCAAATCCATCACATTTAATTTATACAGTGCTTTTGAAAATAAGACGGTCAGCGCTACACAGTGGAAACGGTTCCCATGAGGCTGTACGCTACAGAGAAACAAGAACAAGGAGACGGGTTGCATTTAATTCCAGAAAGCTGTCCATTCAATACCCTTCATGGATCGAAGACAACCAGATAAGAAATAAAAAGCTCTACCTAGACCCTAGAAAACGGCTCTACCTAGATTCTGCTTTCACCTATACAGTTCTATCAGAAGTGTGAAGGATGATACTGAAACTTCTCCAGGTAGATCAAGCACCCCTCAGGTTTCTGCCGATGCTTGAGGTCTGGCTGGCCACTGAGGCAATGGAGTGCTGGTACCCACCACAGCATCAGGGGCGTCTATGTCGTTGTGGTTGGAGGCTTCATCACTGGAGCCGTTCTCCTTGTCCTTCTTCTTGCTCTTCTTCTCCTTCTTCTTGACAGACCCAGTGTCCTCTATTTGCAGAGAGAGAGAGAGAACAGTGGTAAGTCAGGACAGACAACTTATAGTTTCTCGATGCCTTGTGTTTCTGACATTTACCCGACTGGAGAATGTTTGTTGAATTTATTACACTAAAGAACCATACAGCCTTGGATGACTTGAGACAGTGCCAAGAAGTGCTGTGAGAACAGGTGCCACAGCAGACACTGCCCTCTGAGGATACTGCAATGCTCACTGCTGCTCATCTTTGACTCATGTTTAAAAAAATAAAAATAGGTGCATTGCGTAAGATTTCAGTAGCAAAATACCACCCAACATGACTCATCTAGTGCCTTAAGTTTCTTGTGACCCATCAGACAAACTAATCCTGTGCCTAGTAGCAAAACAATAACTGTGGTTTAAAAATGAAGGACATAGCATGTCTGGCATTGTATTTTAAACCAAGCCCACATTGAACAAGCCTCAGCCTGAACAACCCTGTACAGTAAATTCTGACATTTCCAGATTGTCAAAGAGCAAATTAAACAAATGGAATTTCCATAATGGCAACGCTGGGAAAAGTATGCATGTCTGACAAAGCAGTGATCCTGAAAGCGCTAAATAAGAATGAATATTTCCCCAAAGAGTTCCGTCAGAAAGCATTGGAACACGTCTGGCTCACCTGGTGGGTTCCTGAGGATGAACGTGCAGAGCTTGTGTCGCGTGTCCAGCATGCCCCTGTAGCCGCAGGCCTTGCAGGAGTTCCCAATGGTTTGTTTCTTGGCATTGATGTGCTGAAGGACAGAGAAAGAATTCAATCTTCAGTATGGTCTTATTAGTACTCAAGTCTCATATCCTGAGAGGTAGCCAAAGCAACAATTCGCTACGAAAAAAAAAAAAAAAAAAAGCCAATCTTGTTAAGTTGGGTAGCAAAAAAATATGCAGATGTGTGCATAACATACGCAGGATGGCCAGTTTGAGAAGCTAATTGTGTTCTTGCTGTTAACACCTTTATGACCAAATATTCTGTTTAATATCATCCCTGAAAAAGAATGGTGCTCAAGTACCATTGCTCTATGGGCCAGCTGCACAGACCTAGATCAAGCATGGCCTGGGACAAAAACAGGTCTATGCAACCACCCCAAAATATGCCAAGATTTTTTGGGGGACTTGATAATTGAGCAGACAGCTAACATTGTTCTAGACAGTGTAATACAGTATGATGTCTCAGTCGGCAAACACTGTCCTCTACTATAGTGCTTGAGGGCAAGGCCTACTGTAGAAAACCAATGAATAATGCAAGAGGTTCGTTCCTGTTCTTAGAATAGACTGCATTCACTCCATTCCAAAGGGACGTGAACCAGTCTGTGACAGGCGTATGAATAAGCCCAGTGTGGCCAGGAAAGATGTGCACAGATCCTGTGTCAGTTCATGATTGGTTTAGGGGGATTGAGACTTCGCTAGTCACTGTTATTCTCAACATCTGAACCTAATCGAGCATCTGATGCAAGATTTTAGTTCTCGGTTTTCGAGATGAATAAAAGTTCATCTGACCTACTCTATACGTTGCTATTGGGAATGTTTCAGGCCCTGATGAACAAGCACCTTGCCGCCTCCACAGATACTTAAGGTGTCTGCAGGCCCCAGACTGACTGCAGCATCCTGAGCCCCACGGAGAGATCATGTGACACCTCCAGGAAGTGCCTGGATCGCTGCAGTGCAGGGGATGGAAAAACACAATGCCACTTTGGGGAAAACACTGATTTTCTATCAAATTAGGGTCATCCATTAACCAGTATAGCTTGTCTATCTAATTCTGTGCTAATCCTCTATGAGGACAACTTAAAACATATTATAGGAGATATGCATCTATCAAAACAGCAATACCCCTCATGCAAGGTTTAGAACCTGATAATTCGGTATCAATACATTGGATTTCTAGTCAGCTCTGACATAAGAACCCCTGCTAACTAAACAGTGTCAGCCAGCCACAGTTAACCGCTGAAAGCTGTGGAATGAGTCACTGTGCACATTCCTTCCGGTCATCTGTAACAGCACTGGAGTTCTCTCGGAAAAGCATCCGCGCATTGACTCGTGATGCAGGCCCTGCCTAGACATGCCCCGCTGCAGAACAGATCCCCCATGGCTGCGCAGACCGGTGACAGTGCTGACCTAATTACAATAGAAGAAACCTGTCCGGTCAGCAAAAACACAACACAGAGGGGTGTGGTGGGACCATCGAGTCCCCCCCCTCCCTGTTGGGACAAGACAACACAGAGGGGTGTGGTGGGACCATCGAGTTCCCCCTCCCTCCCTGTTGGGACAAGACAACACAGAGGGGTGTGGTGGGACCATCGAGTTCCCCCCCTCCCTCCCTGTTGGGACAAGACAACACAGAGGGGTGTGGTGGGACCATCGAGTTCCCCCCTCCCTCCCTGTTGGGACAAGACAACACAGAGGGGTGTGGTGGGACCATCGAGTTCCCCCCTCCCTCCCTGTTGGGACAACACAACACAGAGGGGTGTGGTGGGACCATCGAGTTCCCCCTCCCTCCCTGTTGGGACAAGACAACACAGAGGGGTGTGGTGGGACCATCGAGTCCCCCCCCCCTCCCTCCCTGTTGGGACAAGACAACACAGAGGGGTGTGGTGGGACCATCGAGTTCCCCCTCCCTCCCTGTTGGGACAAGACAACACAGAGGGGTGTGGTGGGACCATCGAGTTCCCCCTCCCTCCCTGTTGGGACAAGACAACACAGAGGGGTGTGGTGGGACCATCGAGTTCCCCCTCCCTCCCTGTTGGGACAACACAGAGGGGTGTGGTGGGACCATCGAGTTCCCCCCTCCCTCCCTGTTGGGACAACACAGAGGGGTGTGGTGGGACCATCGAGTTCCCCCCTCCCTCCCTGTTGGGACAAGACAACACAGAGGGGTGTGGTGGGACCATCGAGTTCCCCCCTCCCTCCCTGTTGGGACAACACAGAGGGGTGTGGTGGGACCATCGAGTTCCCCCTCCCTCCCTGTTGGGACAACACAGAGGGGTGTGGTGGGACCATCGAGTTCCCCCTCCCTCCCTGTTGGGACAACACAACACAGAGGGGTGTGGTGGGACCATCGAGTTCCCCCTCCCTCCCTGTTGGGACAACACAGAGGGGTGTGGTGGGGCCATCGAGTTCCCCCTCCCTCCCTGTTGGGACAAGACAACACAGAGGGGTGTGGTGGGACCATCGAGTTCCCCCTCCCTCCCTGTTGGGACAACACAGAGGGGTGTGGTGGGACCATCGAGTTCCCCCTCCCTCCCTGTTGGGACAAGACAACACAGAGGGGTGTGGTGGGACCATCGAGTTCCCCCTCCCTCCCTGTTGGGACAACACAGAGGGGTGTGGTGGGACCATCGAGTTCCCCCTCCCTCCCTGTTGGGACAAGACAACACAGAGGGGTGTGGTGGGACCATCGAGTTCCCCCTCCCTCCCTGTTGGGACAACACAGAGGGGTGTGGTGGGACCATCGAGTCCCCCCCCCTCCCTGTTGGGACAAGACAACACAGAGGGGTGTGGTGGGACCATCGAGTTCCCCCCTCCCTCCCTGTTGGGACAAGACAACACAGAGGGGTGTGGTGGGACCATCGAGTTCCCCCCTCCCTCCCTGTTGGGACAACACAGAGGGGTGTGGTGGGACCATCGAGTCCCCCCCCCCTCCCTGTTGGGACAAGACAACACAGAGGGGTGTGGTGGGACCATCGAGTTCCCCCCTCCCTCCCTGTTGGGACAACACAGAGGATACCAAGTCCAGCACAAAGGGCTGTTTGGATGAAGAAAAAAGCAAATACCAAAAAGGAAGCTCCAGCATGTCACACTGCACCTGCAAAACAGTGGATTTGGTATCTAAAAGAAAGGGAGCCCGGTCAGTCCTGGTTGGATCTAGGAAAAGAGTACAGCCAAAAGCTAAAATGGAGTGATAGTGAAGTCAATTGCATGCCGCCCCCCTTCCTTCCTTCATTCGATAGCAGAGGGCGGGTCAGTTTCAATGAGGTCTTTTCCAGGATCTGACAAATGCAAGGAAAAGTTTTCTGGACTATTTACCAGGTCAGTTTCGGGATTGTCACATTCGGGACACAGCACAAACTTGCGGATGAATCCGTCCAGCATGTCCTGCAGCTTGTTCGCTTCGTGCGACCCATTGACGATGAAGCGGTCGTTCTTGGCGTCAAACTGGGTCTGGGCACCCAACTCACAACCAAAGAACTTGGTGGGATCTGGATAAGGAGAACAAGAAATAAAATGTCAGTTTACTTTGTCCAAATATGATCAGATTACAGCTTTACCTTCCTCATAGGTTGGAGAGCTTGCCTTATTGTATTTTGTGCTGACGTTCATAGCCTCACTCTTTCCTACAGATGAAACGGGTTCCAACATATTGCCAAGTCAAAATGAGTCCACATCCCACAATCCAAAATGAATGGAAAAGATAAACAGCATTTAACTTCCAGATTTGCTGTGCTCATCTTTTGCATTCATTTTGTGTTGCTGCATAGGCCTATAGCCCAATCTACCACACACCATATTGTGGGACCTGGACTCATCTTGATGTCAAGACTATATCCAAAAGACATCCAATAAACTTTAAATGTGGAGTGCGATGTCCCCTTTTAACCTATCGTTAGATGACTGGGCACAACGTAGGGAACAGAGAGAGGCATTTACAAGAACTAAAAACTATTCCAAACAATTCACAACCTTGTGAAATAGATGTCAATCTAGTCGGTCAGACCATTGCCCAAAAGGCTGGGGTGTGTTCAGCAGGACAACGTTGTGGAACATTCAGATAGAAAATGGCCTGTTATAAATAAACATGGCAGTTCTACCTGCAAAGTTGGACAACATTTGGTTACTGAAGGTGTCCCTTGGAACGGAGGTGGTGGGGGGGTATACTTACAGGTGGGAGGCCTATTCAGAGACTTGGCAACGTCAGTCATGTTGACTATAACAGTCTTTATACCATTCCCCTTGCCTTCCACCTGGAGGATGAGATATGAGAAACAACATTTGTTGAAGACATTTTTTAAATTTACCTTTATTTAACTAGGCAAGTCAGTTAAGGACAAATTCTTATTTTCAATGATGGCCTAGGAACAGTGGATTAACTGCCTTGTTCAGGGGCAGAACGACAGATTTTTACTTTACCAGCTCAGGGATTTGATTGCAACTTTTCGGGTATTAGATCAACACTCTAACCACTAGGCTACCTGCTGCCCCTTCCAACTGGATCACATTCTGACAGAGTAAAATACCTTTGAACGTGCACCACCAATCAAGATGCTCCTCACGCGTGAGGGGACATTTAAGTTACATTTTGTAAATGTAACCTGTTTAGTTAACTAAGCAAGTCAGTTAAGAACAAATTCTTATTAACAATGACGGCCTACACTGGCCAAACCCAGACGACGCTGGGCCAATTAAGCGTCGCCTTATGGGACTCCCAATCATGTTTGAATGTGATGCAACCTGGAATGCTGTCTTTCAGAGGAAATCTCCTTCTGTGTCTTCTGAACAAATTAACCTGCAGTTAAGCTATGTGTGGCCTTATTCTCTTGCCTCGAGCACTGAAATGGATTGGTTAGGTTTCTATCATATTGATTTCCTTCATTGCGGGAAACATGGAATGAAGCTTTGACTATTGGGACATCCCTAGGTCACTGGACTAGATGTGCTCTGGTCACTGACCAAACCCTCATGGGAACAACTAAACTGTTCAAGGTAGACATTTCCCCTAACCACAGGTCTAGAATCAGATCCTGACCTCCAAACCATTAGGAATGACAGTGACTCCAGTCAACTATGACTCCGTACTCACCTTGGCGATTATACGGGGCATCTTGTATCGGTAGAACTGGTCCAACACGCTGCGGTTGACGTTGACGGACATGATGGCTGGCCGCAGGCTTTATCAGTATGATAGAAAGATCTTGGACTGCAAATTTTTGGTATCCTCTGTCTGGCGAAGATGGGATGACATAAACGACTGGAAGAGGGTTCGGGCTCGGACATGAAAAAGGTCTTGCCAATGAGGCTGCAAGCTCCGCGCTTGTAGGTTAAGTTCACCCCACACAGGTTCCAACAGCTGCGCAACAGCTCTGAGAAGAGAGGGGGGGGGGGAGAGACTGTTGATCGATGGAAGACATCTCAGCAAAGAATGAATGTTAGTATAAAGTATGAATGTACCCTGCTATCTTGTGAGACCGGTACAAGACATGATTCTCTATTGGCGTCCCACCCTTGCCCCAAGGTCACTTATCTGTGGCGAACACCTGCCAAAAGGCGTACCCTCAACTGTATGTTTTTGCGCGATATTCCAAATTACTATTGCAAGAATAATTTCTATATATGAGCGCTTAGGTCCGCTTGTTTCCATGTCTTTTGTCTAGTCTCCTTTGCGCCTTCCCATTTACACCAGAGATCTGTATATAATGACGAGATGCTCATGTCTCCGCCCTAACAATTGGAGTTATTGTCCCAAAGACAAGCGACAATAGAAACACATAGGGGATTATTTAGGACAAACTTCAGTGAGTGAAACCTCTTGCGTCTCATCTTCTTCCACACACAAACTCACAATAAAAAGATATCACTTCCACCTCACTATTTGCATGAGATTTGGTCCAACAGAAAAAAATATAAAGATTTGTCAAAATGGACACATTTTACTGTAAAAGAGAAGTTAAATTGTTAGAAGGAAGGTTCTCTTATTGTGTCTCAACTCTTCAATTAGCACACAGAGCAGACACTACAAAAATGACAATTGATTCTGGAAAATGCTCAGTTTGTCACACCTGGCATTGCGGTACAACATACTACTAGCAGCATTTTAACCCAAGACCATTATGCTAGCTGTCTAGTCAGTGATTTATAAAAGATGTCCAATACGCATTAAAAAAATAGGAACTGGCGGCACCTTATTCGGAGAAAGGTAGGCCACTTGATTTCAACATCTGACCAAAGTGAAGAGGCTGTTCAAACAGTTGGAGACAGAAGGGTGCGTTTACAACAATTCCACAGTTCTTCCTTGTTAGCTAACAAATATATTTCAAGTTTAACCAAGTTGGATCTAAAAGATTAGCTGGCTACTCTCTAGCATGTAGGCTTGTGCTGAGAGTGTTTTGAGACCTGTGCTCATTTTATATAAAATGCACAATACAAGAAGTTATTCATTAGTTCTGGTTAAATTAACAAAATAGGCATTTTAATAGACAGACTTGAATGCCAGATCTGTTTTTTAGCCATCAGTTTACACTTTGGATAAAATTATTAAATTAATAAGTCCTGTGGAAGGCTTATTTATCCTTGGTATAATTTCACAAGCCCTGAATTCATTAGATTATTGCTGACTGTTTGTAATGAAGTTTAATAGTACAACGCTTATTTAGAGAAATAAATACATTGTGAATCGCCCTGAAGAGTGATTTATGTTTTTAAATAGTAGATCTTTAGGCCCGCCGTAGGTTATATCCCATCATTAAGTAGCCATTACTTCTTTCTTTTTTTTAAACGTGAAAAGTACGAATATAGCTTATTTTTCGAATTTTCTTCAAAAAAAACCCCACAATGTACAAATTAATTTGGAAAGGAATAACTGGCCTACAAACAGTAGTATCATATGGTTAGCTATGCCATTGTAGCTTGCCAACACTAACCATAGGAAACTGCACACAATCTATTACTCAAACATATGGCATATGAATCATATAACGTACGTGCACTACAGTGGGTTTCAATATAAACCTAACACGTCAATTCCACTATTGGTACGAAAAGATAAAATTGCCAATATAGCTAACATTATCACTATTAAAATCATGGCACATGTAATAGGCAATAATGGGGTTTGAGAAGCAAACCAGGCCTCGGTTGAGCAATGTGCTGCAGAGTGCGTCATTCAGAGGAACAGTACGCGAGGGGAGGAAGACGCCATCTTGGTCCACCTAGGAGGCGCATTCACCGTAAGAACATGCTGTAAATAAATGCAGCACGAAATGCCACACAGTAATTAAAGTATAATTGAGTTTAAAATACCTTTCCCATCCGTCGCTCCTGTCGTCCGGGTACTCACCGTTTTCGCAAAACAAAGACATAAACACACCGCTGGTCGCCCAGAGACGCAATAAAGTGTTGTGTGGATGAGCAGTAACGTTAGGGTTGTGGAGACCAAGCGGCACTGCAACAGTGCCGAAAGAGCAGTCCGACCTTACGGTGGAGGGTACTAGAGCCCGCAGAGAAAACTCGAGACGCCCAAAAATGGGGTATCTGGAATAAACCAAAAAGGGACAGTCAAATCAGTACAAAATGACAGGTGTCAGCTTATAGTAATAACTAGTTAACATTAGCCAATGACTATAACATATGGAAGCCATAGAAACATTAACTAACCTAGTTATAGTTGGCAATTTTTTTTTTTTTTTTATACAAGTTGATCTGCTCTGTTACCCTTGAATATTTGCTGAATAATTAACATAATATATATATTTTATATATTTTTTTAACGGTCATCTAGCTTAGTCACCATTGCTCTTCAAACTTGCTTCGACTCACCTCCAGAACGTTCTCAGTCGGTTCTTGCAACGCCACTGTAATGTAGCTGTCAACGTCGCTGTCAATCTACACCAGCTCCGTCACTACTTACGCCCATTTTGTACGACGTCACTTAAAATGGCAACTTCTTACTCGTTTATTTTGGTGTCAATCATTGTTGGCTGAGACGCAAACTCACGAGCTCGCGACAGTAAAATTGATGGGGGCAAAAAATATGAATGAAAAATGAGGACACTTGTTCAATTGGATGAGATCCCTACATTTTGAGGACAGGTTCATTTATATTATGCGGTGGCTTTTCTGTCTCCAGGAAATATCAGTTCTTATTAAGTGTAAAATGTGGATTCCAACAGGCTTTACATATAATGTCAGGAGTCCTTTACCTTAAAAACATCAAAATATGCACACTGAAAATGATTTTTTTTACATTTTAAACACTTTGTCACTGGATGTAGGCGTTTTTGCCATGTCCCCAGGTGTTATCAACTTCCACAAGAAATATACAATCAAATAATGAACATTTAAAAAATATTTCTTAATTGTTTTTAGTCCTATTTAAAGTATCTTTCATAAATAACGTTTTTTTCCCTCATCATTATTGTGTTTATTATTTTTATTTAAGATTTTCTGTGTGTCCCTGATATCCCTTACCACCCTGTTAGCTTGTTGTAATCCTCCATTTAAGAAAACAACCCCTTGTGGCAATGACAGCACATTCAGGAAGTGTCATAATGTCTTTGGTGGGAAAGCTATGGTGCAAAGCTAAATAAAAAATTAACTTTCAGTTGTATCCATTTGTCATGTTGTTAGTCTGTATGTCCCACTCATAAATGTCCATTCTGTTAGGCTAAAAAAAATAAAAAAATCTAGATGTTAAAATATGTTTGATAGAGAAGTTAAAATCCTGTTCAAGTGTTCACTGTTTTACTAGGTCAGTCTTGCTCACTCATAGAGCTATGGCTAATTTATGCTCAAAATGTCCACCCTGTTAGGTGCATAACCCTAACAGGGTGGAACCTAACAAATTGGAAAATGCACCAAAAATGTGTTCATAGTGCCTGAGCCTGACCAATTATGTTTTTCTGAAAATCAAGCATGTCATTTTTCTGATAGAATACAACAAAAAAGACAGTACCATTCATTCCAACAGAAATACTTTGGTATCAAACTTGCTTCGATGCACCTAAGAGTTTTTACACTGTTTTTACATTGTGCTGGACTCTGTAAAAAAAAAAAAAAAACACTGTAAAAACTCTCTTGGTTGCTTTGAAGCTAGGAGAGAGCATGCACATGTTAAAGTATAACATATGAGAGAGTGCTTACGCGGTGGCTCAGTTACTTCTTTTAAACTGTATGTAAACTGCAATACATCTCTTTGTGGTGGCACGTATAATGGTCAGTCGGCCTGGGCAGAGAGGGCTGCATACAGGCCGAAGTCTCTGGACGTGTTTTCAGCCACTGTAGTAAAAAACAAATACAGCTCCAGCAGTGTGTGAGGCCAGGGGGCAGATTGCTAAAGCATGTGGAATGCTGGTCTGAATAGAGTGGGCCACTGGCAACCTTTCTGGATTACCTGTGGAATTATTGTTGGGGGTGGAGAGTGGAGGCTGAGTTGTTGTTGACCACTGAAATCTGGGGCAACCTAGTTCAACAGTGAGCGAAGCATTTAACCCTTACTGACCACCAAAATTAAGATTATAGCCTCCCTCATGTGTAGTGTATATAAGAATAATATGCTATGCTTCATAGTTACAATTCGTCTTACTTCCTTTTCAGGTTACAGTATACCCACAGGCACAGTCCACACCACAGCTTTTTTGACAGGACCTGGTTCACTTTGAAAATATTAATTTACTGTGTGTGGTGCTGAGTTATGCCATTGTGCACTTTAACAAAAAAATATTGCATGTTCAACAACATGTTGGCGGAATCGTCTGGCGAACACTCCACCAAGTCAAGCATTCACACCGTGCCATCATGTGAGCTTAATTGAAATTTCAAACTGTTCCACAATCCACAGTGGTTGGGTTCAGCAACTTCACTAAAAAGCAAACTGGGGTCATTCATTTGATTGCATGCTGCTGCTGGCTCTATAGAAAAAAAGCTGACTTGACTACTTTTAAAACCTGCCAGACGTACGGTTCATCTACTCTATGCCAATCAGATCCTCCCTTCAGGGTTGGAATTGGTGTGACCTCAGTTTAACCTTTCACCTCACCTCATGTCATAAATAGACTTGCAACCCAAAATGGAAACTCAAGAGTGTGAAGGCAAAGCCACACTCAAAAGATGAACAGATAGGACAATCAAATGAGATTTCAATTTAACTTGACAAAATCACACTGTGAATAGTAATAAACACGTTTTATTTGGCTAATGGATTGAAAACACTGAAGAAAGTTTTTCCAACTGATAGCTATATAGGTACATGTCAAATCTGTCTGATTGACAAGAATACACCTGTCAGGCCACACCCCTATGCACATTAATTGGTTCGTAATGACCACATTCGAGCTAAAAATCGTATCACATTTATCTACTCCTTGGACTATAGATGCTGTATGCTATTGTCTACCATCTACAACAACAACAACATCTATCACTAAAATGAAAAATACTTTTACTAACATAGACTATATAAGTAAAATCTATGTAAGCTATCTACTAAAGAAAATCAGACCTATCCATACTAGGCTATTATTAAACTGCTTCAGTTTCTGTTCATCTTAAATTCTACATCTAACACACTTCCATAACAAATATTTGTAGACAGCTGAAGCAAGCACACACATTTTCTTTAGGACATTTAACCTTTCTAGTTGTAAAGTATATATTTTTTCAGATCATTACATATGTAGGATCTTAATTTGATCCCTCTGTTGCAGGATAACTTTCCTGCAATGGAGGGAATTTAACTTGCGGTTTAAAAAGGCTTCTGAAGTTTGAATTTTCCACTTTGAAATTTCACTTGATTTTCCCTTACAAAAAATTGATCAACCCGAACAAAAATCTCCATTATTTAATCCACATAAAAATTATAATTTCCTGTTGCTGGAGTTTTTTTTCTTCCTGATGTAGCAAACTGGGCTCAAATTAAGATCCTACATCTGTATGCAATTACTGTAATCATGTCTTCATATAGTCATATCAAAGTTCCTTTCTGTGTCAATGAAAGTATCTTAACAGATGGTCCGAAACCAAAATGGATCCCATGCTGAAATCCAAGCCCAGGATAGAGGGGCTGAGTGAATTTGGTCTGGACTCTGTGGAGGAGGATCATTGTATCAGAGACGTTGTAAAAGGACAGAGTCCCTGCCTTGTGGTCCAGGTACACTCCTACTCTGGAGGAGTAGGGGACACGTATGGCAGTCTTTTTATCATTGTGGTAGAAAGAACAGCCCGAGTGAGAGCAGATTAAACACCAGGATTGATCATTCTGTCCAAACAAACACTCCTCTCTGCATTTCCTGCTGATGCCTTTATATGAGACAGCTATATAAACCCCAAACCCTCTCCACTCAACCTCCCAGTAGCAGGCTCCAGACAGACCCTTGCTACATAGGACCTGTGGGTGTGAGGTAAATCTGTCTGGATGGTCAGGATAGGACTGGAACCTAGAACTCCATGTCACCTTTCTATTCCCCTCAGATAGACACATACGGTTATGTACTGTGTTGGGATCCAATGTAAGCTGATCCAGTCCAGGTACCTTGGTCATTTCCTTCTTAAATACATCTTCTAGTTGCTTTTTCAGCCCAGAGAGTAATGTCTTTACACCCTCAAAGGAGATGCGTTGGTTGACGGTGATGATGATCTCAGATCCAGGAGGGTCAGAGAGAGACTGGAAACTCTGGAGGAAATGGATATGATCCTCTGTGTTTGAGAGCTGCTCCAACTCAGCGTCGCTCCTCCTCAACTCAGCGACCTCCTGCTTCAATTGCTCCAGGAGTTCTTCAGCCAGAATCACTTCAATCTTCTCCTGGGCTCTGATCAACTTCTTCACCTCAGAGCAACTTCGTTCAATGGAGCGCATCAGCTCAGTAAAGATCCTCTCAGTGTCCTCTATCGCTGCCTGAACAGAGAACTTCAGTGACTTCATAGACTGTCTCACCTCCTGCATCTCCTTCTCTCTCTTCTGGATTCTCTGCTGGGATTTCTGCCTTTTGTTCTCCAACTGCCTTTGTTTCTCAGTCCTTTCTGCTGCAACTGAGACTGTATCATGGCCTTTATGTTCATCTAATAAACACTGATAACAGATAAACTGCTGATCGGTGCGGCAGTAAACCTCTAACAGTTTGTCATGACGAGAGCAGATCTTCTCTCGTAGTTGTGTGGAGGCTTTGATCAGCTTGTGCTTCTTGAAAGCAGGAGATTCATGGTGAGGCTGGAGGTGAGTCTCACAGTAAGAGGCCAGACACCCCAGACAGGACATGACGGCTTTGAGTTTTCTCCCAGTGCAGACGTCACACTCCACATCTCCAGATCCAGCATAATAGTGAACTGGTGAAGCAACTTCAAGTCTTTCCTTCAGTTTTTCCACTAATTCAGCCAGCAGAGTGTTTTTCCTCAGAACTGGTTGAGGAAAAAAGCTTTCCTTGCACAGTGGGCAGCTGTAGACACCCTTCTGATTATCCTGATCCCAGTAACCCTTCATACAGCCCATGCAGTAGCTGTGCCCACAGGGAATAGTCACTGGATCCTTCTGTGTATCCAGACAAATCGAACAACTGATCGAGTCCATAGCTTCTGCCATTTTGCCGCACTCACTTCCTGGTTCTGTGTGTGAGCATGTGCACTCTGAACCTCTAGATGGTGTGGTGTTGGATAGAGGCCAAGAAGAGATTATCTCTGATTGGAGAGACAAAATTCCATACCCCTTATAATACATTCAAAATGGCTTCTTCTCATCTCTGGTAACAGAATAAATGTTTTATTATTTTAAGCAAATACGGTACATCTTAGTTAGGGTGCTGAGTCAAGGCCTCAGACCTAAGTCAACTAATGTCCCAGGTATGTAAGCTACTTTTGTAAGGGATCTCGTCCTCCTCTTCTGAGGAGGAGAAGCGAGAAGGATCGGAGGACCAAAACGCAGCGTGGTAAGTGTCCATAATGTTTATTTTAAAACATAAACTGAACACTACGAAATACAAAAACAATAAACCTGAAATGAACGAAACAGTCCCGTGTGGCGACAAACACTGACACGGAAGACAAACACCCACAACTCAAAAGTGAAACCCAGGCTACCTAAGTATGATTCTCAATCAGGGACAACAATTGACAGCTGCCTCTGATTGAGAACCATACTAGGCCGAACTCAAAAAACAACAGAGAAAACAGACTGCCCACCCCAACTCATACTAAAACAAAGACAAAAACAAAGGAACAAGGTCAGAACGTGACAACTTTTCAGCTGACTTGGGGATTCAGCTGAGGTCTAGAACTTAGGGAATGATTTGTACTAAATACAATGCTCTTAGTTTTAGAGATGTTTAGGACCAGTTTATTACTGGCCACCCATTCCAAAACAGACAGCAATTCTTAAGGGTTTCAGCGACTTCATTAGCTGTGGTTGCTGACACATACAGGGTTGAATCATCAGCATACATGGACACACAGGCTTTGTTTAATGCCAGTGGCAGGTCATGGGTAAAAATAGAAAAGTGTATGTATTTGTATACATAAAAGCCCCGAAAACAATTTGATGACATTCGGATGTTATAACATTATAATCGATAGACATTTTATCATAGTTTCAATAAATTACTAAAGAACAACTAAAAAAATACCGTACTATAACAGACCAAATAACATTATGCAAATGGGTTTAGTCATTGGTCAACATGGCATGTTCACAATAGAATTGAAGGCTATTTGTTGAATAATTTTACAAGAAATCAAAATGATTACACTCAAAATATAAGCCTACTCCTTTTCAAATTATAACCACTAGAGGGGAGCAGAGTTTAAAATATGAAATTTATGAATGTGTCTCGGAATGATCTGTTCACTGAGAACCTTTAAACAAAGCATTGTAAATGAAATTATAATTTGACATTTCTTTTTCATATAGTCATGTTTTATACATATCTGTCACAATCCATCATCTGCTGTTGCTCAATCCATCTATCAAGAGAAAGCCTTTAATGAACATTTAGAGAAATACTAATTTGACATGTTATTCATTAGGGTTAGTCTGGGAATGCTTGAGCTGAGGTAATGGAAATGTCAGCATTGCTGTACAAAATCACATAAATAATTCTGCCAGTCCTTTCTCCTCTATAAGCAATCCTCACAGTCATAAGGACGCATTTCCCTCAACATCAACTACAAGAACACATTTCCTTTTTCACAATATGTTAATTTCCCCCCTCAGAGTCTCATCTGGGAAACCATTCTGTTGAGTGAGTTCTCTTTATAGGGCTATTGTCATTTCGATGCCCTAGTTTTGATTAAATCAAATAAATATTACTAGATGCGAGTTGCAGGAGAATATTTTGAAGTTGAGGTTTATGAAAAATATTAAAAATAACGCGAAGAAAAAGATATATACACATGGGACGAGACAAGACAAAGACGTCTGACTGCTACGCCATCTTGGAATGTATACTGTGTAGCACAGCAGCATATAATAGATTTTATCTCCAATTTCCCCACAATAAGTGACATATCATGATACATAGCTAAAGTATATGTGCTTTACACGTTATTGTTTGGGGGGCAGTAATGTGGAACATGGCCTTTAAACTGCGCCTTTGCATTGATCAACCAATGGTGTGTTAGATACCACCCACATACGTTTGTTTGACACCCCCCCCCCCCATTATCATATTGGTGGAAGAAATACATAAAAATAAATGAAGAAAATGAAATGGTAGGATTAATTATTTATCTATTAATGTGTGCAATCATTCATCCATTTATGTTTGCATTTATTTACATGTGCATTTATCTATTTATGTGTGCAATTGTTGATTCATTTAATTCTAATTTCAGTAGCTTTGGTACCCTATGCTAGTCTACCGGTTTGCTGAAATGGGTGCATGTAACGGTATTCATCTTCTGAAGAAAAGGAATCATCGGACCAAAGCGCAACGTGATAATTGTTCATGCTTGTTTTATTAAAACTGAACACTATAACAAGAGAATAACCGAAACAGTCTTGTGTGGTGAAAACACTAAACAGAAATTAACTACCCACAAAAACCATGTGGGGAAAAGCTCCCTAAGTATGGTTCCAAATTAGAGACAACGATAGACAGCTGTCCCTGATTGAGAACCATACCCGGCCAAAAACAAAGAAATACAAAATATAGAAAAAGGTACATAGAATGCCCACCCAAATCACACCCTGACCAAACCAAAATAGAGACAAAAAAAAGCTCTAAGCTTTTTTTTAAAGCACTGCGTGACAGTGCAAGAGGGAAGTGTGGGTGGATATTTGCAGCAAAAAAAAAAAGACTGCCAAAAAATAAACAAAATAGCCTACCTATCACTCTTGTAATTGCTTTGGCCCGGTCAGAATCAGTTGCCAAGGACTGCTTGAATGCAGAGGGGAGATGATGTTGTGTTTCTTTGTGTTTCCTTTTTCTAGTATATTGGGGTGATGTCGGCATGAATGTCTCCACATAACTTAAGAGTTGGAAGCTGCATAGCCTATTCCGTTGAGCGTGGCGCCATATAAAACTGTTAACGTTTTATACACAATTCTGTCCATCGCTGTTGTAATCTACTGGCAAGCCAAAATGTTCCCAACCTGGAGATTTAAACGATGGAGAATCCTCCTGTGATACCCTGGTTGGGTCGGGAGCTGGAGAGTACGGTTTGGTCTGACATGCTGACCACACCTCTCCCGTCGTGGGTATGAGAAGAAATGTACACATACATGTTCTTCAATCATTGTACCCACACTGATCGCGCGCGTCAACGACTGTCTGCGTAGCCAGGTGCTAAAATAGAACTTGGTTGTATTTGTGATACTTGACACGCTGCAAGTCCTGCCTCTCGCATCTCCTCATTGGTTTTAAGGAGCATATACCCACGTGCGTGATTGAAAGATGAACTGAGGTCCACACTCCAGTCCAGTTGGTTGTGGTAATGCACCTTATAGTTGGTTGCCAACTGTCAAATAAAAGTCCAAAGAAGAAGAAGAAGCCTGAAGGAGGAGAGATTACTAGAAACAAACTTGGTTTACCGTTTTATCTGTGGATTAATTGTCGGGTTAGAGGACCTTGTGCATTTCCGGTAAAATAACGACCCAATTTTTATATCCCAGGACAAATTAACAAATACCAGCAAGCTAGCTAGCTAAATTTCCATAAATATTTAATGATTTTCAATCTGTCCCCAAATGAATATAATTAGTTCAGAGTTTGCTTTGATATTTCAACCTGCGTGTTCTGATTGCAGTCTGGTGTGGGGGGACAAAATCAACATGCACGCAATGGTGCAAGTGGTGCGGTCTGGTCAACATGTGAGTCAGTAAGCTGGACAATAGAACTAGTCAAAATTCACGGAAGGCTGAATAACAGCCATAGAATGTTGGTTGAGCTGGAACACTAGCGCGGGGCCATAGAAAATGACTTGAAACAAACCTTTGCTGAGCTTCTTCTGACTGGAATTATCCTTAGAATTCAATTTTCCCTAAATGGCACCATAAATTTATACTTTTTTTATTGTACCAATACAATCTGTTCTTAGGACGAAACTGAAAAATAACTTATGTAGAAAGTAAACATTTGCACTTCGATGGTGCCAAGTGTGGTTATGTCTGCATAATGAGGAAGTAAGAAGAAAATGACTATTTCTGGTCTAGCGATCGATGACAGCAGGGTACACTGTCCAACCGTATGTCATTGGAAAGTGGAGATTATCCTGATTAAAATGGTGTCTGACATGAAAAAAATCCAAATATACACATTGAGAGATCTTTTGTGTAATAAACAGGCATACCTATATTTCCCTTGTAGGAAACAATGGGACGAACTCAGAGTTCCATGACTATTATTATAATGTTTTTACATTTTAACTACCACCAATTGGTAACAGTGCCCAAATTTACATCATTGGAAATAATAGGTTATCCTGATTAAAATGGTGTAGAACTTCAAACCATTAAAATACATACATTTTGAGATATTTGTTGAAGTAGACAGACATTTCCCCAAAACAATGGCAGTCTGAACGTTCTAACATCAGTCTTTTATTTAACCAGTTTACCATTTATAAACTACCAGTTGCTTTTTTGTGTTTAACTTTTTTGTGGTTTGTAATCTAGCGGTTAAGAGCGTTGGGCAATAACTGAAAGGTGGCTGGTTCGAATCCCCGAACCGACTAGGTGAAAAATCTGATGTGCCCTTGAGCAAGGCATTTACTCTAGTCGATCTGGATAAGAGTGTCTGCTAAATTACTAAAATGTAAACGAGGCCTCTTTGTGAAAGCGTGTTAATGTTTCATTATTCAAATATCTACCTCTACCTCTGATGACATGGCAAGCAGACAGACTCCTCTGATGACATGACATGGCAAGCAGACAGACTCCTCTGATGACATGGCAAGCAGACAGACTCCTCTGATGACATGGCAAGCAGACAGACTCCTCTGATGACATGGCAAGCAGACAGACTCCTCTGATGACATGGCAAGCAGACAGACTCCTCTGATGACATGGCAAGCAGACAGACTCCTCTGATGACATGGCAAGCAGACAGACTCCTCTGATGACATGGCAAGCAGACAGACTCCTCTGATGACATGGCAAGCAGACAGACTCCTCTGATGACATGGCAAGCAGACAGACTCCTCTGATGACATGGCAAGCAGACAGACTCCTCTGATGACATGGCAAGCAGACAGACTCCTCTGATGACATGGCAAGCAGACAGACTCCTCTGATGACATGGCAAGCAGACAGACTCCTCTGATGACATGGCAAGCAGACAGACTCCTCTGATGACATGGCAAGCAGACAGACTCCTCTGATGACATGGCAAGCAGACAGACTCCTCTGATGACCAGGCAGGCAGACAGACTCCTCTGATGACAGGCAGGCAGACAGACTCCTGAAAACGAACTGCTCAGCAAAGTAAAGGCTTTTGAGAGCTACCAGATTTATTTATATTTTTTAAAAGCTACTTTTCAGTGTCCATGTTATTATGTTAAGGGGGTGTTACTTTGGCAGATAATATCACCCATCTAAATAAATATAAAGTTATGCTATAAATTGTTATTTTATTGTTGTAAGTGATAAAATGAACTAGACAATTTTAAAAATTGTGCAATTCTGAGTAATTACTACTTTAGTAAGGATATACACTTTATTCAGTACTACTGCAGTTGTTAAACAATTCCAATGACCACGAATGGCATTTCAGAAGATTATTCTCCCTGGATACACCACTCCCCCTCAAAGGAAAACTCCTGCGTGAGATTTCTGTC
The DNA here is from genome assembly GCF_036934945.1 of Oncorhynchus masou masou. Lineage (NCBI taxonomy): Eukaryota > Metazoa > Chordata > Actinopteri > Salmoniformes > Salmonidae > Oncorhynchus > Oncorhynchus masou. The sequence goes on from NC_088230.1 coordinate 33,887,534, forward strand.
CTTTTCCACACTGCTAATGCAAGAGGAAGGACTGAAAAGGCATTTAACATATTACTGTGAAGTAATATAATGAGGATTCGTGTTTATTACCTGTTTTTAAGCTCATGTTTTGAAATTATACTTCATTACTATAACGATTATCAATAAGTCTGAATATTAATTCAGTCACCTCTGGTCGACAAAAACATAATTTCCTAGTACATTCATTGTCAAATTCATCAACCAGCATCAATACTCTCTGCCTTCTAGCAAAAGTAGCCAACTCAACAAGTCTGCCAAAAGCTTGTGTAGTCAGCAGCAGCGAGCAGTCTGCCTTCAAGCGGTAAATTTGATAACCTCGACGAAGGTTGCATGATGTAATTTATTGGCGGGCTGGAAGATGTGCTCTTTTTTCTATTCCGAGGCTGTTTACTCCCAATTTGATATTTTGAGTTAAAAAATAATAATGCATGTCTACTAGGGTTGAGGTTCAGTGCATCTGATTAGTGATGCTTTTGCCGGGGTTCAATACCTACTCACTATTTTTTTTGCTCTCCCAAAAGCAACACAGGCCTAAAAAGAGAACTGTAAAGTAATGAGTGACCATTTTAGAAAATCGTGGCACATAAAATAGCATGCAACCAAAGAGTATATGTCAATCATATTGCTGCTATAGCCTATAACTGATACTTCATGGTCTTATGTTGCCGTCTATTGGAAATATTAATTCATTAATTCACATTAAAACATTGGTGAGGCAGCTGAGAAAAAGTGTATTTTTCTTACTAATTCTTGATCAGTCTCAATCACACCTATCGCAGCCAATTGCTGGACTTTCACAGAGGTTATTAGGGATGTGTTTGTAAATTCCCTCTGGCTATCTACTCCGATTTCAGAGCACTCTAGTCTGAGTGTGCCAGAGCGCAGAATAACGCAATCATGTTTTACTCTCAACACCCGTTGAATATGGCCGGTGTCAGCAAACGTCAGCAAAAAAAGTGTAATTAAATTGTTGCCAGCAGCACAGTTTGTCACCAATGCTCTGGATAATATACAAACAGGCTAACCAGCTCTGCTAGGGTGAGTAAAATGGTCAGAGTGAGGTGTTCTCTCATTTGTGTCTGAAAGTAGTGTAAGGGATGTCGTCTGAGAGAGAGAGGAGGACCAAGGTGCAGCGTGGTAAGTGTTCATGATGTAATATTTAATGAAACAAACTGAACACTGAAATACTAAACAATAAAGTGAACGAACGAAAACCGAAATAGTACCGTGTGGCCCAAACACTCACACGGCAACAAACTCACAAACCAAAAGTGAAACCCAGGCTACCCAAGTATGATTCTCAATCAGGGACAACAATTGACAGCTGCCTCTGATTGAGAACCATACTAGACCGAACTCAAAAACCAACATGGAAAAACAAAGACTGCCCACCCCAACTCACACCCTGACCATACTAAAACAAAGACAAAAACAAAGGAACTTAAGGTCAGAACATGACAAGTAGCTAGCAAACTAGCCAATGTTAGCCAGTTAGCTTGGGTGCTTGACTGCCGTTGTGAGGGCAGAACGCTCTGGTCAACCCTACTCATCTGCCAGAGAATCCAGTGTGTGCTCTGAACCTGACTTGTTCACCCGATGTGCTACCTGTCCCAAACGTGCTGTTTTCAACTCTCTAGAGACAGCAGAAGAGGCTATAAAAAGCCAACTGACATTTACTCCTGAAGTGCTGACCTGTTGCACCCTCTAGACTGAGCTAGAGTAACTGAGCTAAACGACTACCGCTCCGTAGCACTCACTTCCGTCATCATGAAGTGCTTTGAGAGACTAGTCAAGGACCATATCACCTCCACCCTACCTGACACCCTAGACCCACTCCAATTTGCTTACCGCTCAAATAGGTCCACAGACGATGCAATCTCAACCACACTGCACACTGCCCTAACCCATCTGGACAAGAGGAATACCTATGTGAGAATGCTGTTCATCGACTACAGCTCGGCATTCAACACCATAGTACCCTCCAAGCTTGTCATCAAGCTCGAGAACCTGGGTCTCGACCCCGCCCTGTGCAACTGGGTACTGGACTTCCTAACGGGCCGCGCCCAGGTGGTGAGGGTAGGTAACAACATCTCCTCCCCGCTGATCCTCAACACTGGGGCCCCACAAGGGTGCGTTCTGAGCCCTCTCCTGTACTCCCTGTTCACCCACGACTGCGTGGCCACGCACGCCTCCAACTCAATCATCAAGTTTGCGGACGACACAACAGTGGTAGGCTTGATTACCAACAACGACGAGACGGCCTACAGGGAGGAGGTGAGGGCCCTCGGAGTGTGGTGTCAGGAAAATAACCTCACACTCAACGTCAACAAAACTAAGGAGATGATTGTGGACTTCAGGAAACAGCAGAGGGAACACCCCTATCCACATCGATGGAACAGTAGTGGAGAGAGTAGCAAGTTTTAAGTTCCTCGGCATACACATCACAGACAAACTGAATTGGTCCACTCACACAGACAGCATCGTGAAGAAGGCGCAGCAGCGCCTCTTCAACCTCAGGAGGCTGAAGAAATTCGGCTTGTCACCAAAAGCACTCACAAACTTCTACAGATGCACAATCGAGAGCATCCTGGCGGGCTGTATCACCGCCTGGTACGGCAACTGCTCCGCCCTCAACCGTAAGGCTCTCCAGAGGGTAGTGAGGTCTGCAGAACGCATCACCGGGGGCAAACTACCTGCCCTCCAGGACACCTACACCACCCGATGTTACAGGAAGGCCATAAAGATCATCAAGGACACCAACCACCCGAGCCACTGCCTGTTCACCCCGCTATCATCCAGAAGGCGAGGTCAGTACAGGTGCATCAAAGCTGGGACCGAGAGACTGAAAAACAGCTTCTATCTCAAGGCCATCAGACTGTTAAACAGCCACCACTAACATTGAGTGGCTGCTGCCAACACACTGACACTGACTCAACTCCAGCCACTTTAATAATGGGAATTGATGGGAAATTATGTAAATATATCACTAGCCACTTTAAACAATGCTACCTTATATAATGTTACTTACCCTACATTATTCATCTCATATGCATACGTATATACTGTACTCTATATCATCGACTGCATCCTTATGTAATACATGTATCACTAGCCACTTTAACTATGCCACTTTGTTTACATGCTCATCTCATATGTATATACTGTACTCGATACCATCTACTGTATCTTGCCTATGCAACATCTGCTAACCATGTGTATGTGACAAATAAAATTTGATTTGATTTGAACCACTGTGATTATTATTATTTGACCCTGCTGGTCATCTATGAACATTTGAACATTTTGGCCATGCTCTGTTATAATCTCCACCCGGCACAGCCAGAAGAGGACTGGCCACCCCTCCCTCATAGCCTGGTTCCTCTCTAGGTTTCTTCCTAGGTTCTGGCCTTTCTAGGGAGTTTTTCCTTGCCACCGTGCTTCTACACCTGCATTGCTTGCTGCTTGGGGTTTTTGGCTGGGTTTCTGTACAGAAACCTGGTGCCATCAGCTGATGTAAGAAGGGCTTTATAAATACATTTGATTGATTGAACACTCCAAGAGCAAAACGCTCTGAATTTAAGAATTGACAATCTGACAAAGCTCTGAGTTTACGAACGCCCAGAGCAAACTCTGAGCGCTCTCTGGCACTCCAGAGTGAATTTACAAACGCACCCTAGGTCACACCCAATTCAAACCACATGTGGCTTGTTTAGCAAGTGTTCTGCCTTGCAATAATAAATATGATAAAATAATAACAAAACCCAGCAAAATGCTTACATAGCTTTTGATTTTTTTCTTCTCTAAATGCTATTTAGTACTATAATGGTATTTACTAACATAATATTATTACTAAAATAGTTTCTAAAAGTCTTCTAGGCTACCCTACCCAAGAATTAGGGTTAAGGCAAAAATAGGTTATACCTATTGTTAGGGCTAAAATAGGTTATATATCGGTTTAGGGTTTAAGGCAAAAAAAAACAGAATGGGTTTATAGCTCTCTTGCGCCATCCTGTGGTCATATGTGGGTATGACATAACTCATTCGTGACACTATAGGCCTTCCTAGTGTTTAAATATATTTTTTAAAATATATATTTTTTAATCTATTCATTCGTTCACAGTGCGGACCAAACCGAGGTCTCTGGACCGTTCTGTACGAATATGTGTACCGTTACACCCCTACACAGTACAGTATGGCACAGTAAAGTAAAATACAGTGCATTCAGGACAGCAGAGTTTTATTCAGTAGAATACAGTAGACTACAGTATGGCATGCTACAGTATAGTATAATACAGTAGAGTACAGAACAGTCAAGTTTAATTCAGCAGCGTAGAGTACAGTTTAATTAATCTGAACACTGACATTGAGTCACCAACCACTCCTGGACATGATTCCAAAACCAAGCCACTGAAGGAGAGCACCAAAGGAGATGATCTATTGATTCTGTTTCTTTGTTGCAGTCTGCACATGCAGGGCTGACTGTTCAACACCCCATATATTTAGGATTCTTTTTTATTGGCAAGAATTTTATATAATAGTTCAAACTGAAAATAACAGAATGATGTGTCTTGTTGATTTGCATATCAGTTCATAATCCCGATGCCATGATATTGGGACATCAAATCTGTTGAAATTATCTTGAATTTTATGCGGTATAGTTCTCAAAGCTCTCAACCTTTTATACAAGTTATTTTAAGCTATGCATGGTTTTGGATTGGCTGCAGACAAACTAATTAATTCCTTTCTCTTTTGAGTAATTGCCTCTTCCATTTGTGGCAGAGTTGTGATTGAGTTGGTTATATTTTTGTATTGAGCATACATCTCCATACACCTTTCTTAATTGCTTGGGTGACAACATTTTAGTGTCCTTGTTTACAATGTCATTCATAAACATGATACCGTCCTTATATACTTTATTTTATTAATTTTCATTGAACCTTTAACTAGAAAAGTCCGTTAAGAACAGGTTCTTGTTTACAATGAGGGCCTAGATGCGCCACATCGATTCATCATCAAGTAGTATATTCAAGGCAATCCAGCTTCCTTGAGGATCTATTTTAACAGATTGCACCTAAATATCTAGATTGTTTTTCAGTAGGATCATAAGTCAGTTAGGACATCTACTTTAAAAACGACACTAGTCATTTTTCCAACAATTGCTTACAGAGATTATTTCAGTATCACAATCCCAGTGAGTCAGAAGTTTACATACACTAAGTTGACTGTGCCTTTAACCTGTTACATCTATGGGGGCACTATTTCATTATTGGATAAAAAAAACGTGCCCGTTTTAATATTTTGTCACAAAATTGACAGCTTTGGAAAGACGACACTGACGTTTCCAAAACTGCAAAGATATTGTCTGTGAGTGCCCCAGAACTGATGCTACAGGCGAAACCAAGATGAAACTTCAACCAGGAAATGAGCAGGATTTTCTCCTTATATGGCTGTGAATGCGCAAGGAATGCGCAAGGAATGCCCGATCTATCGTTTCCCCAAGGTGTCTGCAGCATTGTGACATATTTGTAGGCATATCACTGGAAGATTGACCATAAGAGACTACATTTGCCAGGTGTCCGCACGGTGTCCTCCCTCGAAATTGGTGTCCGCACGGTGTCCTCCCTTCAACTGCATGCCTTTTTCCAAGTGATTCACCGGAGAAAGTAGACTACCATGAACGATATCAATGAAGAGATATGTGAAAAACACATTGAGGATTGATTCTAAACAGCGTTTGCCGTGTTTCAGTCGATATTATGGAGTTAATTTGGAAAACAGTTCGCCGTTTTGATGACTGAATTTTCGTTTTTTTTTGGTACCCAAACGTGATGTACAAAATGGAGTGATTTCTCCTACACAAAGAATCTTTCAGGAAAAACTGAACATTTGCTATGGAACTGAGAGTCTCCTCATTGAAAACATCCAAAGTTCTTCAAAGGTAAATGATTTTATTTGAATCCTTTTCTGGTTTTTGTGCAAATGTTGCCCGCTAAATGCTATGCTAAATGGTACGCTAGCTATCAATACTCTTACACAAATGCTTGTTTTGCTATGGTTCAAAAGCATATTTTGAAAATCTGAGATGACAGTGTTGTTAAGAAAAGGCTAAGCTTGAGAGCTAGCACATTCATTTCATTTCATTTGCGATTTTCATAAATAGTTAACGTTACGTTATGCTAATGAGCTTGAGGCTATAACTGGATACAGGTTTTTTTTCATAGCCAAACGTGAACAAAACGGAGCGATTTGTCCTACACAAATAATATATATTTTTTAAACTGAACATTTCCTCTGTAACCGAGTCTCATTGAAAACATCTGAAGTTCTTCAAAGGTAAATTATTTTATTTGAATGATTTTCTTGTTTTTGTGAAAATGTTGCTGGCTGAATTCTAGGCTTATAGCTATGCTAGCTATCAATACTCTTACACAAATGCTTGTTTAGCTATGGTTGAAAAGCATATTTTGAAAATCTGAGATGACAGTGTTGTTAACAAAAGTCTAAGCTTGAGAGCAAATATATTTATTTCATTTCATTTGCAATTTTCATGAATAGTTAACGTTGCATTATGCTAATGAGCTTGAGGCTATAAATAGGATCCCGGATCCGGGATTGCTCGACGCAAGAAGAAAATTCCAGAAAAATATGTAATGGCTTTAGGCTAATTGACATCATTTGAGGTGTACCTGTGGATGTATTTCAAGGCCTACCTTCAAACTCAGTGCCTCTTTGCCTGACATCATGGGAAAATTGAAAGAAATCCACAAAGACCTCAGAAAAAGAATTGTAGACCTCCACATGTCTGGTTCATCCTTGGGAGCAATTTCCAAACGCCTGAAGATTCCACGTTCGTATGTAGAAACAATGGTACTCAAGTATAAACACCATGGGACCACGCAGCCATCATACCACTCAGGAAGGAGACGCTCATGAAGGAGTTGCGTTGTCTCCTAGAGGTTAATGTACTTTGGTGCAAAACGTGCAAATCAATCCCAGAACAACAGCAAAGGACCTTGTGAAGATGCTGGAGGAAACAGGTACAAAAGTATCTATATCCACAGTAAAACGAGTCCTATATCGACATAACCTGAAAGGCCGCTGAGCATTGAAAAAGCCACTGCTCCAAAACCGCCATAAAAAAGCCAGACTACGGTTTGCAACTGCACATGGGGACAAAGATCGTACTTTTTGGAGAAATGTCCTCTGGGCTGATGAAACAAAAATAGAACTGTTTGGCCATAATGACCATCGTTATGTTTGGAGGAAAAAGGGGGAGGCTTGCAAGCCGTAGAACACCATCCCAACCGTGAAGCATGGGGGTGGCAGCATCATGTTGTGGCGGTGCTTTGCTGTAGGAGGGACTGGTGCACTTCACAAAATAGATGGCATCATGAGGGATGAAAATTATGTAGATATATTGAAGCAACATCAAGACATCAGTCAGGAAGTTAAAGCTTGGTCGCAAATGGGTCTTCCAAATGGACAATGACCCCAAGCATACTTCCAAAGTTGTGGCAAAATGGCTTAAGGACAACAAAGTATTGGAGTGGCCATCAGAAAGCCCTGACCTCAATCCTATAGAAAATATGTGGGAAGAACTGAAAAAGTGTGTGCAAGCAAGGAGGCCTACAAACCTGACAGTTACACCAGCTCTGTCAGGAGGAATGGGCCAAAATTCACCCAACTTATTGTGGGAAGCTTGTGGAAGGCTACCCAAAACGTTTGACCCAAGTTAAACAATTTAAAGGCAATGCTACCAAATACTAATTCAGTGTATGTAAACTTCTGATGCACTGGGAATGTGATGAAAGAAATAGAAGCTGAAATAAATCATCCTCTCTACTATTATTCTGACATTTCACATTCTGAAAATAAAGTGGTGATTACTATCAGACCTAAGACAGGGATTTTTTTTTACTAGGATTAAATGTCAGGAATTGTGAAAAACGGAGTTTAAAATGTATTTGGCTAAGGTGTACATAAACTTCAACTGTAGGTTATATTTTGAGATACCACAGTCCTTACCACCATTTTGAGATACCACAGTCCTTACCACCATTTTGAGATACCACTGTCCTTACCACCATTTTGAGATACCACTGTCCTTACCACCATTTTGAGATACTTATCCATACTTACCAGTACCACCATAATCAATGCCTGTCCATTATCCACATAGATGTACCATGATAGATACCCTGCTACACATACTGCTCCATCTATGTTGTCTTCCATTTTCCCTCCCGGAAAAAAACGTCCCCATCCCAGGTAGGGAAATTTTCCCTGTCACGAGAAGACCACCCCCGTACACATGGATCCTAGGGCCCATACGAAGTTGGGACCTGTCCCTTGAAGAGCATAAAGTGTCACTTGCAGCAGAACGCAGTTCTAACCCTTTCACCAACAGTTGTACTACATTCGTAAAATCCTTCCACATGTTGTTACCTTCCAGCCAATTTCTAAAATGGATTCAATTGTTTTTTTTCCCCTCTCAATCAATCTACACACAATACCACATAATGACAAAGGAAAAACAGGTTTTAATACATTTTAGCAAATGTATAAAAAAACTAAACGGAAATATCACATTTACATAAGTACTTTTTTGAAGCACCTTTGGCAGTGATTACAGCCTCAGGTCCTTTTTTGGTTCTTCAGTTCAATCTTGTTTCTCATGGTCTGAGAGTCTTTAGGTGCCTTTTGACAAACTCCAAGCGGGCTGTCATGTGTCTTTTACTGAGGATTGAATTCTGTCTGGAAGGTTCTCCCATCACCACAGAGGAACTCTAGAGCTCTGACAGAGTGACCATCGGGTTCTTGGTCACCTCCCAGACCAAGGCCCTTCTCCCCTGATTGCCTAGTTTGGCGGGGGGCAGCTCTAGGAAAAGTCTTGGTGGTTCCAAACTTCTTCCATTTAAGAATCATGGCCACTGTGTTGTTGGGGACCCTCAATGCTGCAGAATGTTTTTGGTACCCTTCCCCAGATCTGTGCCTCGACACAATCCTGTCTCGGATCTCTACCAACAATTGCTTGGACCTCATGGCTTGGGTTTTGCTCTGACATGCACTGTCAACTGTGGCAACTTTATATAGACAAGTGTGTGCCTTTCCAAATCATGTCCAATCAATTGGATTTACCACAGGAGGACTCCAATCAAGTTGTAGAAACATCTCAAGGATGATCAATGGAAACAGGATGCACCTGAGCTCAATTTTGAGTCTCATAGCAAAGGGTCTGAAAACTTACGTAAATAAGCTGTTTTTTATTTTTAATACATTTGCAAAAATGTCTGAACCTGTTTTCGTTTTATTATAGGGTTATAGTTGTCATTATAGGGTTATAGTTGTCATTATAGGGTATTGTGTGTGATGAGGAAAAAATGTAATGTAACTTAACAAAATGTAGAAAAAGTCAAGGGCTCTGAATACTTTCCGAAAGCACTGTATATATATTTTATATCTAATGCCTTAATTCCTTTCACATTAGATTGATAGAACTTCCTCCAAAAAGATAGCGACCTTTGACAAAGGAACCGCTAATAGAGAATCAACATTTAGGCAGGCAGATATTATTTAATCACAATTGTGGGATGCACATGTCCCCACCCACACATAGACATCTATCCCCTTCCACTTGTACACTCACCTACACAAGAGTAGACTTGCTAAGTGAATGTGCATACAGTACCGTTGTAGCCATTCGAGAGGAGCGACAAAATGGGTGGATTGCCCAATGTCTAATCCTGGCTTGAATACCCCCTTCCCCCATAACAGATGCACGCCGGTCTGCACATGGTCCAAGTTTTGCCCGCTGGGACCTTGGAGAAGAATGGTGGGATGGTATTGCAGGTGGTGACCGTGGGCCGGTTCTCTACCAGGCTCTCTTTGATGCCGTGGACATCAGCAGTGGATAGGTTGGCTTTGAGGGAAAGCAGAGCCGAAATATGTCTCCAACTGAGAAAGGTGGAAGAGCAACAAAAAAAGTCATCAACAAAGTTCAAAACACTCAATTGTAGTCCATTGTAGTTCATCAACATGCAGCCATGTGAAAAAGCAAGCACAACCCCTGAAGAGTGGTATTTTTTTTGTAAATATTTGGACAGATCGATATGTAATCTTCACTTCAACACTGTTGACAGATGAAGGTAACCTAATTTAACAAATTAAACTTTAAGATTATACTTTGTAATAATTTATTGATCAAAAAGTGCAATTCCATAGTGCACCCCAAGCTTCAATAGCTGGAATGGCTGAAATAACTTAATGCAGGCTGTTTCTTGTAACTGTCTATCAGTCTCTTATACTGACTGGGGGGAATTTTTCCCCACTCTTCTTTACAGTACTGCTTCAACTGTGTCATGTTCAAGGGATTTCTTGCATGCACGGCCCGCTTCAAGTCCCCCAACAGCATTTCGACAGCATTGAGATCTTGGCTTTGACTCGGCCATTCCATAACTCTCCATGTTACGGTTTTCTAGGTGTGAAGGAGAGTCGGACCAAAATGCGGCGTGTAGATTGCGATCCATGTTTAATGAAATGAAGAAATACGAATCAAAATACAAACACTACAAAAAAACAATGAACGTAACGAAAACAGCCTAATACTGGTGCAAACTACTACACGATAGACAAAAGGACATAAGGATAATCACCCATGAAACACTCAAAGAATATGACTGCCTAAATATGGTTCCCAATCAGAGACAACGATAAACACCTGCCTCTGATTGAGAACCACTTCAGACAGCCATAGACTTATCTAGAACACCCCACTAAGCTACAATCCCAATACAAAACACACCACATACAAAAACCTATGCCACACCCTGGCCTGACCAAATAAATGAAGAAAAACACAAAATACTTAGACCAGGGCGTGACAGAACCCTCTTCCTTGCGTCCTTAGATGGTCCACCCTCGCCGCCGACCGTGGCCTAGTAGTCCTCACCTAGGACCCCACTGGACTGAGGGGCAGCTCGGGACTGAGGGGCAGCTCGGGACTGAGAGGAAGCTCAGGCAGGTAGTTGGATCTGGCAGATCCTGGCTGGCTGGCGGATCTGGCAGATCCTGGCTGGCTGGCGGTTCTGGCAGATCCTGGCTGGCTGGCGGTTCTGGCAGATCCTGGCTGGCTGGCGGTTCTGGCAGATCCTGGCTGGCTGGCGGTTCTGGCAGATCCTGGCTGGCTGGCGGTTCTGGCAGATCCTGGATGGCTGGCGGTTCTGGCAGATCCTGGCTGGCTGGCGGTTCTGGCAGATCCTGGCTGGCTGGCGGTTCTGGCAGATCCTGGCTGGCTGGCGGTTCTGGCAGATCCTGGCTGGCTGGCGGATCTGGAAGAGTCTGGCGGATCTGGAAGAGTCTGGCGGATCTGGCGGATCTGGAAGAGTCTGGCTGACTGGCGGATCCTGGCAGACTGGCGGCTCTGGCGGCTCCTGGCAGACTGGCGGCTCCTTGCAGACTGGCGGCTCCTTGCAGACTGGCGGCTCTGGCGGCTCCTTGCAGACTGGCGGCTCCATGCAGACTGGCGGCTCCATGCAGACTGGCGGCTCTGGGCAGCTCCATGCAGACTGGCAGCTCTGGCTGCTCCATGCAGACTGGCAGCTCTGGCTGCTCCATGCAGACTGGCAGCTCTGGCTGCGCTGAACAGGCAGGATACTCCAGCAGCGCTGAGAGGAGGAAGGCTCTGGCAGCACTAAACAGGCGGAAGACTCCGGCAGCGCAGGAGAGGAGGAAGGGGACCACTGTAGGGAGCACTGTAGGCCTGATGCGTGGTGCTGGCACTGGTGGTACTCGGCCGAGGACACGCACAGGAAGCCTGGTGCGGGGAGCTGCCACCGGAGGGCTGGTGCGTGAAGGTGGTACAGGGTAGACCGGACCGTGCAGGCGCACTGGAGCTCTTGAGCACCGAGCCTGCCCAACCTTATCTGGTTGAATATTCCCGGTCGCTCTGCCAGTGCGGCGAGGTGGAATAGCCCGCACTGGGCTATGCAGGCGAACCGGGGACACCGTGCGCAAGGCTGGTGCCATGTAAGCCGGCCCAAGGAGACGCACTGGGACCAGATGCGTAGGACCGGCCTCATGGCATTTGGCTCGACGCTCACTCTAGCCGATACGCGGAGCTGGAACGTACCGCACCGGGCTATGCACCCGCACCGGGCTATGCACCCGCACTGGGGACACCGTGCGCACCTTAGCATAACACGGTGCCTGCCCGGTCTCTCTAGCCCCCTGGTAAGCACAGGAAGTTGGCGTAGGTCTCCTACCTAGCGTCGCCATACTCCCTGTGAGCGCCCCCCAAGAAATTTGGGGGGCTGACTCTCAGGCTTCCATCCGCGTCGCCGTGCTGCCTCCTCATACCCACGCCTCTCCGCTTTCTCCGCCTCCAGTTCTTCCTTGGGGCGGCTATATTCTCCAGGCTGTTCCCAGGGTCCTTCTCCGTCAAGGATCTCCTCCCAAGTCCATTTATCCAAATAATGCATCCTCTCCCACTGCTGCTGCTGCTGCTGCTCCTGCCTGTTGACACGCCGCTTGGTCCTGTTGTGGTGGGTGATTCTGTTACGGTTTTCTAGGTGTGAAGGAGAGTCGGACCAAAATGCGGCGTGTAGATTGCGATCCATGTTTAATGAAATGAAGAAACACGAATCAAAATACAAACACTACAAAAAAACAATGAACGTAACGAAAACAGCCTAATACTGGTGCAAACTACTACACGACAGACAAAAGGACATAAGGATAATCACCCATGAAACACTCAAAGAATATGACTGCCTAAATATGGTTCCCAATCAGAGACAACGATAAACACCTGCCTCTGATTGAGAACCACTTCAGACAGCCATAGACTTATCTAGAACACCCCACTAAGCTACAATCCCAATACAAAACACACCACATACAAAAACCCATGCCACACCCTGGCCTGACCAAATAAATGAAGAAAAACACAAAATACTTAGACCGGGGCGTGACACTCCACTTCTTCTTTTTGAGCCATTCTGTTATAGCATTGCTTGTGTGTTTTAGATCATTGTCCTGTTGCAAGATCCATGTTCGGCCTAAATTCCATTGCTCTCAGGAAACCGGGCCCTGGTCAATCTGATAGGAGACAATTTAGTCTAGAGACCTTTCATTCTGACTTGCCTAGTTAAATAAAAGGTTAAATCACCTGAAAACAACATGATTTGACATAACTATTGGAACATTATATAAAAAATAAAATGTGTGTGAGCATGTGTATGAATTACCTTGTTTCATACGCTACTGTATATTGCAAGCAATTATGACCATTGGGCAACTGGAGGAAAATCTTCGCGTTACTTCAATGCTCACATGAAAATCTTTCTGCGAATCTGCCACTAGTTGTAGCTGGGCAGATTTAAATCTACCATATCCCAAGCCAAATCAATAGTGGCGCGAATCTAGCAATAGACAAGTACAGAGCCAGCAAGCCAGCAGTACGAGCAAGCAAAATACTTCAGTAACCAAAATACCAAATATGTCTAAACAAACCCTGAATCATTTGTTTTGCTTTCAAACATTTATTTCAGCAGATGGTGCAAAGTGCATAGTGCAATGTCAAATATGTATCAGAAATATAGAGGAGACCAGAACCATGTCAAATATGCATCAGAAATATAGAGGAGACCAGAACCATGTCAAATATGTATCAGAAAAATAGAGGAGACCAGAACCATGTCAAATATGTATCAGACATATAGAGAAGGAGACCAGAACCATGTCAAATATGTATCAGACATATAGAGGAGGACACCAGAACCATGTCGAACTTCAAAACTCCGACCCAGTGACTCAGACACGAGCACTGGGAGTCGGATTTCAGCCATAGACCATTGGTGACTCGGACTTGGACTCGACTCGGATTTAGCCATAGGTACTCGAGCACACGGGACTTGGGACTTGACCTTGAGATTTAGTGACTCGACTACAACACTGGTACCAGGTCATGCGATTGTGGTTCTGTGATTATGTGAATGTAAACTCTCCATCTATGTCTTCAGCCTGTGGAGGGGCTGTCTGTATGTCTGTCTCACCTAAGGTCTGGGAAGTCCCTAGCCAGGGTGACGATCTCCAGCTGGATGCTTCCTGGGTCCTGCAGTCTGACCACCTCCGCCATTTTAGGGAGGACCTCACTCAGCCAGCATATTTTGGACCCCTGTGGACAGTGGATAGGTAAGATTATGCATACTTTCATATTTAAGGTCTTTCATTTACTGTATTATGGCATTAAAATGTCTAATTTACTGCATTGAGATGTTTACATTCACTTTAAATAAAGTTGCAGTTGATTTGATACTACACTGAACAAAAATATTTACATGTTGCGTTAAGTGTTGGTCCCATGTTTCATGAGCTGAAATTCAGATCCCTGAAATGTTCCAAACATACAATAAAAGCATATTTCTCTGAAATGTTGACAGACCTCTCCCCATCTTTACAACCATTGAATCTATATGTTTTGACCATGACAGTTTACAATCTAAGGTAACGACAAGTAAATTAGTATCCTCAACTTGTTCAACAGCCACATCATTCATTACCAGATTCAGCGGAGGTCTATAGGGAATGATTTGTACCAAATACAACGCTCTTAGTTGTGGAGACGTTCAGGACCAGTTTATTACTGACCACCTATTTCCAAAAACGACTGCAACTCTTTGCTAAGGGTTTCAGTGACTTCATTAGCTGTGGTTGCTGATATGCATTTAAGGTTGAATCATCGGCATTAAAATAATTACAGTTGCAACGTCGAATGGTTTTGTGATGAATAAGCCATCTGATTCAATGAAAGATGGAGTTGAATGTATCTTTCTGCCCATCATTTCATTTAAAGTACTCAAGTTTTTCTGAAAGAAATTGAATACATTTATCATCTTGTGTTAGAAATACATAGGCTTGCTAACACTCATATTCTTTATTTTAGCCTATATCTTACAGAACATTCATTATGGAGGGATGGAGTGACGAGGTTGGCCTGCTATAGAGCAGCGAGAGAGAAAGCTTGAGGAAGGTGCTGACAGACAGGTGATGAGGGAAGTGTAGGTCAAGATCAAGCTCCTCGTGAAAGGCATGAAGAGGGAAGGAGAGAAAGGTTGAGAAAAGGGGAATGAGAGACTGGGAAAGAAAGAACACAGAAACATGAGATGGAGACTGAATGAGAGGAGAAAGAGAAGGCTGGAGGACATAGTGGAAAAAAAGAGATGGAATGAAAAAGAACAAGGTTTGGAGGCTGAGAAAAATATTGGAGGGCGAGAGAGCAAGTGCATATTTCCGGAGGAGAGAAAAAGAGAAATGGAAAGACATGAGAAGAGCAATAGAAACAGGCAGAGGACATGCAAATTAGAAAGGAGGAGAAGAAATAGAGCAGACACACTGCAGAGCAAGAGGATGACCTAGAAAGGAATGCAGAATGGCCAGAGACTAAAGAAAGTGAAAGTGATGATGAAGAACAATACAGTACATAGAAAGTCAAAGCTTTGAAGTGTTTGAGTAGTTTGTGGGTCTGAGCAAGAACAATGCTATTACTTTCATGTGTTTGTGTACACAAACGCTCAAGCTCTATTAACTGCAATATGAGTGTGTGTGTGTGTGCGCGTCTTCGGTGCTTCAGGAAACAGCAGAGGGAACACCCCCCATCCACATCGATGGAACAGTAGTGGAGAGGGTAGCAAGTTTTAAGTTCCTCGGCATACACATCACAGACAAACTAAATTGGTCCACTCACACAGACAGCATCGTGAAGAAGGCGCAGCAGCGCCTCTTCAACCTCAGGAGGCTGAAGAAATTTGGCTTGTCACCAAAAGCACTCACAAACTTCTACAGATGCACAATCGAGAGCATCCTGGCGGGCTGTATCACCGCCTGGTACGGCAACTGCTCCGCCCACAACCGTAAGGCTCTCCAGAGGGTAGTGAGGTCTGCACAACGTATCACCGGGGGCAAACTACCTGCCCTCCAGGACACCTACACCACCCGATGTTACAGGAAGGCCATAAAGATCATTAAGGACAACACCCACCCGAGCCACTGCCTGTTCACCCTGCTATCATCCAGAAGGCGAGGTCAGTACAGGTGCATCAAAGCTGGGACCGAGAGACTGAAAAACAGCTTCTATCTCAAGGCCATCAGACTGTTAAACAGCAACCACTAACATTGAGTGGCTGCTGCCAACACACTGACTCAACTCCAGCCACATCAATAATGGGAATTGATGGGAAATGATGTAAATATATCACTAGCCACTTTAAACAATGCTACCTTATATAATGTTACTTACCCTACATTATTCATCTCATATGTATACGTATATACTGTACTCTATCATCTACTGCATCCTTATGTAATACATGTATCACTAGCCACTTTAACTATGCCACTTTGTTTACATACTCATCTCATATGTATATACTGTACTCGATACCATCTACTGTATCTTGCCTATGCTGCTCTGCACCATCACTCATTCATATCTTTATGTACATATTCTTTATCCCCTTACACTGTGTATAAGATATTAGTTTTGGAATTGTCAGTTAGATTACTTGTTGGTTATTACTGCATTGTCATAACTGGAAGCACAAGCATTTCACTACACTCGCATTAACATCTGCTAACCATGTGTATGTGACAAATAAAATTTGATTTGATTTGATTTTACCGCCTCAGTAAAGTAGGTGCTCAGTTTGCTGCTGTCTTCAGCCAGTAATTTGGCTGCTGCCTCCTGCTGCTCCTTGTCCTTCAGTCTCATCTTCCTCTTCATCATCCTCTTCACATACTCCACCATCATTTCCATGTGCAGCCGGCCCAGCAGCTCCTACACACACACAAATGTCCATGTGTGTAATGTTACTATGTGTGTAAGGTCAATGTGTGTGTGAGTGTAAACGTACCTCCATACAAATGGGTTTGAGGTCTGTGAATTGCTGCATGTGTCTGTCCAGTGTTCCCAGAACTTCATCCAGTACCATATGACCCCCAGTAAACCAGGCCTGTGTCCACAGCCTATGGTACTGCACCTGAGGAGACAGGAAGTCATGGAGAGGTCAATATCTGACCTTGAAGCAGTTGATACCAGTGGTCAGAAAATGCTGCAGAGCCACAGACTCATTTGCATTTTTTTCCCTTTCTGTTATTTCATAAAATCGTAGAAATGAGCACCACTTGGTTTCTGCCTGGAAATGACCCAGAGGATCTTTGACCCAGTTTGATAGAAATTTAGGCGAGTCCATTGACAGGATATTGGACCGGTTTGAATGGCGATGTCCACTGCTCTCAGGGAGTGACTCGACACAGGGCAAGACCACCACCCAGCTGCCCGTTCCGAGGTCTCCACCCTTAACACCGGGGCAGAGTCGACACCCCTCTGCTGTTACACGGGGCCTCGATGAAAGCACCACCAGACTTGTTTCGGGTGCAGAGAAGAATCTGCCCTCACTGAATCTCCTGTGTGCCTACTGTAGACATCCTGACATCTCAGCCACTGTGGCAGAAAAGCGCAGACCAGCTACGAGCCGTCTGCTGATAGTACTTTTTTTATTCCACATGTAGTTAGTGAAGTTAGCTAGCATCAACTATCTAGCTTCTTAGTACCTGATTAACTAGCCATTTTTTAAATACTATAGCTGTCATTGTTACTGTAGCCTGTACATCTTGCCTTTTTTCACAGCCTTCACAAATCCTGTTGTTCCCCAGCAGTGTTGATTTTGTTGTCAAATTCTATTTGCTTCCATTTCGTTTCAATGTTGTTGTTTTTTTGGACAAGTTGTTGGTATTATAACTGGGTCCTTTTTAAAATAAATTTTAAAAACTACATCTGTGCTCCCATTTGACCATGTTTCTTGGAGATCCTTTTGAATGGTAAAGTTTTGTGATACTCTCAACTCATCCTGTGGTATCCTATAAGCACATTCATAACTGTCTAGTAACACTCTATAGGGGCTGTTACGTTCTCGGAGAATTAGAACCTAACTCTACGGACACTCTATAGGGGCTGTTACGTTCTCGGAGAATTAGAACCTAACTCTACGGACACTCTATAGGGGCTGTTACGTTCTCGGAGAATTAGAACCTAACTCTACGGACACTCTATAGGGGCTGTTACGTTCTCGGAGAATTAGAACCTAACTCTACGGACACTCTATAGGGGCTGTTACGTTCTAATTCTCAGAGAATATAACTCTACGGACACTATGAAAAGCTTAACCAAGACTCTATGAAAAGCTTAACCAAGACACTATGAAAAGCTTAACCAAGACACTATGAAAAGCTTAACCAAGTTAAATTTCTCCCAGAGGATCAATACAGCTGCATTCGGACAAAACATGGTTTCCACCACCACTAGTATATATACTCCAATTTAGGCACAACTCCTTCTCTCCAATCCTTACATCTTTTATGGTTCGACAGGAAGACGAAGTGATTGGGTAATAAACCATTGTTTCTCCCTTAAGGGGATCTGACCTCAACCCCCTTGATGCCTAATCCAAAGACCGCCACCTGTATCCCCTATAGCAATCCGGTGACTTCCTCCCGTCCACCCAACACATTCCAAAGCCATCTGGCTCCTACAGATAACCATTAACTTCTGATGTAAAAAAACAGTCTCTGTCACTCCTCAGATACTATACTTCTGAGTATTACAATGGTCCAAGTTTAACCCGGAATCTAACAGGACATATGACATTCTATATACACAGACAGTGGTAAATTACACAACATCCTGTTATTACATCTGGTATGTAGAATCTAATGTAGCATGCAATAACATATGACATAAGTTGTCAAGAAGACTGTATAATAGTAGTTATTAACAGTTGACAGAGCGTGACAACAGGATGAACAGTCATTTATAAACACCCATTATAATCCGTTTCATATCATCTCATGCCGTGACTCATAAGTCTTGAACATTACTTTCCACAGCTTATGACAAATGTTATGTGTTATATAGCTGTTATAATGGCATATGAATGCATGCGTGAGGACAGTAAACTGTTTTAAGATTTGTTTCGATTTTAACTATGGTGCTATCCAGAGGCCGTTTATCTCGTTGGTATGGCAACATCATCTAATTTGAGAAAGGCTGTCTGGGATTTTGAACTAGATGCCAAAAGTCAACCAAATTAACGGAGCAAACGGAGCATTGTACATTGGAGTATTGCTAGACTATTATGCTTGGTGTCCCTGCTGTCACATGTAGCCTACCCTGAGCTCCTCATGTATGGGGCTGGTGAAGTATCCATAGCCACAGTCTCTCAGGTCTGCCAATGTGGACATACAGCTTGTCCTGATCTCTTCTGGGATGGACTCCTCTCTTCCCACTATGAAGTCTCTGTAAAGGAGGAACCAATGTCATTACATCAATGTTGGATTTATGAAGTCAAATAAGAGGTTGGGAGGATTGGAGGGATAGAATGACAATGGATAGTTCAAAAGGTACTTTCAATCATCGAGCCGACAAGGTCAAAATCTGTCGTTCTGCCGCTGAGCAAGGCAGTTAACCCACTGTTCCCCTGAGCAAGGCAGTTAACCCACTGTTCCCCTGAGCAAGGCAGTTAACCCACTGTTCCCCTGAGCAAGGCAGTTAACCCACTGTTCCCCTGAGCAAGGCAGTTAACCCACTGTTCCGCTGAGCAAGGCAGTTAACCCACTGTTCCCCTGAGCAAGGCAGTTAACCCACTGTTCCGCTGAGCAAGGCAGTTAACCCACTGTTCCCCTGAGCAAGGCAGTTAACCCACTGTTCCCCTGAGCAAGGCAGTTAACCCACTGTTCCCCTGAGCAAGGCAGTTAACCCACTGTTCCCCTGAGCAAGGCAGTTAACCCACTGTTCCGCTGAGCAAGGCAGTTAACCCACTGTTCCCCTGAGCAAGGCAGTTAACCCACTGTTCCCCTGAGCAAGGCAGTTAACCCACTGTTCCCCTGAGCAAGGCAGTTAACCCACTGTTCCCCTGAGCAAGGCAGTTAACCCACTGTTCCCCTGAGCAAGGCAGTTAACCCACTGTTCCCCCGGGCGCTGATGACGTGGATGACGATTAAGGCAGCCCCCCACAGGGGTTGGGTTAAATGCAGTGATGTACTTAAGTAAAAATACTTTAAAGTACTACTTAAGTAGTTTTTTGGGGATATCTGTACCCAAAAGGAGCACCAGGGGACAAGCTGGCCCCACGGATAGTAGCCCAGCCCAGCATGTGAGTAAAGGTGATCAGAGGCAGTTAAGCACAGCTGACAGTACTAATCATCTATTTTCTTCCACCTACAAGAACCGGCAGTGGGGGAGACTGGAGGAAAAACAGGGTGGTTGATTCTCCAAAGGGAAGGATTTACCTGATGAAAAGGGAGAGGAAGAGGACAAACTACCTCTTGGGAATGGCAACCAGGGATGTGCAACACCAACCGAAAGGAGCTCTCCACGAACGGATAGTTAAGGCAGAGACACACCCGTGATTTATGTTAGAGTTACTCACCTTGTGTTCGTTATTCATGTAAAGAAG
The DNA here is from genome assembly GCF_036934945.1 of Oncorhynchus masou masou. Lineage (NCBI taxonomy): Eukaryota > Metazoa > Chordata > Actinopteri > Salmoniformes > Salmonidae > Oncorhynchus > Oncorhynchus masou. Next base: position 33,908,062 of record NC_088230.1, read on the forward strand.
AAGATTTGTGATATCCTTGTGAGATCATCCTTGATTGTGTGGGAGTGTTTGAGAAGAGAAAATACCTCAATAGAGAACTTTGTTCAACGTGAGAATGTTCAATGTAAGAAAACCTGCTCCCGACTCATTTATTCCACCTTTCCGCTTTAGAGCAACCTAAGTCCGCTCACAGTACTTTACTATATATATTTTTTAACAACTTTTACTTCACTACATTCCCAAAGAGTGTTGGAATGTGTCACTGGCTATCTTTAAAAAAAGAATATATATATATATATATATATATATATATATATATATGAAAATTGTGACGTCTGGTTTGCTTAATATAAGGAATTTGAAATTATTTATACTTTTCCTTTTTATACTTAAGTATATTTTAGCAATTAAATGTACTGTTGGTACTTAAGTATATTTAAAACCAAATACTTCTAAACTTTTACTAAAGTAATATTTTACTGGGTTACTTTGAGTCATTTTATATTACGGTATCTTTACTTTTACTCAAGTATGACAATTGGGTACTTTTCCCACCACTGGTTAAATGAGGAAGACACATTTTCAGTTGAATGCGTTCAGTTACAACGGACCTTTCCCTTTCCTAGAGTGTCTAAAAGTAGCTAGATAAGTAGAACAAATGATACAACTTCAGATTGTGAGGCTGCATGCATATAGATCAATACTGTTATGAGATTGGGGATTTGTAGAAACAAAAAGCATCCATGAAATTCTTACTTAGTGCTTATGAATACTTTATGTAAGGGTTAGACATGTGTCATGAAGCTCGTGTGTAGCGAGCTACCCTTCAAATACCAAGCAAATTCATGAAACAAATGACTTGGCGAAATGGACAACGGTCGTTAGCCTACCTGAATTGTTCGATGCTAACCAGGTTAGCTTTCACGACTGTCTGAGTGTTCTCCCCTGTTCTCTTCACAAATTCTTCAAGAGAGCCCTTATAGCTGCAAATATACATTGTACAAAATGTCAACAGGCATCTCCAGGTTCTTCTTTATCATGTCAGTAAAATGTTGAATAGTAACAATGCAGTGCATATTACTCATTTGTAGCATACATATCCATTATAAACTAAACCAGGTCAAAGACAGTCTGCAACAAGACAGTGTAGATAGAACACCAAGGTTGACTTACCAACTTTTCCCAGGAAAAAGGCCATGTAGAATTACGCAATTTGTCTGTGTGGCTTTGAAACCAGAACACAGTAAGCTAACTGAATGACTTTGAGCATGATGCTGGATATCAACGTGCATGTTCATCAGTAAAATATTATTTCTCTCAGTGTGGACAGGCCTAAGCCAAACCATTCAAATTTCATGCAAAAAGGAATTTGGTTTTCAATAGAAACTTGGTGAATAAGTTAAGATGAACAATGGAAAAGCAAACGTTCAACTACGACAGGATGTGTTCATTAAGGCACACAACCAAAATGTTTTGCAATGGAAAAGGAAAATCAGTGTTACTTATTGGACAAGTCCAGATAGTCTCTCTCTGTTGCAGTCTGTTTGGTGCCTAAGGAGCACGACCCAGTGGCCTGGGCTGTAAGGAATGGGTACACTACCTTATCAAGAAGCTGTCCAGCTGATGCAGGATTCTCTGGGCTTTAGCCTTACTGCCCAGAATAGTCCTGGCCTCTCTCATGGCCCCATCAACAGCCTAGTAAACAGAACAACATACAGTATATTAGCACATAAAACCCTGTACAGTCAAAATAGCTTAGAGCAGGGATGGGATTAATTCCATGAAAACTCAATTCAGTGTAGTGTTAGGTTCTAATTCTCAGAGTAAAAAAACTCTACGGACACTATGAAAAGCTTAACCACATTTATTCTGCCCAGAGGATCAATACAGCTGCATTAGACAAAACATGTTTCCACCAAATCTTTATTTTATCTCTCTGTTATTTTACCAGGTAAATTGACCGAGAACACATTCTCATTTACAGCAACCGTGATGGTTTGAGGGCCAGATTGGGAATTTAGCCAGGACACCGTGGTTAACACCACTACTCTTACAATAAGTGCCATGGGATATTTTATGACCTCAGAGAATCAGGACACCTGTTTAAAATCCATACGAAAGACAGCACCCTACACAGGGCCCCCAATCCCCAATCACTGTCCCGGGGAATTGGGATATTTTTTAGACCAGAGGAAAGAGTGCGTCCTACTGGCCCTTCAACACCACTTCCAGCAGCATCTGGTCTCCCATCCAGGGACTGCCCAGGACCAACCCTGCTTAGCTTCAGAAGCAAGCCAGCAGTGGTATGCAGGGTGGTATGCTGCTGGTAAGCTGCTGGCACCACAAGTATATATACTCCAATTTAGGCACAACTCCTTCTCTCCAATCCTTACATCTATTATGGTTTGACAGGAAGACAAAGTAATAGGGTAATAAACCAACATTTCTTCCTTAAGGGCATCTGACCTGACCTCAACCTCTCATTTGCCTAATCCACAGATGTCCACCAGTCTCCCCTATAACAATCCTGTGACATCCTCCCATCCAACCAGCACATTCCAAAGCCATCTGGCTCCTACAGATAACCATTAACTTCTGATGTAAAACCCCTCTGAACCTCAGCACTCCATCAGTGACATGAATAAGTATATTTTCATATTCTCAGAACCCAACAGTAGAAATGTATGAAATTCAGTGCATTTATTAAATATTTCTGATTTATGGTGCTCATTGTTTTGAGGTCTGAAAATATCAGACAAACTTTGGTTTTGGAGGGTAATGTCAGTTTAAATAGAATTATGTCAAGGTTGACATGTCAATATGAAGCTTATATAAAACCATGCAGGAGAAAAAGCTACTTCATATCTGTAGTATGAAAACAAAGAAGAACATGTTCAGGTCAAAGAAAGAGTAGGGCTGAACACAGAAAAGCACTAGAAGAAGTAGCAGTAATCCAATAGGTTTCAACCTGTATGATGTCAATGGCCAGAGGACAGAAGCAGTATCCGTCAATGAGTTCTGGACTCTTTCCACTGAGCCAACCCTCCTCCTCCTTACTGAGAGCATTGGAGAACCAGGTCCTGACTCTACTCTGAAATCGACATAGCACAGGTCATCACAAGTCTGTAAGTTTGACACTATAGTTCTGAAAGACATTGTATACAACATTATAAAATAATACATTTTCAATTCTAAAGCACTCTGAAAGTAGCCTGGTCCCAGATATGTTTGTACTATCTTGCCAAGCCCTATGGTCATTAACACACCATAGCAGTTGGTAAGACAGCACAAACAGAGCTGGGACAAGGCTACTCTGAAAGTAAACTGGTCCCAGATCTTGTTTTGCTATCTTGCCAAACCCTACACTCTTAGAAAAAGGGGTTCTGAAAGGGTTCTTCCGCTGTTCCCATAGGAGAACCCTTTTTGGTTCCAGGTAGAACTCTTTTGAGTTCCATGTAGAACCCTCTGTGGAAAGGGTTCTACCTGGAGCCATTGTCACGTTCTGACCTTTATTTCCTTTGTTTTGTCTTTATTTAGTATGGTCAGGGAGTGAAGTCTATGTTTTGTGTTTCTATGTTTTTCTATTTCTGTGTTTGGCCTGATATGGTTCTCAATCAGAAGCAGCTGTTTATCATTGTCCCTGATTGAGAACCATATTTAGGTCGCCTGGTTTTCACTGTTGTATTGTGGGTGTTGGTTTCCTGTGTCAGTGTTTGTGCCACACGGGACTGTTTAGTTTAATTTCACTTTGTTATTTTGTATTCTGTCATGTTCAGTTTTTCTATTAAAAACATGGACACCAACCACGCTGTGTTTTGGTCCGATCCTTGCTACACCTCTTCAGATGAAGAAGAGGAAATCTGTTGTTACAGCCATAAAGGTTTATTCAAGGTTATTGACCGGTAGCTGAAAAACCCCTTCGGAACCCTTTTTTTCCTGAGTGTAGGGATTGGAAAGATAGCGCAAACATCTTGGACCAGGCTACTTTCGGAGTGCTTTAGAATTAGAAATAAATGTTGTTGTTTTTTTTCTAAGAGTGTATGGTCGTTAACACACCATAGCAGTTGGCAAGACAGCACAAACAGATCTGGGACCAGGCTACTTTCGGAGTGCTTTAGAATTAGAAATAATGTTGTTGTTTTTTTTCTAAGAGTGTATGGTCGTTAACACACCATAGCAGTTGGCAAGACAGCACAAACAGATCTGGGACCAGGCTACTCTGAAAGGATGGTCTAGACGTATACACATGGATTTAGCCTGTTCATTAGATTTAGCCGTTTCCGGCATCCTGTTTACCTCTTTTTGTAGTAGATACTGCTCCTCCAATGTTGTGAGATCCTTCTCAGATAAAAGAGTTCCCAAAGACTCCATGTTGATGTGCCCCTCAAGGTCTTTGTGTTTTAAGATGTCACTGAAACAGATATAAACATGTTGTAAATGACATCATGTCATTGATAGAAACCATACGAGACATCTCAGAAACACTCAGACTATACAAGGCAGGAGGATAATGTGGAAAAACTTCAGCTATCAGCTACGCAAAATATGCAGCATTTATGTTAGCAGACTTTCTAAAAAGGGGAACTAGCCTTTTTTAAAAGGGGAAGGTCAGGATTTTACAACTTCGTTAAATGATTCATCATAATGTAAATAGTCTATGGGTCTGGAGAGACTATAATCCATGGTTCAGTTCTTTAAACAGCCACTACAAACGTCAGCTAACTTTAGCCACTGCTAGCTAAAAATCAATGGCAGTGATAGGGGAAATTGTGCAATTTTCTAAATGTAATGGCCCAATCAACTCAAATCAACTACATATGCGGTTTGACATCACTTAAATGTGATTTGGACATTTTAAAAAGAAAATTGCCCCTATCACTTCCACTGATTGTTAACAAGCCCTTCAAGAATCCAGGACAACTGCCCTCCCATTTCCCACTTACTTTGGATAGTAATTGTTCACCCAGCAGAGGAGGTAGTTACAGTCATCCACATCGAGCCCAGAGCGGGCCAGTTCTGTTAACCTTGCTGAGAACTTCTGATGGTAAAGTCTCACATACAAGTTGCACACGTCAAAGTCTGGGGGGTAGCAGTCCCTTATGTCCCTGGCCACCCTGAGAACGTCCTCCTTCAGACGCTTGCCCATCCTACATACCTCCCTTTTCATGGACGTTGACAGGTTGTCCACACTGCTAACACTAATATTGTCCTCCTCCACGGCCACATTCCTCATTTGAGTATCCACAATTTTTTCAAGCAGGTTGTCGTGGGTGTGCCGGCACTGGTGTGGCCGCCACACGGGGGCCTCGCTGCTGCCCTCGGGCCGCCCTTCCCATTGCTGGTCCTTCTCTTCCAGCAGCGTTATGGTTTCCACCGCACTCCGAAGTATCTCTAGGTGTTCTCCTGAGGGTCTGGGACTAAAGGTGGTGTGAACTGCCATCCATAAGTGGAGCAGCAGGGTTTCATAGTCTTTTTGGAGCGTGTCTTCATCGTCCTCGTTGCAAACCTGAACCAACCCCTCTATCATCACGGTTTCTTGGCCAAAGAGCTTGTCCTCTCGCAAGAGCAACTGCTGGCAAGCCTCCACCAAGCGATTTTCCTTCAGGTTCTCCATAAAGTCCAAAACCACATCTGAAAAAAAACACGTTTTTTTTCACAGACCACCAAGTACAATGATTGAATAGTCATTTTAGTGCAGTCTGTACGTGACAATGAACGGTGACACACATATACATTATATATATATATATATACACACACACTGCTCAAAAAAATAAAGGGAACACTTAAACAAAACAATGTAACTCCAAGTCAATCACACTTCTGTGAAATCAAACTGTCCACTTAGGAAGCAACACTGATTGACAATAAATTTCACATGCTGTTGTGCAAATGGTATAGACAACAGGTGGAAATTATAGGCAATTAGCAAGACACCCCCAATAAAGGAGTGGTTCTGCAGGTGGGGACCACAGACCACTTCTCAGTTCCTATGCTTTCTGGCTGATGTTTTGGTCACTTTTGAATGCTGGCGGTGCTTTCACTCTAGTGGTAGCATGAGACGGAGTCTACAACCCACACAAGTGGCTCAGGTAGTGCAGCTCATCCTGGATGGCACATCAATGCGAGCTGTGGCAAGAAGGTTTGCTGTGTCTGTCAGCGTAGTGTCCAGAGCATGGAGGCACTACCAGGAGACGTGGAAGAGGCCGTAAGAGGGCAACAACCCAGCAGCAGGACCGCTACCTCCGCCTTTGTGCAAGGAGGAGCAGGAGGAGCACTGCCAGAGCCCTGTAAAATTACCTCCAGCAGGCCACTAATGTGCATGTGTCTGCTCAAACGGTCAGAAACAGACTCCATGAGGGTGGTATGAGGGCCCGACGTCCACAGGTGAGGGTTGTGCTTACAGCCCAACACCGTGCAGGACGTTTTTTATTTGCCAGAGAACACCAAGATTGGAAAATTCGCCACTGGCGCCCTGTGCTCTTCACAGATGAATGCAGGTTCACACTGAGCAAATGTGACAGACGTGACAGTCCGGAGACGCCGTGGAGAACGTTCTGCTGCCTGCAACATCCTCCAGCATGACCGGTTTGGCGGTGGGTCAGTCATGGTGTGGAGTGGCATTTCTTTGAGGGGCCGCACAGCCCTCCATGTGCTCGCCAGAGGTAGCCTGACTGCAATTAGGTACCGAGATGAGATCCTCAGACCCCTTGTGAGACCATATACTGGTGCAGTTGGCCCTGGGTTCCTCCTAATGCAAGACAATGCTAGACCTCATGTGGCTGGAGTGTGTCAGCAGTTCCTGCAAGAGGAAGGCATTGATGCTATGGACTGGCCCGCCCGTTCCCCAGACCTGAATCCAATTGAGCACATCTGGGACATCATGTCTTACTCCATCCACCAATGCCACGTTGCACCACAGACTGTCCAAGAGTTGGTGGATGCTTTAGTCCAGGGAGGAGATCCCTCAGGAGACCATCCACCACCTCATCAGGGGCATGCCCAGGTGTTGTAGGGAGGACATACAGGCACGTGGAGACCACACACACTACTGAGCCTCATTTTTACTTTTTTTAAGGACATTACATCAAAGTTGGATCAGCCTGTAGTGTGGTTTTCCACTTTAATTTTCAGTGTGACTCCAAATCCAGACCTCCATGGGTTGATAAATTTGATTTCCATTGAAAATGTGTGTGATTTTGTTGTCAGCACATTCAACTATGTAAAGAAAAAAGTATTTAATAGGAATATTTCATTCATTCAGATCTAGCATGTGTTATTTTAGTGTTCCCTTTATTTTTTTGAGCAGTGTATATATAGCGCAAATAATTTCTCATGGTGAACGAAAATATAATATGACACTTAATTTTTTCATTTAGAGTTCCTCTTCAAGGATGATAAATATGACAAATCAATATACTGAGCTAGTAGGCTAGTACTTCATACAGACTACTTCATAGTATAGTACATTGGAGTTAACCTTAAAGTAGGCAGCTTAGTCTATATACTTCACACCCTTGTCTTTTCCACATTGTGTTGTGCCTGAATTTTAAATGGATTAAATAGAGATGGTAGTCACTGGCCTACACACAATACCGCATAATGTCAAAGTGGAATTATGTTTTCAGACATTAACTATTTATGTTATGGGTATGCTTGTAATTGTTAAGGACTGGGGAGATTTTCAGTATAAAAAAAAACTAACAGAATGGAACTAAGCACAGGCAAAATCCTAGAGGAAAACCTGGTTGTCTGCTTTCCACCATGAATTCCATCAGGACAATAACCTAAAACACAAGGCCAAATCTACATTGGAGTTGCTTCCCAAGTAGACAGCGAATGTTCCTGAGTGGCCGAGTTACAGTTTTGACTTAAATCTACTTGAAAATCTATGGCAAGACCTGAAAATGGTTGTCTAGTAATGATCAACAACCAATTTGACAGAGCTTGAAGAATTTTGGGGAAATGTTGACCAGTCCAGGAGTGGAACGCGCTTAGAGATTTACCCAGAAAGACTCAAAGACTGAATTGCTGCCAATGTGTCAAGACTTCTGCCGAAGTCGGTCCCTCTCCTTGTTCGGGTGGCATTCGGTGGTCGACGTCACCAGCTTTCTAGTCACCACCGATCCATGTTTCATTTTCCATTTGTTTTGTCTTAATTATACACACCTGGTTTCCATTCCATAATCAATGTTCCTTATTTAACCCTCTGGCTTCCCTTTCTGGTTTGTGAGTGATTGTCATTGTCATGTGGGTTCGTTCTTTGTGCTCTGGATATTTGTATTTTTCCTTGTTAGAACATTACTTACATTTAGAGTAAATTGAGATGATTACTCATACCTGTGTCCTGCGCCTGACTCCGCTTCTCCATTCACCTAATCGCTGACACAATGGCGCTTCTACAAACTATTGACTCAGGGGTATGAATACTTATGTAAATTAGATATTTCTGTATTTCGTTTTCAATAAATGTGATTTTTTTTTTCAAAAAACAAGATTCCATTTTGTAATTATGGGGTAATGTGTGAGAAATAAATACATATTTAGGCAATTTTGAATTCATGCAGTAACACAACAAAATGTGTAATAAGTCAAGGAGTATGAATAGTTTCTGAAACGCTGTAAATTATACACACATCAGATAGAATGCTGAAGACAAATTCTGACCAATTAATACTGTAGTTAAATGTACCTGTTTGAGGAGGATTGCTCTCCTCTATGGGATTGGGGCTCCGTTGACGTCGCACAAAGCCTGGTATTTTTGGTATTTTCAGTTTATGCCTAAACTTCCCCTGTACTGTTTTGGGACTGCCCTGCATTGCAGGCGATAGATTAACCATTGCTGCCACCAGGTTGGGTCCAAGCACACCCACTTCCTCTGTAAAAAAAAAAATCATATTTTGTACAGTCGTCAATATTCTATCTTTATAAAAACCTATCATGGCATTGCACAATTTATTTCTATCACCTATTATCATTCCGCAACCTCTTACCATTACCATACCATCTTACCATTCATTGTTGCACGGGTAAAGGTCGATATACAAACTGGATATGAAGTTATAGGCTACAATAGTGGGTTAAACATAATAACAAAAGGCAACACTATTAACACACAGCTGTGGGAATGATATGACCGCAGGTGCGCATGTTGCGCAAGAGAGCCAGTGTTATGTCATAAGGCATAAGGCTGATATCTGAGTGGGAGTGACTAACAAAATCAATGGGGGCCCCTTGGAGGTCAGGGTCCCTGGGAACCTACCCTGTGTGCCTGATCGCTATTCAGCCATGATTACTACAAGTTTAGATTGCTGGCTAGATTCATTTACCAATTAAAAAAAATGTTAGGCGACATGTTAATCAAATAAAATATAGTATTTGTCACATGCTCCGAATACAACAGGTGTAAACCTTACCGTGAAATGCTGACTTACAAGCCCTTAACCAACAATACAGTTCAAGAAAGTGAACAAAATATGTACTAAATAAACTAAAGTACAAATAGTCAAATAAAAATAACAATAATGGGGCTATATACAGGGGGTACCGGTTCCTAAGCCAATCCTGGCTTAGGAAGACCACCAAAAATTCTGAAATTTTAATCCCAAACTACAACATTTTCAGACAAGATAGAACTGCCAAAGGGGGCGGTGTAGCAATCTACTGCAAAGATAGCCTGCAGAGTTCTGTCCTACTATCCAGGTCTGTACCCAAACAATTTGCACTTCTACTTTTAAAAATCCACCTCTCACCGTTGCCGCCTGCTATAGACCACCCTCTGCCCCCAGCTGTGCTCTGGACACCATATGTGAACTGATTGCCCCCCATCCATCTTCAGAGCTCGTGCTGCTAGGCGACCTAAACTGGAACATGCTTAACACCCCAGCCATCCTACAATCTAAACTTGATGCCCTCAATCTCATACAAATTATCAATGAACCTACCAGGTACCTCCCCAAAGCCTTGAACACGGGCACCCTCATAGATATCATCCTAACCAACTTGCCCTCTAAATACACCTCTGCTGTCTTCAACCAAGATCTCAGCGATCACCGCCTCAATGCCTGCATCCGTAATGGGTCAGCGGTCAAACGACCTCCACTCATCACTGTCAAACGCTCCCTGAAACACTTCAGCGAGCAGGCCTTTCTAATTGACCTTGCTGGGGGATCCTGGAAGGATATTGATCTCATCCCGTCAGTAGAGGATGCCTGGATATTTTTTTTAAATGCCTTCCTAACCATCTTAAATATACATGCCCCATTCAAGAAATTTAGAACCAGGAACAGATATAGCCCTTGGTTCTCCCCAGACCTGACTGCCCTTAACCAGCACAAAAACATCCTATGGCGTTCTGCATTAGCATCGAACAGCCCCCGTGATATGCAGCTGTTCAGGGAAGCTAGAAACCATGATACACAAGCAGTTAGAAAAGTTAAGGCTAGCTTTTTCAAGCAGAAATTTGCTTCCTGCAACACTAACTCAAAAAAGTTCTGGGACACTGTAAGGTCCATGGAGAATAAGAACACCTCCTCCCAGCTGCCCACTGCACTGAAGATAGGAAACACTGTCACCACTGATAAATCCAACATAATTGAGAATTTCAATAAGCATTTTTCTACGGCTGGCCATGCTTTCCACCTGGCTACTCCAACCCCGGTCAACAGCACTGCACCCCCCACAGCAACTCGCCCAAGCCTTCCCCATTTCTCCTTCTCCCAAATCTGTTCAGCTGATGTTCTGAAAGAGCTGCAAAATCTGGACCCCTATAAATCAGCCGGGCTAGACAATCTGGACCCTTTCTTTCTAAAATGATCTAAAATTGTTGCCACCCCTATTACTAGCCTGTTCTCTTTCGTGTCGTCTGACATTCCCAAAGATTGGAAAGCAGCTGCGGTCATCCCCCTCTTCAAAGGGGGGGACACTCTTGACCCAAACTGCTACAGACCTATATCTATCCTACCATGCCTTTTTAAGGTCTTCGAAAGCCAAGTCAACAAACAGATTACCGACCATTTCGAATCTCACCATACCTTCTCTGCTATGCAATCTGGTTTCAGAGCTGGTCATGGGTGCACCTCAGCCACGCTCAAGGTCCTAAACGATATCTTAACCGCCATCGATAAGAAACATTACTGTGCAGCCGTATTCATTGATCTGGCCAAGGCTTTCGACTCTGTCAATCACCACATCCTCATCGGCAGACTCGACAGCCTTGGTTTCTCTAATGATTGCCTCGCCTGGTTCACCAACTACTTCTCTGATAGAGTTCAGTGTGTCAAATCGGAGGGTCTGCTGTCCGGACCTCTGGCAGTCTCTATGGGGGTGCCACAGGGTTAAATTCTTGGACCGACTCTCTTCTCTGTATACATCAATGAGGTCGCTCTTGCTGCTGGTGAGTCTCTGATTCACCTCTACGCAGACGACACCATTCTGTATACTTCTGGCCCTTCTTTGGACACTGTGTTAACAACCCTCCAGGCAAGCTTCAATGCCATACAACTCTCCTTCTGTGGCCTCAAATTGCTCTTAAAAACAAATAAAACTAAATGCATGCTCTTCAACCGATCGCTACCTGCACCTGCCCGCCTGTCCAACATCACTACTCTGGACGGCTCTGACTTAGAATGCGTGGACAACTACAAATACCTAGGTGTCTGGTTAGACTGTAAACTCTCCTTCCAGACCCATATCAAACATCTCCAATTCAAAGTTAAATCTAGAATTGGCTTCCTATTTTCGCAACAAAGCATCCTTCACTCATGCTGTCAAACATACCCTTGTAAAACTGACCATCCTACCAATCCTCGACTTTGGCGATGTCATTTACAAAATAGCCTCCAATACCCTACTCAACAAATTGGATGCAGTCTATCACAGTGCAATCCGTTTTGTCACCAAAGCCCCATACACTACCCACCATTGCGACCTGTACGCTCTCGTTGGCTGGTCCTCGCTTCATACTCGTCGCCAAACCCACTGGCTCCATGTCATCTACAAGACCCTGCTAGGTAAAGTCCCCCACTTATGTCAGCTCACTGGTCACCATAGCATCTCCCACCTGTAGCACACACTCCAGCAGGTATATCTCTCTAGTCACCACCAAAACCAATTATTTATTTGGCCACCTCTCCTTCCAGTTCTCTGCTGCCAATGACTGGAACGAACTACAAAAATCTCTGAAACTGGAAACACTTATCTCCCTCACTAGCTTTAAGCACCAACTGTCAGAGCAGCTCACAGATTACTGCACCTGTACATAGCCCACCAATAATTTAGCCCAAACAACTACCTCTTTCCCTACTGTATTTAATTTAATTCCCTACTGTATTTATTTTGCTCCTTTGCACCCCCTTATCTCACCTCATTTGCTCACATCGTATATAAACTTGTTGATACTGTATTATTGACTGTATGTTTGTTTTACTCCATGTGTAACTGTGTTGTTGTATGTGTCGAACTGCTTTGCTTTATCTTGGCCAGGTCGCAATTGTAAATGAGAACTTGTTCTCAACTTGCCTACCTGGTTAAATAAAGGTGAAATAAAAATAAATAAATAAATGTGGAGACTATACACAGGGGGCACCGGTACCGAGTCAATGTGGAGGCTATATACAGGAGGTACCGGTACCGAGTCAATGTGCGGGGATACAGTTTAATCTAGTTATTTTGTACAGACTATGTGCATAGATAATAAACAGTGAGTAGCAGCAGTGTAAAAACAAAGGGAGGGGAGGCGTGTCAACATAAATAGTCCAGGTGGTCATTTAATTAATTGTTCAGTAGTCTTATGGCTTGGGGGTAGAATCTGATAAGGAACCTTTTGGTCCAAGATTTGGCACTCCGGTACCGCTTGCCGTGCGATAGCAGAGAGAACAGTCTATGACTTGGGTGACTGGAGTCTTTGACATTTTTTGGGGCCTTGCTCTGACACCGCCTAGTATATACAGATGAAGTTAGAAGTTTACATACATCTTAGCCAAATACATTTAAACTTAGTTTTTCACAATTCCTGACATTTAATCCTAGTAAAAATTCACTGTCTTAGGTCAGTTAGGATCACCACTTTATTTTAAGAATATGAAATGTCAGAATAATAGTAGAGAGGATGATTTATTTCAGCTTCTATTTCTTTCATCACATTCCCAGTGCATCAGAAGTTTACATACACTCAATTAGTATTTGGTAGCATTGCCTTTAAATTGTTTAACTTGGGTCAAACATTTCAGGTAGCCTTCCACAAGCTTCCCATAATAAGTTGGGGGAATTTTGGCCAATTCCTCCTGACAGAGCTGGTGTAACTGAGTGTAACTGAGTCAGGCCTCCTTGCTCGTACACGCTTTTCAGTTCTGCCCACAAATTGTCTATGGGATTGAGGTCAGGGCTTTGTGATGGCCACTCCAATACCTTGACTTTTTTGTCTCTTAAGCAATTTTGCCATACCTTTGGAAGTATGCTTGGGGTCATTGTCCATTTGGAAGATCCATTTTCAACCAAGCTTTAAATTCCTGACTGATGTCTTGAGATGTTGCTTCAATATATACACAAAATTTTCCTCCCTCAAGGTGCCATCTATTTTGTGAAGTGCACCAGTCCCTCCTGTAGCAAAGCAACCCCACAACATGATGCTGCTACCCCCGTGCTTCACGGTTGAGATGGTGTCCTTCGGCTTGCAAGCCTCCCCTTTATCCTCCAAACATAACGATGGTCATTATGGCCAAACAGTTCTATTTTTGTTTCATCAGACCAGAGGACATTTCTTCAAAAAGTACGATCTTTGTCTCCATGTGCAGTTGCAAACCGTAGTTTGGCTTTATGTCGGTTTTGGAGCAGTGGCTTCTTCCTTGCTGAGCATCCTTTCAGGTTATGTCGATATAGGACTTGTTTTACTGTGGATATAGATACTTTTGTACCTGTTTCCCCCACCATCTTCACAAGATCCTTTGCTGTTGTTCTGGGATTGATTTGCACTTTTCGCACGAAAGTACGTTCATCTCTAGGAGACAGAACACGTCTCCTTCCTGAGTGATATGACGGCTGCATGGTCCCATGGTGTTTATACTTGCATACTTGTGGAGGTCTACATTTTTTTCGGAGGTCTTGGCTGATTTCTTTTGATTTTCCCATGATGTCATGCAAAGAGGCACTGAGTTTGAAGGTAGGCCTTGAAATACAAACACAGGTACACCTCCAATTAACTCAAATGATGTCAATTACCCTATCAGAAGCTTCTAAAGCCAAGACATCATTTTCTGACATTTTAAAGGCACAGTCAACTTAGTGTATGTAAACTTCTGACCCACTGGAATTGTGATACAGTGAATTATAAGGGAAATAATCTGTTTGTAAACAATTTTTGGAAAAATTACTTGTGTCATGTATAATTTGTTAACAAGAAATGTGTGGAGTGGTTTAAAAATTAGTTTTAATGACTCCAACCTAAGTGTATATAAACCTCCGACTTCAACTGTAGGTCCTGGATGTCAGGAAGCTTGGCCCCAATGATGTACTGGGCCATACGCACCACCCTCTGTAGCACCTTATGATTAGATGCCGAGCAGTTGCCATACCAGGCATTGATGCAACCGGTCAGGATGCTCTTGATGGTGCAGCTGCAGAACTTTGAGGATCAGGGGACCCATGCCAAGTCTCCAGAGGGGGAAAAGGTGTTGTCGTGCCCTCTTTGCGACTGTCTTGGTGATGTGTACACCAAGGAACTTTAAAAACTTTTTACCCGCTCCACTACAGCCCTGTCGATGTGAATGGGACTTCTTCAGGATCGGTGTCCCATCTGTGGGATGGTTGAGCTAATGTAGGCTAATGTGATTCGACTGAGGTTGTAAGAAACAAAAGAAAATCCCAGAACATAGACATGTCTGACCTGGGCAAATATCTTAAATTCTTGTCATCTAACTGCACTGTCCAATTTACAGTAGCTATTACAGTGAAAGGATAACATGCTATTGTTTGAGGAGAGTGCACAATTATGAACCTGAAATGTATGAATAAACCAATTAGGCACATTTGGGCAGTCTTGATACAACATTTTGAATAGATATGCAATGGTTCATTGGATCACCAAAACTTTGCACATACAGTGCTGCCATCTAGTGGCCAAAATCTCAATTGCGCATGAGCGAGAATAAATCATTTTGGCCTTTGTCTTGCATTTCTAAGATAAAAAAATGTGAACAATTCTTTGTATTATCTTTTTTCAGATCTATTGTGTTATATTCTCCTACATTCCATTCACATTTCCACAAACTTCAAAAGTGTTTCCTTTCAAATGGTGTTAAGAATATGCAAATCCTTGCTTCAGGTCCTGAGCTACAGGCAGTTAAATTTGGGTATGTCATTTTCCTGTAGTCCACGATCAGCTCCTTTGTCTTGCTCACATTGAGGCAGAGGTTGTTGTCCTGGCACCACACTGCCAGGTCATTGAGTGACTGTCAGTAACTGACATAACAGGAGAGAAACTGTTGATGCACAACCAAATTTTGAAATTGCACCTTGTGTATTCTACTATTCTAATGCCCCGTACATACACATCGTGATGTATTTTGGGAGATAAAAAAAAAAAACTTCCATTCAATATAGGAGAAACATTTTGTTCAGGTTACAATAAAACATGATTTGTTTAGTAACTTTTTCCTCAACATGTTTCTCTAAATTTCTAGCAAGTCAAACTAGCTAGAAATCACAATAAACTAAAATGGGAGGCAACATTCATATAATTGGCTTAAATCACCCATGCAGTCTATTTAATTTAATCTTTAAATCATCACTGTGTCTAATATATCACTGTGTGTGTATATTTCATGAATATACACTACCGTTCAAAAGTTTAGGGTCACTTAGAAATGTCCTTGTTTTTTAAAGAAAAGCACATTTTTTGTCCATTAAAATAACATCAAGTTGATCAGAAATACAGTGTAGACATCGTTAATGTTGTAAATGACTATTGTAGCTGGAAACGGCTGATTACTTATGGAATATCTACATAGGAGTACAGAGGTCCAATATCAGCAACCATCACTCCTGTGTTCCAATTGCACGTTGAGTTAGTTAATCCAAGTTTATAATTTTAAAAGGCTAATTGATCATTAGAAAACCCTTTTGCAATTATGTTAGCACAGCTGAAAACTGTTGCTCTGATTAAAGAAGCAATAAAACTGAGAATCTGGAGCATCAGCAAGGGTGGGTTCGATTACAGGCTCAAAATGGCCGGAAACAAATAACTTTCTTCTGAAACTCGTTAGTCTGGTCTTGTTCTGAGAAATGAAGGCTATTCGATTAGAGAAATTGCCAAGAAACTGAAGATCTCGTAAAATCCTGTGTACTACTCCCTTCACAGAACAGCGCAAACTGGCTCTAACCAGAATAGAAAGCCTTCAATCGCAAGGAGAGCTGCGATACCACTCCGTTGAAATGAATAACATCCGGTGAAACATAACAGACTGCTCAGATGTCATGTGAATAAGGCGTAATGTGAATGAAGTATAAGGCTATTTACCTGGATTATCCACCCCAGTTTGAATGACATCATCCACTGTAAATCCAGTTGGAGTTTCCTTGTCCCGCAAGTTGGCGTACATCTCTGGAGTGAGCACCTTGGCCATGTGGTTGTTATGCTGGCTCAGGTCGGGGTACTCCTGCTCCGCGGAGTAGTTCATCTTCAGCTTGTTGAGGGTGTTACCGAAAGGCATGATTTTTCACCTGTGAGCAAGGATGAACAATGTAATGTCAGTGGACGAAATACAGCAAATCAAATACCTTACACAGTTTAATAGGAAAAGGTTGAAATACTTTTTTATACTGCATGAAATGTGACACAGTGGTAGGCTATTTAGGTGTCACAGTATTGCTTCCGCCACTCACCTCGCCCCTACCTGGGCTCGAACCAGGGACTCTCTGCACACATCAACAACAGCCACCCATGAAGCATTGTTACCCATCACTCCACAAAAGCCACGACCCTTGCAGATTAAGGGGGAACAACTACTTCAAGGTCTCAGAGCGGGTGATATACCCGATTAAAACGCTATTAGCGCGCACCACCGCTAACTAGCTAGCCATTTCACATCGGTTACATAGGCACCCCCAGTTTAAAGAAATTGTAAACATTTCAGCATTTGCATCCCCATTCCTCAAGCCCCATGTCCACCAGATGCATCAAACTCAGTCATTCATTGTCATTGGAGCAGTCTGCAATGGTACGTTGGGGATGCTGCGTTCTGTGTACCGCACATTCTCAACTTGTGCGTTGCTTTACCTTGTGGTGATACAAGGACTAGGACTTGGAAATATGGAAGTATAGATAAGCCAAATTGTTTTCCCTAGTATGACCCCACTTATTAGCTAGCCCTACTATGTTGTTTATGATTTTGTTGTCATATAGAGGACTGATTGGGCTCATTGATTAGATTTAAAAAATAAATGCTGTGCTCATGGAATGGCATGCTTTGAGCACTACTGAAAAGTACTATTTACATGTGAAAAATAAATGCCACATGCTGCATTTTCTATAGGCCTATTGTCACGTGTGCACCCTCTCCAGCCTCTAGGTCACCAGGCTGCTCGTTATGGCGCACACCGGTCACCTTCGTTACGCGCACCATCAGACTCATTTGGATTCCAGCACCTCCCTTATGTCATTCCCTTTGGTTCCTTATTCAGACCGTATTGCTTGCCTGTGTGCTGTTAGTGTTTCTTGCTTTGTATTATGTTCCGCTTATTTTATTAAAACACTCACTCCCTGAACTTGCTGACCGACTCTCAGCTCACTCGTTACAGAATAACGCCTCACCTAGGAGAAGCATCAGGGAGTGTTTATTTTTTCGGTTGGGAATGAGGTCCGGTCCGGGAGCCGCTACAGGCTCTCATGCCTTCACCGGATCGCCAGGCTCCCGTGCCTCAATCGGTCTGTCAGGTTCCTGCGCATCAGCAGGAGTGTCCGCTCCAGGTCTCCGGGATCCTCCTTTTGGTTGGTGTCCTGCGGCTGGAGCCGAACGTGCCGGGTAGGCGGTACCATTATGTATGCTCTCTCTGCGGCGCTCTAGGTCGCCATGTTCCTGCGTCTCAGCCGGCTTGACAGGTTTTCTGCGTCTCAGCAGAGGTGACCGGTCCGCTCCTGATCTCCGGGATTGTCATTTTGGTCGGCGTCCTGCGGTTGAAGCCGTGTGTCGGGGAGGGGAGACTGTCACGTGTGCTCCCTCACTGGCCTCAAGGTCACCAGGCTGCTCGTTATGGCGCACCCCTGTCACCATAATTGCACACAACTGCGGTCATCAGACTCACCTGGACTACATCAACTCCCTGATTACCTTCCTTATATATGTCCCTCCATTTGGTTCCTTCCCCAGGCGTTATTGTTTGTTTCATGTCTGTGTGCTATTAGTGGTTTTTGTTTTGTATTCTGTTCCGTTTTATCTTATTAAAACACTCACTCCCTGAACTTGCTTCCTGATTCTCCGTGCACTCGTTAAACCTATTGTTTACCTTTTTGTTGATGACACTTTATTATCTTGATAATATGCAGCTGTTTAAAGGGCAAATCCACAGACGAAACCATAACAAAACGACGCCCCGCCTCTGTTTTGGTAAAAAGCTGAGGGATGGGAATGGAGAAATGTAAACACTATCAGATTATTAGATAAAGCTATGGATGCAAGTGTAGCGTGGTTCATTCTGCGTTGTGTACTGTTAATTAGGACGCTGCCACAACTGAAGGTCTGCTAGTTGAATTATTTCTATTTACCCTGCACACACATTATTTTAACCCTTGGCGCAGTCCTAGCTCTCAGGCACCTTGCTAGCCGAAGGTCAGGCAAAACGAGAACAATAAGGGGGTATGGAAATACAGATAACCCGCGATGGGCCAAACCAAAATATACAAAACTTTTACAATCACATGTATGTACAATGTTGATATGAAAAAGTGTTTGTACACCAAAGAAGAACATTAGCTATGCAGCTGTAATTAAAAAAATACACTGAATTATTATTAAATCATTAACATCCCCTCTTGACCTGGTCTATTTGAATTGGTCCTTGTTTGCAATTTGGTGCATACTCTAGGGGAACAACATCACACTGGTACACAAGGACTGACCATCCATGATATCAACATTTTTGTTTTAACCATGTTATGACGCTATACAGCGTTTGTTTACATTTACAAAATGTACAAACATTTGACAAAAACAAGGTTATATTTTGGGTTCTCATTGAGTGTGACAGTTGAAGTATGCTCATCAGGCATTTCTAAGTTATTTTCAATGGATATATATATATATATATATATATATAGTTTTTGCGATTGCACTTGAAGAAACTTTCAAAGTTCTTGAAAATTTCGCATTGACTGACCTTCATGTCTTAAAGTAATGGACTGTCATTTCTCTTTGCTTATTTAACCTGTTCTTGCTATAACATGGATTTAGCCCTATTTGGCAAAAGACCATCTTCGTATACCACCCCTGGCTTGTCACAACACAACTGATTGGCTCAAACACATGAAGGAGGAAATAAATTCCACAAATTGACGTTTAACAAGGCGCACTGTTTAATTGAAATGCTTTCCAGGTGACTACCTCATGAATGCTGGTTGAGAGAATGCCAAGAGTGTGCAAAGCTGTCTTCAAGGCAAAGGGTGGCTACTTTGAAGAATCTAAAATATATTTTGATTTCTTTAACACTTTCTGGTTACTACATGATTCCATATGTGTTATTTCATAGTTTTGATGGCTTCACTATTATTCTACAATGTAGAAAATAGTAAAAATAAGAAAAAAACTGGAATGAGTAGGTGTGTCCAAACTTTTGACTTGTACTGTATATATATAATTTATACGTCCTAAAATGGAAGCAGCAACTACAGGTTGCCCCTTTTAAGTCTATCAAAAGTGTGTGAGTTTGAGCATGTGTCCATTAGGCCTATGGATTTATATATATTTTTAAGCATATATTAGATTGAGCAATAAAAGCCCCACTTTTATTCCTTAGGCTGGGATCTGCACTTTGCAGCTATTGCTAGAGCCCATTTTTCAATTGCTGTCCATTGGTTAAAAAAACAAACAATGATTGACATGCAGCTTACACTTCTTGAATTCAACCATTATTGGGTTCAAATACACATTGATTTGTGAACAGCCATCCACAACCACAAACAGTAAGGCACAAGTAGCTAAATGAGAGAGTAGCATTGTTTCACACGAATGCGCTATGTAGATATCAATAATAAGTGATATCCGTATCACCGTAGACGACACCACTGCTGTCATCCTGACCTCCAAGCGTTAATTAAAGTTGGATCATCTTTGGAAGATGACAGTAGTCGCACCATTGGAAGACATGGCTTGGACTTTAGTCTACAAAAGCCTATACCTGCTCTTTTCCCACGATCCATCAAACACATTTGGTGTGTCATCATAGTGGTCTCTGACATCGTAGTGGTCTCTGACATCGTAGTGGTCTCTGACTTGTGGTCAGACTCCCTCAGGTGGAACAAATTTAAATGTGCACATTTTTTCCATGCTGATTTGAATGTCATTGCGAAAACAGAGAAGTGTCAAAGATTTTCTTTCGCAAACATCGTTTCTGAATTGAAAAGTAATACTCGAAGTAATCATCTAGTTTTCAAAAGTATATGTATTCTGGTAACGTAACGGATTACAATTTACACATTTTTGTTGTTGTAACGGATTACATGTAATCCGAACCCTGTCCACCAGTTCATCCAACAGTATTTAATAGAAACAGCACCATTTTCTTTGTGAAGAACCATTGCAATCAACGATAGTGGATTATATATGACTAATATATAGATTACAATATATAGACTAAATAACATCGATATAATAATGAGAGTAATAAGCATCATCATAACTATCAAGTTCAGCCTAATATTAACTTTAATTTAGAATTAAAAGTGTAGGCCTTGTAGTAGACAGATGAAAAAGCCATACATTGGTAGAAAACATTGAACAATATGACTTTTCAAATATTACTTTAAATGTATGTATTGGCTAGTCAAAAAGGTATATTGTAGCCATCCCATGAACATATGTCGAAAGCTACACATATTCATCTTCTTTGATGGTTCATCAACTTCCATTTCTGTGACTGCACAGAAAACTAGCTTACGAGTTGGATTCGTTCAACGCATGCAACGCAAACCAGCCTGGACCCAGCATCTTGTTGCAACTGCGCTTAGCGTCACATTTAAATTAATGCACTTCCGCCGGATCGCAAACAATAGGTGGGAGTCTGTATGTACGAGGCTTCATCAGCGAGATAGGACACACCCAACCTACCCTCGGTGTCCACACGCATCCGAAATAGGATACAACCAACCTACCCTCGGTGTCCAAATCTAGCAACTGTTATTTTCTCTTGAATGTCAAAAACCTACAACATGAATTCGTTCAACGCATGCAACGCAAACCATCCTGGTCCCAGCAACTTGTTGCAACTGCGCCACATTGTAATTAACGGACTTCCGCGGTATCGCAAACAATTGGTGGGAGTCTGTCTGTACGAGGCTTCATCACCGAGACAGGATACACCCAACCTACCCTCGGTGTCCAAATCTAGCAACTGTCATTTTCTCTTGAATGTCAAAAATCTACAACATATAAATGGAATGCTTTATTTAAATAGCATGCATTCAAATGTAGGCTAAAGTGCGAGTATATACTGTGCACCTTTGGTTGCAACCCTCGACTGCGTAGTACTCACCTCCATACAATACCTTGCAAATTGGACAGACTGCATGGTCATTGTCGATGTAAACTGCTATGGCAAACGTTAAATACAACCATTGTTCACACTAGATTGAGTCAGTTTTAACCAGGATAAAATATGACATGTCAGTTCGATTTAATCATCCAGCATTTTGAAACCAAATCACTGACATCTACAAATCTAGATGCGCTTTCCCGAGATAGTCTAAAATATTTATTTCAACCTAAATTCCAAATGTTTAAGCCAATGTCATCATATATGTGCTAAACAAAAAGCACATTCGAGGCATTAAAACAATGGCACAAATTATGCATTTACCTATTTCTACAAGTAAAAAAATATATATATCCTACCTATGACGTTTTTCTTTGGGAAAAACACAAACCATTTATTTCGACCAGGAACGAACACACCGAAGCTAATTCTGGTGTTCAGAATTAAGCGGTTTAGCTACTTTTTTCTATTAATTCTATCGGAGAGGGAATATGCAATTCCATATAGCGACAGCGCAATTTAACAGCCGAGACCTCTGATCACGCACTGCTCTTGACAGTGCGTGATGGTCTTTCCCGAGTCCGTACGAGAGTTGTAGCGATGGGTCAAGACTAACTACCAATTGGATACCACGAAATTGGAGAGAAACAGAGGAACAAAAAAATAAAACATGGTGCTCTTCTTGAACGCTCTCATGATTGAGAGAATTGTATGGTATCAGTGACGACAGTACATTTATCAGCCCTGGAATGGATAGTGATATGCTCCTAGTAAGCCTGAATGTCTCCACACACATAACAACAAAAACCGTGGTAAAGACAGATTCAGGTTGGATATTCGCCTGTCGTTTTCCTTACGACCATCAACACAGTGACAAATCACAGTTCATTTTTTTCAAATTTCAGCTCTTTAACCATTACTCCTAAAACGTTCAAAACTGTCGATTATCATCTCAATTTAAATTATTTATTGACATTTTTGAAATTCAATAGCACCTTGGTCATATGACCCAAACACCTAAAACATGGTTCAGAACGTACACTCAGTGGCCTACACATTAGACACTCTTTAGTTTGACCATTTGCATCGCATGAGATTTTACATGAATTTTTTTTCACATTTCAAAAGCTCCTTAGTCTTATGACCTACAACCCTCAACCTACTTTCAGAATATCCACTGAGTAGCCTTATATTAAACACAACCTTTAGTTTGTCCATTTTCATCTCACACGATTTTACATAAATTATCTATGTTTTTCAATGTTTCTAATTTCAATAGCTTCTTGGTCATGTGTCCTACAACCCTCAAACTACTTACAGAAAATCAACTCACTAGCAATATATATTGCACAACCTTTAGTTAGTCCATTTTCATCTCAGGTGATTTTACATACATTTTTCTGTTTTTCATTGTTTCGATTTTCCAGAGCTCTCTGTTAATGCGACCTAAAACACTTAAACTGCTGTCAGAATATCCACTGACAAGTCTTATATATTGCACACCCTGTGGTTTGTCAATTTTCATCTCACACGATTTTATATACGTTTTGTCAACTTTATAATTTCAATAGCTCCCTCGAACAAGGTTCAGAATGTACACTGACTACGCTTCTATATTGCCAACACCTAGCCCCCTATAGTGCCCCTACCTATCCAGAGCCCAATGTCTTATGCCTTCCTGCCTGCCTGGGCTCTCTCACACTCTGTGTCTGGCCTCTGGCCCCTTCTGCGTGCACCTGGTAACCCGTAAGTAAAGAAGGAGGATGGTGGTGGAAGATGCCTTCCGTCCCCGACAAAAGCTTGGATCGAGGGCTGACTTTCAATAGATTGCAGCGAATGAGCTGCTCTGCTACGTACGAAACCTTGACTCAGAATCAGGTCGTCTATGAGTGATTTAGCACCAGGTTCCCCACAAACATGCGGTGCGCATTAGGAGAGGGGCGGCAACTCATCTGGTCGCACCCAACCCCGTTACGAACGGCTCTACTCACCTGCCAAAAGAGCCAGGCTATCCCGGGCCAACCGGATTCTGGGGGATTCTGATTTAGAGTCGTTGAGTCACAATCCCACAGAAGGTAGCTTCGCACCATTGGCTCCTCAACCAAGCACATACACCAAATGTCTGAACCTGCGGTTCCTCTCGTACTGAGCAGGATTACGAAAGCTGGGTACGCTCCTTAGAATTTCATCAAGTTGACATTCAGTGATCCGTGCCCAGTGGGAACCTAGTCTTCTTCCATCCATTTTATGGGTCCGCAGCAAATCAATGGGCGTGAATGGTACTACAGGTCTCCCTCCCCAGACAAGCTGGTGATACCTCTCCCACTTCGTAGGGCATGATCCAGATCCAAGCAATGCCCTATCACTGCAGGGCCAATGGGTTTAGTCTCCGCCTCGAGTCTAGTGAGCGTGGAGGATTCCATCAACACCTGCAATGTGTGGTGTCCCACTCAGGCAAGCCTGAGGCCTGGTAGTGTCAGCTAATGGTAAGGCACATGCCATCTCCACTACATGCTCCAAGGAGCGTGGAGGAGAGCTCCCACATAGAATGTGTAGAGTCCCACACACAGGCAGACCTGAGACCAGGCAGTGTCCATAACCACCAACTACATTCCATCTCCATTTAGAGGTCCACTGTTAGCGGGTCCAGCCAAAGCCAGCGTTCGATTCAAACCTTTTCGGTTTAGAGTTAGCTAAGTGTACGGGCGACGCGTGTTTGTACGTTTCACCACAGCCGCTCTGTGATCAGACTGATCAAATCAAATCAAATTTATTTATATAGCCCTTCGTACATCAGCTGATATCTCAAAGTGCTGTACAGAAACCCAGCCTAAAACCCCAAACAGCAAGCAATGCAGGTGTAGAAGCACGGTGGCTAGGAAAAACTCCCTCGAAAGGCCAAAACCTAGGAAGAAACCTAGAGAGGAAACAGGCTATGTGGGGTGGCCAGTCATCTTCTGGCTGTGCCGGGTGGAGATTATAACACAACATGGCCAAGATGTTCAAATGTTCATAAATGACCAGCATGGTCGAATAATAATAAGGCAGAACAGTTGAAACTGGAGCAGCAGCACGGCCAGGTGGACTGGGGACAGCAAAGAGTCATCATGTCAGGTAGTCCTGGGGCATGGTCTTAGGGCTCAGGTCCTTCGAGAGAGAGAAAGAAAGAGAATTAGAGAGAGCATATGTGGGGTGGCCAGTCCTCTTCTGGCTGTGCCGGGTGGAGATTATAACAGAACATGGCCAAGATGTTCAAATGTTCATAAATGACCAGCATGGTCGAATAATAATAAGACAGAACAGTTGAAACTAGAGCAGCAGCATGGCCAGGTGGACTGGGGACAGCAAGGAGTCATCATGTCAGGTAGTCCTGGGGCATGGTCCTGGAAAGAGAGAGAGAAGGAGAGAATTAGAGAACGCACACTTAGATTCACACAGGACACCGAATTGGACAGGAGAAGTACTCCAGATATAACAAACTGACCCTAGCCCCCCGACACATAAACTACTGCAGCATAAATACTGGAGGTTGAGACAGGAGGGGTCAGGAGACACTGTGGCCCCATCCGAGGACACCCCCGGACAGGGCCAAACAGGAAGGATATAACCCCACCCACTTTGCCAAAGCACAGCCCCCACACCACTAGAGGGATATCTTCAACCACCAACTTACCATCCTGAGACAAAGCTGAGTATAGCCCACAAAGATCTCCGCCATGGCACAACCCAACGGGGTGCCAACCCAGACAGGATGACCACATCAGTGAATCAACCCACTCAGGTGACGCACCCCTTCCAGGGACGGCATGAGAGAGCCCCAGTAAGCCAGTGACTCAGCCCCTGTAATAGGGTTAGAGGCAGAGAATCCCAGTGGAAAGAGGGGAACCAGCCAGGCAGAGACAGCAAGGGCGGTTCGTTGCTCCAGAGCCTTTCCGTTCACCTTCCCACTCCTGGGCCAGACTACACTCAATCATATGACCCACTGAAGAGATGAGTCTTCAGTAAAGACTTAAAGGTTGAGACCGAGTTTGCGTTTCTGACATGGGTAGGCAGACCGTTCCATAAAAATGGAGCTCTATAGGAGAAAGCCCTGCCTCCAGCTGTTTGCTTAGAAATTCTAGGGACAATTAGGAGGCCTGCGTCTTGTGACCGTAGCGTACGTGTAGGTATGTACGGCAGGACCAAATCAGAGAGATAGGTAGGAGCAAGCCCATGTAATGCTTTGTAGGTTAGCAGTAAAACCTTGAAATCAGCCCTTGCTTTGACAGGAAGCCCGTGTAGGGAGGCTAGCACTGGAGTAATATGATCAAATTTTTGGGTTCTAGTCAGGATTCTAGCATCCGTATTTAGCACTAACTGAAGTTTATTTAGTGCTTTATCCGGGTAGCCGGAAAGTAAAGCATTGCAGTAGTCTAACCTAGAAGTGACAAAAGCATGGATTAATTTTTCTGCATCATTTTTGGACAGAAAGTTTCTGATTTTTGCAATGTTACGTAGATGGAAAAAAGCTGTCCTTGAAATGGTCTTGATATGTTCTTCAAAAGAGAGATCAGGGTCCAGAGTAACGCCGAGGTCCTTCACAGTTTTATTTGAGATGACTGTACAACCATTAAGATTAATTGTCAGATTCAACAGAAGATCTCTTTGTTTCTTGGGACCTAGAACAAGCATCTCTGTTTTGTCCGAGTTTAAAAGTAGAAAGTTGGCAGCCATCCACTTCCTTATGTCTGAAACACATGCTTCTAGCAAGGGCAATTTTGGGGCTTCACCATGTTTCATTGAAATGTACAGCTGTGTGTCATCCGCATAGCAGTGAAAGTTAACATTATGTTTTCGACTGATGCCAGTAGTACCCTTTCATCAGCCATCTCCCAGGACTTTGAGCCATCATTCTCAGATTGGCTTCCTGTTAAACCCACTGACTCAATGTCATCTACATGACCCTGCTAGGTAAAGTTCCCCCTTATCTCAGCTCGCTGGTCACCATAGCATCTCCCACCTGTAGCACACGCTATATATATCTCTAGTCACCCCCAAAACCAATTCTTTCTTTGGCCGCCTCTCCTTCCAGTTCTCTGCTGCCAATGACTGGAACGAACTACAAAAATCTCTGAAACTGGAAACTCTTATCTCCCTCACTAGCTTTAAGCACCAACTGTCAGAGCAGCTCACAGATTACTGCACCTGTACATGGCCCACCTATATTTTAGCCCAAACAACTACCTCTTTCCCTACTGTATTTAATTTATTTATTTATTTTGCTCCTTTGCACCCCATTATTTTTATTTCTACTTTGCACATTCTTCCATTGCAAATCTACCATTCCAGTGTTTTACTTGCTATATTGTATTTACTTTGCCACCATGGCCTTTTTTGCCTTTACCTCCCTTATCTCACCTCCTTTGCTCACATCGTATACAGACTTGTTTATACTGTATTATTGACTGTATGTTTGTTTTACTCCATGTGTTAGTCTGTGTTGTTGTATGTGTCGAACTGCTTTGCTTTATCCTGGCCAGGTCGCAATTGTAAATGAGAACTTGTTCTCAACTTGCCTACCTGGTTAAATAAAGGTGAAATAAAATAAAATAAATAAATAAAATGTCAGGTTTACAAGAGACCGCAACAAATCATTGAGTCTGGTGGAACCGGCCTCACATTTTCATGCTTGACTGAAAGCTCCATATTTCAGAACCGACTGCCATCTTCCGTAAACGATCAACAGCCATCACCATCTGCAGGTATCTCCCGTTTGGTTTGTACCATTAGCAACACCCGGAAACAGGTGACATACAGGGAGGGATTGGAAGAGCCCTGCTAGAGGGCTACCTCGTTGTCTCCCTTACCCCCCCTGTACTAACATGCTAGAGACAGTTTGTCTCCTAGCCATTGGAGAGCCTCCCACAAACAGGTGACACACAGAATAAGGGTTGGATGAGCCCTCCAAGGGCAATGGTACTATTTATCCGGAAGTTATGGATCTGACTTTGCCATCTTCCCATACCTCCCCTGTCTTAATCTATCTGAGGTAGTCACTCTCAGCCAGACCAGGGTTTCGACGAGATGTACATGGACAAACTAGAGGGTATGCAATGTGTAGGCCCACTGATTGTACATTCTGAACCCTGTTTGAGGTCAGTATGACATGACCAAGGAGCTATTGAAATGATCAAGTTTACAAAATGTGTGTAAAATCATGTGAGATGAAAAGGGAGACACTAAAGGCTGAGAGGAAAATGAACAAACTGAAGGGTGTGCAATATAGAAGGGTAGTCAGTGGACATTCTGAACCTTGTTTGAGTCCAGTAGGTCACATTTCTTTTCACATTTATTTAACCAGGTAGGCTAGTTGAGAACAAGTTCTCATTTACAACGGGCAATGAGGCAGTGATCGCTGAGATCCTGTTTGAAAACAGAGGAGGTGCATTTGGAGGGCAAGTTGGTCAGGATAATGTCTATGAGGGTGCCCATGTTAACGGATTTAGGGTTTACCTGGTGGGTTCCTTGATGATTTGTGTGAGATTGAGGGCATCTAGCTTAGATTGTAGGACTGCCGGGGTGTTAAGCATATCCCAGTTTAGGTCACCTAACAGAACGAACTCTGAAGCTAGATGGGGGGCGATCAATTCACAAATGGTGTCCAGGGCACAGCTGGGAGCGCAGGGGGTTCGATAGCAGGCGGCAACAGTGAGAGACTTATTTTTGGAGAGGTTCATTTTTAAAATTAGAAGTTCAAACTGTTTGGGTATAGACCTGGAAAGTATGACAGACCTTTGCAGGCTATCGCTGCAGTAGATTGCAACTCCTCCCCCTTTGGCAGTTCTATCTTGATGGAAAATGTTGTAGTTGGGTATGGAAATCTCAGAATTGTTGTTGGCCTTCCTAAGCCAGGATTCAGACACGGCAAGGACATCAGGGTTGGCGGAGTGTGCTAAAGCAGTGAGAAAAACAAACTTAGGGAGGAGGCTTCTGATGTTGACATGCATGAAACCAAGGCTTTTTCAATCACAGAAGTCAACAAATGAGGCTGCCTGGGGACACGCAGGGCCTGTGTTTACCTCCACATCACCCGAGGAACAGGGGAGGAGTAGGATGATGGTACGGCTAAAGGCTATCAAACTGGTCTCCTAGAGCATTGTGGACAAAGAATAAAAGGAACAGATTTTTGGGCGTGGTAGAATAGATTCAGGGAATAATGTGCAGACAGGGGTATGGTGGGGTGCGGGTACAGCGGCGGTAAGCTCAGGCATTGAGTGATGATAAGAGTGGTTGTGTCTCTGGATAAGTTGGTTATAATGGGTGCGGTCACCGCATGTGTGGGAGGTGGGACAAAGGAGGTATCAGAGGTATAATGAGTGGAACTAGGGGCTCCGCAGTAAACTAAAAACAATGATAACTAACCTAAACAACAGTATACAAGGCATATTGACATATGAGAGAGACATACAGCGAAGCATACAGTAATCACAGGTGTTGATTTGGAGAGCTAACTACGACAACAACAGGTGTGACAACAACTAATCAGCTAAAACAACAACAGGTAAAATGGCGATGACTGGGCAGAGAGGGTCGGTTAACTAGACGCAGAGCCTGAGTTTGCGGCTGGGGCCGACAGATAAAAATAAATAAGTAAATAAAATATTTAATTAATTAATGAATAAATAAATAAACAGAATGGAGTATCGTGATTAATGGACAGACCAGCAGGCATCAGCTATGTAGCCAAGTGATCATAGGGTCCAGGGGGCAGCAATAGAAGGAACAGGGGAGCCGCGGAGTAGTCGCTACCACGTTATCACGCGGGTTAGGCAGCGTTTAAAGTTAGTAGCCCGATGCTAGTAGAAGCATCTGCTCCGACGTCCGACGGAGGCCGGTTGAAGGCACAGCGGATGGAAGACCTGTCGCGGTCTAGCGGCGGGGCGCCGTGTCGACTAAGGATCCAAGTCAGATGGCGAAAGAGGCATTGTAGTTGTAGTAATTTAGTTTTCTATCCGGGAGATGCGCCTGGCTCACGGCTAACTGGTGCTAGCTTCGGGGCAGGGGCGTTGGCCACTATAGCCACTCGGTAGCAGCTGTGATCCGGTACCAAGATTCAGAGCTTACGGCAAGGATCCGGAGGAGTAGTTTGTTCTAGCCGTGTTTGGGTGGAGTCCGGGTGAACAACTGAGTAGGCTGGGAGGTGGGCCTCAGGGATAGCTTCGGTACTGAGTAACTCTGTGGGTGCTAGCTAGCTGTGAAGATCAGGAGATTGGTCCAGGGATTATGGCAGGAATCCGGCATTGTAGTGGAGAAACAGTCCGTTACTGGTAGGCTGGCGAGTATTATCCAAGCTAAAGAAGGGCTGGTACCTGTGCAGAAGGTAAGGCCGCTAGCAGTGGCTAAATAGCTTGTAGCTGGTTAGCTTCTGAACGCTAGGAGGTTCTTGCTATAAGGCTTAAAATGAAAAATAATAGTGGTTCTGTATCACATTGGGTGAGGCAGGTTACCGGAAGCTATAATTGAACTATAATGGAGAAGAAATTGAAAATAAAATTGAAATATACATAAAAAATAAGAAAAAATACAAAAGTAGGATGAGAGGACGAAATGACCAAGGAGCTATTGAAATTTGAATGTAAAAAAAGTTGGTACTTTGTTTACACTCCCTAACTAATTCAACTTGGAATACAAAATGCTGCTCACATTTCCACGTGTTTATTAGCTTTAGAAAGCAAATTAATGTCCAAATCGTGTAAATAAGACCTGTGCAATGTTGTGTGCAATTTTTCCAACATCATAACACTTATTTGGAGTCTGTGGCTCAAGAGGTTTGAAAGCTATTGAGGTTTGAAAGCGTGAAAATCCTTTGAATATCCAACCTGAAACTTTCTTTACCTTAGTGAACAACCAACTCAGCGTTGCTCAGGTAGCAATGTCAAACGTGTTCATAATGGTCAAATCTGCTTCAGGTAGCCTATACGTACCTAGGCTAAAATGTCAGGTTATTTCAGGGAAGATGTTGTTCTTGATGATGACATTAAGTATCTTATTGATTTCATATTCCAGTTAGTGATTTTGTGTGGCTCGTTTGAGATTACATTTTAAAGGGGCAGTGAAGTCAAAAACGTGATTTCCCTATGTTTTATATATATCCACATGGTTGGAATAATACTGTGAAATTATGATAATGCACTTTTGGTTTAAAAGAGCTGTTTTAAAAGGCCGCCTGACATTTCAGCTTGTTTGGCTGGGTGGGGTTTTTGTAAAAAGTGAATAAGCCAATAACAAAGACAGTTTGTCCCCCACTCTGCCCATAACAGATAGTTTTCAGGTTACACATCCCTTCCATAGATAACCACAGAATCATAGTATCAGTATGAGAGTCATAATACCCGTAACACCTAGCAGTCAAACAAGGAAATGGTTCCAATCGTTTTTCCAAAGGGGATTTTAGAAACACTTAAAACAAGGACTGTATTTTGTGTAGGCTTGATAACTGTGTGAATCACTCAAGGACAGGGTGACTTTTATCAATATATTTGCCGATATTTACAGGCAAAAAAAATGAAATGCTAATTAGCTGCTAACTACAAATACCATGGTGATCTGGACGAGACTTGAGGCAAAGGTAAGAATCTCTGGAATAACTATCTAATGTTAGCTAAATGTAGTAATGAATGAATTGGAAACATTTCTTTAAATTGGCAATTCTGTGAACTGTCTTGTGCAAGTTTTAAATTGGCGAATTGAATAAATTATTGCAAGAGAAATTGCATTTAGCTAAGAAGCTATTGACAACAATCAAAGTAAGGTACTTAATTGTCAGCCAGAAATAATTAGACATTGAGATAAAAATGTTTGCATTTGACCTAAAAAGTAATCATTACGCCTAATTCTATGTAATAAAATAATAATAGCATTCTCAGAATGTTCAGAGAATGTTAAGAAACAACGTTCTTCTGTGGAAATTTCAGTACATCAACATGACGTTTTCTGCAGGTTTCCTCATGGTTTTATTTAAAGTTATGTTCTCAGAACATTAAGAAAACTTTACATAAAAACCAGAAGAAAACATAAGTTACTTTCTAAGAATATTATTTAAAAACATATACATTCCGTTCTCAGCATAAACAAAACACTATATCCTCTTTCTTGTTAAGTGGTCAGGTTGTGTTGGCCACGCCCACTAATTGGCCGCACTTCATCTTAATGAGTGCTTGTTTCCTTTGAAATAGGGTCTGTTTGAATAGACTAAAACGAACAGTTTTATGAGTTTAAAAAAAAAGTGGCATTGTAACGCCATCCTGGTGGCCCATTGGACTAATTCCAAGGATCAGATGATCATAAGTTTGAATCTCATTGACACCATGCCGCAATTAAAAATAAATGTCTTTGCATATGAATGTACATGTCATCCCAATTGTGATATTTTTTTTACTAATTGATCTTTTGACCAAACAAATCAGCTCTGAGCCCCTGAACAGGCAGTTCAACCCACCATCATTGAAAATAAGAATTTGTTCTTAACTGACTTGCCTGGCTAAAAAAAGGTAAAATAATAAAAAATCACAACAATACACACACATTTAAAGGAACGGAATTAAAAAATATTTAAATGTTAGGACAAGCAATGTAGGAGTGATATTGACTGAAATACAGTAGAATACATTGTATACACATCAGTAGTTCCGTAATGGTTGATGTTGTTTTGCATCATTCAACTGATTGCAATACTATAATGCTGACGTGAGCACATCTGTGTTTACCTGTCAGCTTAAACAAAGCTAACGGAACGGAGGATGCCCTATTGATATATAATGGACAACAATATAACCGCAGCATGTAAAGTGTTGGTCCCAGGTTTTACGAGGTGAAATAAAAGATCCTATATGCAGAGAAAGCTTATTTCTCTAAAATGTTGTGCACACATTTGTTTACATCCCTGTCAGTGAGCATTTCTCCTTTGCCAAGATAATCCACCCACCTGACAGAAGCTGATAAAACACCATGATCATTACACAGGTGCACCTTGTGCTGGGGAGAATAAAAAGCCACTCTAAAATGTGCAGTTTTGTCACACAACACAATGCCACAGGTGTCTGAAGTTTTGAGGGAGCGTGCATTTGGCATGCTGACTGCAGGAATATCCACCAGAGCTGTTGCCAGAGAATTGATGTTGATTTCTCTACCATAAACTGCCTCCAATGCCATTTTAGAGAATTTGGCATTCACAACCACAGGCCACGAGTAACCATGACAACCACGCAGTCCCAGGACCACTTCACCTGCAGATGAAACTGAGGAGTATTTCTGTCTGTAATAAAGCCCTTTTGTGAGGAAAAACTCATTCTGATTGGTGGGGCCTGGCTCCCCAGTGGGTGGACCTTGCTCCCAGCTGGGTGGGCCTATGCCCCTCCCAGGCCCACCCATGGCTACGCCACTTCCCAGTCATGTGAAATCCATAGATTAGGGCCTAATGAATTTATTTCAATTGACAGATTTCCTTATATGAATTCTAACTCAGTAAAATCGTTGAAATTGTTGCATGTTTGCGTTTATTTTGGATGGTGTCTACCATGGTTTACTCCCCCGAACAGTGTGAGATCTTTTAATGGTCTACAATAACCATTTATGTATATTACTGGTGCTTTTGATGCAATACTCAGTATAATTAGAAAAGGCCTTATTTGATCTCTGAGATCTTACCATATATCAGCTACCCAGTATTCTTGTTTGTAT
Source organism: Oncorhynchus masou masou (assembly GCF_036934945.1). Lineage (NCBI taxonomy): Eukaryota > Metazoa > Chordata > Actinopteri > Salmoniformes > Salmonidae > Oncorhynchus > Oncorhynchus masou. The sequence continues at coordinate 33,941,497 of NC_088230.1, forward strand.
GTCTTTGCTTGTGTTTCTGTATTTAAGTGTGTGTGACTGTATATGTGTATTTCTGGGTGACTGTATATGATTGTTTGTATGTTTCTCAATTCAGATTAGATGTGTGTTTTCTCAGTAGAGATTAAGTGCTGGGTTATTATGGGGGCGGTGGGGGAGGGGTTGTGTGAGGTGTGTGGCCCCCATCGGTGACTGTGCACTTTTCGCTGCAGGCCTCTGAATTATTAATTGGAGGTGGAAGCGAGTATGTGTGTGTGAAGGGGGGTGGTACATACACACACCCTCCTTCCTATTCCTGTGTCCTTGACAATACACACTCTATTCCCAAATTCTACAGGCTACTATAGTATTGTCTGCTAATCTGTGATGTGTTCACCTCCCAAGCCTAACTGTCCCAAGCAGCACACAGGCCTCCTCTATTCAGTCCCTGTTACCACAGTCCTGTTTTACACACCGCAGGCAGTGTAATGTGCTGCCTGTTTCCGCTCTAACGGGCCACGTCTAGGCTTGACAGTTCATGCAGCTTTAGGATTCTGATCATGGTATTCCCGAACGCATCATGCATCTACACCGACATTTAGATGCGTCTACCAGGTCCACAGTGTGTCTGAATTCTCTTTCCCAGTGCTATATTCAAATGTCAGTATGCATTCTACAAATGGTGGAATAGGCTAAATATGATAGTAACACAACAACTGATGCCAGTAGCCAACTAGCCAGCTAACCTCTGTAACTAGCCAGCAAGCTAGCAAGCAATGCTAAAGGAATTGCAAATGGATTAGCATAACTAGCCAAACCAAAAAATAGTTTTTCTAAATATTAGCTAGCTTGCTAGCATTTATGAAGCCAGCAAACACGTTTATCACATGCTAGGAACATATTTCCTTCAACATTATAATGAAAATGTGCCTCCAGGTCTCAAAACACAGGTTTTCTGGAGACGTGGGATTAGTGCTGATGACGTCGCCCACTGTATGCATTTTCGGTAGCCTGATTGCGTCCAGACTGAGGAGAAATGCACACACAATGCATCCCTTCTGAGGTGCTCAGGCATCTCCTGTCTTTTCCATCTTCGTAGGCTGATAGCAGAAGTCGCATGTCACATATTCAGAATTTCCTCAAAACTGGACAAAATAAACATTCGGAAAATGCTATTTTAGCCAATACAAGGAATATTCTGGAAACCTAGGCTTGGTTATAGCTGGAGCCTTTCATAGTACTACCCTGTCACAGCAGATAAATCATTGCCATTTCCTGGTCCAGCTTTCTATTCAGACTCGAGAAGAAGGAATCCAGCTAGCACATAATGTTCTGAGAACCATGGGTCATGTCTGAATACCCATACTAGCGTACTACAACTGCATACTATATACTCATCGTCACATACTATTAAGCACGTAACGTTTAGTCAAAAGTATGTAGTATGCCACGACAACAAAACAGTAGCAGCTTCAGTCAGGCTGAGTAGGTGGGGCGGGGCTGAGCGTGGGTGGATTTTCCCAAATTCAGCATCACAAATGCACATTAACCAGCCTAATAACAGCTAATTTCCAATTAGATCAGTTTCTCTACACTCTGAATAGAATAGGAATGGAGTGATAGGCCTACTCAGGCTGGTTATAGTCAGACTATCACATTCAACCTAACGGAGTTACAGGCCTACTCAGGCTGGTTATATGCAGACTATCACATTCAACCCATATAGGCCATCTATCCTATTTAAAATGTAATGACGACAGGCCTCCCAGGTGGCGCAGTGGTCTAGGGCACTGCATCGCATGGCTAGCTGTGCCACCAGAGACCCTGGGTTCGCGCCCAGGCTCTGTTCCAGCCAGCCGCGACTGGGAGGTCTGTGGGGCTAGGCCAACTAGCGTCGTCTGGGTTAGGGAGTGTTTGGCCAGGCACAGTGTCTCATCACGCACCAGCGACTCCTGTGGTGGGCCGGGCACAGTGCAGGCTAACCAAGGTAGCCAGGTGCACTGTGTTTTCTTTGACACATTGGTGCAGCTGTTTGGATGCACGCTGTGTTAAGAAGAAGTGTGTGGTGTCAAGAAGGGCAGCAAAGTAGCCACTTCTCTCCAGGAAAAACCTCAGGGACAGACTGATATTCTGCAGAAGGATGGACTGCTGAGGACTGGGGTAAAGTCATCTTCTCTGATGAATCCCCTTTCTGACTGTTTGGGGAATCTGGAAAAAAGCTTGTCCTGAGAAGACAAGGTGGACCATCAGTCCTGTGTCATGCCAACAGTAAAACATCCTGAGACCATTCATGTGTGGGGTTGCTTCTCAGCCAAATTCTGACAAACTCCAAGCATTGATTATGTAAGAATGGGCTACCATCAGTCAGGATGTGGCCCAGAAGCTAATTGACAGCATGCCAGGGCGGATTGCCGAGGTCTTGAAAAAGAAGGGTCAACAATACAGCTGCATTCGGACAAAACATGTTTCCACCACCACTAGTATATATACTCCAATTTAGGCACAACTCCTTGGTTCGACAGGAAGACGAAGTGATTGGGTAATAAACCATTGTTTCTCCCTTAAGGGGATCTGACCTCAACCCCCTTGATGCCGAATCCAAAGACCGCCACCTGTATCCCCTATAGCAATCCTGTGACTTCCTCCCGTCCAACCAGCACATTCCAAAGTCATCTGGCTCCTACAGATAACCATTAACTTCTGACGTAAAAACACTCTTTAGGGCCTCCCGGGTGGTGCAGTGGTTCAGGGCGCTGTACTGCAGCGCCAGCTGTGCCATCAGAGACTCTGGGTTCATGCCCAGGCTCTGTCGTAACCGGCCGCGACCGGGAGGTCAGTGGAGCGACGCACAATTGGCCTAGCGTCGTCCAGGTTAGTGATGGCTTGGCCGGTAGGGATGTCCTTGTCTCATCGCGCACCAGCGACTCCTGTGGCTAACCAAGGTTGCCAGGTGCACAGTGTTTCCTCCAACACATTGGTGTGGCTGGCTTCCGGGTTGGATAAGCGCTGTGTTAAGAAGCAGTGCGGCTTGGTTGGGTTGTGTATCGGAGGACGCATGACTCTCGACCTTCGTCTCTCCCGAGCCCATACGGGAGTTGTAGCGATGAGACAAGATAGTAGCTACTAAAACAATTGGATACCACGAAATTGTGGAGAAAAAACGGGTAAAAAAATAAAAAAATAAAAAAATCTTTATCACTCCTCAGATACTATACTTCTGAGTGTAACAATGTTCCAATTTTAACCCAGAATCTAACAACAGGCACGACATTACCTCTTCCCCCTCAGTAGGCTGAAAAGATTTGGCATGGGCCCTCAGATCCTCACAACGTTCTATAGCTGCATCATTGAGAACATCTTGACTGGCTGCATTACTGCTTGGTATAGCAACTGCTTGGCATCCGACCTCAAGGCCCATATAGAGGGTACTGCCGACGTCCCAGTGCATCACTGGGGCCGTGCTCCCTGCCATCCAGGACCTCTATACCAGGCGGTGTCAGAGGAATAAATTGTCTAAAGTCACCTAAATCATAGATTGTTCTCTCTGCTACCGCACGGCAAGCGGTACCATTGCACTTTTTTTAACTCATCACAAATGCTGTTGCAACTGTTTATTATCTATCCTGTTGCCAAGTCACTTTATTTCTAGTTATTTGTACATTCCTACAGCAATCACCTCGTATCCTGCATATCGACTTGGTACTGATACCCTGTCTATGTAGCCAAGTTATGTATCACTTTTATTATTCTGTGTTTTTATTCTTCTATTATTTCTCTATTATCTTTGTCTCTGCATTGTGATACCCAAAACAATGTTGAAAATCCAGTTTGATTTAGTCAGTGTAAGTATCTGTGTTATATTGGGGTTTTCAAGGGAGAGAATTATTCTTTTGGCAACTTATTCCATTGGGCTACAATAGCATTTGCAATACGCTGGATCTTCAAGTCTTCAAGGACACCCCAAACCCTGGTCCTCTGAAGGAGACAGACCCTATACACAATGAAGCTGTGGTAGTAGAATACAGAGAGGGGACGTAATCAAAGGAAGTGTGCTGTTCCAATCCGTGTTAAGTTCTGGGTGTGAAAGCAGAGCCGTCACTGTGGTGAGCCACAGAGGACTGTATACAGTCCAGCTCAATGACACCAGGAGTGTGAGCGTTTATTTTTAGCTATTTCGTACTGTAGGTCTGAACAAAAATGTATTGAACTTCACACATTTGCTGATAACTACTTTATTGAGGCAAAATGCACTTGATATGTGGTTGTCTCACCCAGCTATCTTAAGATGAATGCACTGTGAGACACTATGGATAAGACTGTCTGCTAAAATGACTGAAATCTAAACAACATGGTGACAACATACAGTGGCTTAGCTGCAGAGTGGAACACAAAGACCGATGACAGTACAACACTGTCTATATCGATTCATAAAAGCCCCTCAAAACAATTTGATGACATTCAGATGTAAATCATTACAATAGATAGACATTTTATCATAGTTCCAATAAATGCCAAAAGAACCAAAAAAAATACATGACATGTTCACAATAGAATTGAAGGCTATTTGTAGTATAATTCTACAAGAAATGTAAAATGATTACATTGAATATATATAATCTTACTCCTTTTCAAGTAATATCCACTAGGGGTCAGCATAGTTTCAAATATTACATTTATGAACGTGTCTAGGAATGGTCTGCTCACCAAGGACAAACTGGAACCAGGCAATGTAAATGAAACTCATAATTTGACATTTATTTTTCATGTAGTCATTTTTTACACATTTGTGTTTATAAGTGTCACAATCCATTGTCTGCTGTTGCTAAATCCATCTATCAAGAGAAAGCCTTTAATGAACATTTAGAGAAATACTAACTTGACATGTTATTGTCACGACTTCTGCCGAAGTCGTTGCCTCTCCTTGTTCGGGCGGTGCTCGGCGTTCGACGTCACCGGTTTTCTAGCCATCATTGATCCATTTCTCATTTTCCATTGGTTTTGTCTTGTCTTCCCACACACCTGTTTTCAATCCCATTCATTACCTGTTGTGTATTTAACCCTCTGTTCCCCCTCATGTCTTTGTCAGAGATTGTTTTATTGTCAGTGTAGTTTTATGTTGTATAGGTGCGCGTCGGGTCCTCGTACCCATGTTTGTTTATGTATGTACCTTTTAGTGTTATGGAGCATGTTACGTGGACTTTATTAAAAGACTCCATTTTACACTCCGTTTGACTCTCCTGCACCTGACTTCCCTGCCACCTATACACATATGCCTGAGAGTTATTCATTAGGGTTAGTTTGGAAATGCTTGAGCTGAGGTAATGGAAATGTCAGCATTGTTCTACAAAATCAGGAAAGTAATTCTGCCAGTCCTTTCTCCTCTATAAGCAATCCTCACAGTCATAAGAATGCATTTCCCTCAACATCATCAACTACAAGAACACATTTCCTTTTTCATAAAATATGTTCATTTCCCCCCCCAGAGTCTCATTTGAGAAATCATTCTGTTGAGTGAGTTCTCTTTATAGGGCTATTGTCATTTCTATTTCCCAGTTTTGATTAAATCAAATAAGTAGACATACTTTTTATTCCCAGAATTTACCAACAACTTCACAGAGGAAGGAGATTTATTCTATTGGTCTGTACTGTGTTTCCCATTATTCTAATGGTATGTATTGTATTGAAATATTGTAATACAAAGTCACTATGGCATCTTGACTTGACCACAAAACACCACCACCCTCTTCCTGAGGTGTGGCACAGTGAGAACAGATCATTGGCACCTATGTTTAGAGACCTATGGTCTCAATATAATGTTAGTGTCACACCCTGATCAGTTTCCCCTGCCCTTGTTATTGTCTCCCCCCAAGTGTCACTTGTTATCCCTGGTGTATATATCCCTGTGTTTCATGTCTCTCTGTGCCAGTTCGTCTTGTACATTCCAAGTCGACCAGCTGGGTTTTCCCATGCGCCTGCGTTTTCGATGATCTTTTACTAGTCCTCCCGGTTTGGACCCTTGCCTGTTTTCTGGACTCTGTACCTGCCTGCCTGCCTGACCATTCTGCCTGCCCTGACCTCGACCCTGCCTGACCAGTCTGCCTGCCCTGACCTTGACCCTGCCTGACCAGTCTGCCTGCCCTGACCTTGACCCTGCCTGACCATTCTGCCTGCCCTGACCTTGACCCTGCCTGACCATTCTGCCTGCCCTGACCTTGACCCTGCCTGACCACTCTGCCTGCCCTGACCTTGACCCTGCCTGACCACTCTGCCTGACCTGACCTTGACCCTGTCTGACCATTCTGCCTGCCCTGACCTCGAGCCTGCCTGACCAGTCTGCCTGCCCTGACCTTGACCCTGCCTGACCATTCTGCCTGCCCTGACCTTGACCCTGCCTGACCAGTCTGCCTGCCCTGACCTTGACCCTGCCTGATCATTCTGCCTGCCCTGACCTTGACCCTGCCTGATCATTCTGCCTGCCCTGACCTCGAGCCTGCCTGACCAGTCTGCCTGACCTGACCTTGACCCTGCCTGACCATTCTGCCTGCACTGACCTCGAGCCTGCCTGCCACTCGAGCCTTCCTGTCCACAACCATTCTCTTGCCTAACCCTTTTTGGATGTATTAAATATCAAAGACTCAAACCACCTGCCTCCCGTGTCTGCATCTGGGTCTCGCCTTGTGCCGTCATAGTTAGATTATTATATAATGGTAATCACTCACGCTGGAGGGAGAGTATGAGAAGTGCGAAAGGTTTATGGAATGTACTTTCAACACACTTTTTTCAATTTCATCACACCTTAGTCTGCTTGAAAACCTCTTTTGGCCATTTCTGGAACACTCATGACATGTTATGACATTGGCTCCATAACCATGGAGCTTTTTGATAGGTTTCATCATTCTACAGTAGATGACCCCCCCCCCCCCCCCCATGTTTTTTAGTGCACAACTACATTGCCCTCCAACTAATATTCACACCTTTGGTAAATACGAGCAAATCGGGCTGTGAATTGTTTTATTTGCTGTTTATCCTCTTGGTCCTTCATTAAAAAATATTCACATAAATCGGGCCTTTTAATAAAAAAATGTATTAAATATTTTTCTCCGAAACATGTGTGCCACAATTATTGGCACCCCTAGAAATTCTTACGAGTAAAATCTAGCTGAAGTATATTCCCATTCATATTTAATGTTTTAAGTTCACCCAAGTGATTATCAACACTTAATTAAGTGGTAAGCCATGACTTCCTGTTTCACTAGGGTATAAATATGAGGAGACACACAGGCCAAGTTTCCTTAGTCATCCATCACTATGGGAAAGACCCGAGAATACAGTAATGATGTACAACAGAAGTTGAGCTTCACAAATCAAGTGATGGCTACAAGAAAATATCTCAATGGTTGAAAACTCCCATTTCCACGATCAGGGCAATAATTAAGAAGTTTAAAGCAACTGGAGATGTTAACAATCGGCTTGGAAGAGGACGCGTGTCCCCCCCCCACACACAGTGAGGAGGATTGTGGTCAAAAAATCTCCAAGGATCACAGTTGGAGCATTGCAGATGTTAGTTGTGTTTTGGTGTCAAAAAGTATCCAGCACTATCAGATTGCCTTTGTCTGATACTACAGGCTAGTTACTACAGGCTAGTTACTACTGATACTACAGGCTAGTTACTACAGGCTAGTTACTACTGATACTACAGGCTAGTTACTACAGGCTAGTTAATACTGATACTACAGGCTAGTTACTACAGGCTAGTTACTACTGATACTACAGGCTAGTTACTACAGGCTAGTTACTACTGATACTACAGGCTAGTTACTACTGATACTACAGGCTAGTTACTACAGGCTAGTTAATACTGATACTACAGGCTAGTTACTACAGGCTAGTTACTACTGATACCACAGGCTAGTTACTACACGCTAGTTACTACTGATACTACAGGCTAGTTACTACAGGCTAGTTACTACTGATACTACAGGCTAGTTTTCTCAAAGCAACATTTGTCTCAGCACTCCTGTACCATAGAACACTACTGTCATCGTATTTCCTGTGATACAAAATATCCCAGGAGACAGTAGTGGCTGTTACCCCTTACACCAGCATGGTTGGGTTGTTTGTGGCAGGTAGGACTGATGCTCCCATAGTCACTGGAATATCAAAACTGTTGTTGTGAGAACACGTGCTTCTCTTGTTCTTTGGGTCCAGACAGGGACAGGGTTCAAATCCACAGCTTAGCAGTTAAAGCCTGTACAATGGAATGTGGGTGATGACACATTTTCCACTCCGCACAATGGCTAGTAGTGACAATAAGGTGCATTTTCACTGAATTTGCACATAAACCAATACATCAAATAGGCGTGAGTTTAGAAGGCAGACATGACCAGGCTCAAAACCAAATGACACAGTAATTTATGCGAAACAAAATTGCCTCGTTGGATTTGCAACATTAAAATGTGACTCAGAGAGACCAGCTGCTATTGCTCATGACAGATTAAATTCATATGAAACTATTTTAGTCAGAGACAACATTCAGGAGAATAGACAACAATTCTACGATAGAAACTAGAATAAAAATGTTGCGGGATGAATCTGTTAATCAATTTTATGAATTCCAGTGGAAACATTTTTCCTGTGGCTCAATTGGTAGAGCATGGCGTTTGTGGGGTTATGGGTTTGATTCCCACTGGGGACGAGTATGAAAATGTATGCCCCTGATCTGGATAAGAGTGTTGAATACATGGCGTAAACATACATTTTCTCACTTCAGTTTGATGTAAATCAGTTTCATGCTTCTCTGAATTTTCTCGTTTCAACAAAATGTTTATCTGGATCTCAATGTTTTCAGGGGCAACGGGTGTAGTTTTGTTGACAATCTTCTTCAGCAACATAATAGCTCACTTGTACAATATACCCCCCCACACACACACACGCACGCACGCACGCACACACACGCACACACACGCACACACACACACACACACACACACACACACACACACACACACACACACACACACACACACACACACACACACACACACACACACACACACACACACACACACACTTCAGATATCTGCAAGATGCCAGTCCAGGAATCCACTCATTTGTGTAGCAGAACATTCCAAGCAACCTACTCGGATACCTTTGCTACTCTTCCAGATTGAGTAACTTGTCAAAATCTATCATATCATTGGTATGTGGATGACACCCAACCATTCGCTGTTGGCTGGACTCCCCACTTCTGCCATCAAACCACTGCATCGTATCCAGAACACCGCAGCCTGCTTTGCGTTCAACCTTCCAAAGTTCTCCCATGTCACCCCTCTCCTCCGCACACTCCACTGGCTTCCAGTCGACGCTCGTATCCACTACAAGACCATGGTACTTGCCTACAGGGCAGCAACAGGAACAGTCCCTCCCAATCTTCAGGCTATGGTCAAACCCTACACACACAAGTACTCTGTTCTGTCACCTCAGGTCTCTTGGCTCTCCCACCCCTATGGGAGGACAGTTCCTCTCAGCCCAGTCAAAACTCCTCTCTGTCCTGGCACCCCAATGGAGGAACCAGCTTCCCCCTGAAGCTAGGACAGTAGAGTCCCCGTCCATCTTCTGAAAACATCTGAAACCCCCTAACCTCCTCAAAATCCCACAGCCACCACCCCCTCTCCTTGTACCCCCTCCCCCACCCAACATGTGTTTTGCTCTTTCATAAATTCACACTTGAGGGACATTCACCACGTCACTTACAGAACTGAGGGGAGGACAGAGAGCGGTTGTGTAACATGGGAGTCCATTATTAACAAAGTGCCTTTTGTAAGGGAGTATGGGAGGAAATCATATGGGTTGCATCTCAAATGGCCCACTATTATCTATTTAGTGCGCTACATTTGACCAGGGCTCAAAGGGTCACAAATAGTGCACTATGTAGGGAATAGGGTGCCATTTTGGAATGCAGATTTAGAGTAATAAAGAAGCATGGGGGAGTAGCTATTGTCAGTGCCCTGGTGACATATTCGCTGTCGATTGGCTGAGGCATCGATTAATGTGAGGGTTGTGTGAGGAGTTACTTGTTGCTTCTGACATTTTGAGAAAGTGTCGTGGACAGGGTGCAACGCATTCACACATACGTACTCTGACAATGGACCCTCTCATTTTACATGTTCAGGGGCTGACACTCTAAATTAAGATGATGTCATCAGGGTTTTTGTTGTTTTGTTTTACTAGAAAATGATGAGTCAAACTGAGTCAAACAGACTGAGTCATCCATTGAAACAATTGAATTTATTCCACATTTGATATACAGTATCAGATTGTATTGTCAGATTTTCATTTGGATTGAGGTCTGGGCTTTGACTAAGCCATTCCAAGACATTTAAATGTTTCCCCTTAAACCACTCGAGTGTTGCTTTAGCAGTATGCTTAGGGTCATTGTCCTGCTGTTAGGTGAACCTCTGTACCAGTCTAAAATCTATGGAAGACTGAAACAGCTTTCCCTCAAGAATTTCCTCACATTTAGAGCCATCCTGTCACGCCTTGGTCTTAGTATATTGTGTTTTAGTTTATTAGTTAGTCAGACCAGGGTGTGACATGGGGTTATTATGTATTGTAGTTTCATATTGGGGTTTGTAGTAGTTGGGATTGTAGCTGATTAGGGATGTGTGTGTTTAATAGGTTTGGCTGCCTGAGGCGGTTCTCAATCAGAGTCAGGTGATTCTCGTTGTCTCTGATTGGGAACCGTATTTAGGTAGCCTGGGTTTCGCTTTACATTTCGTGGGTGATTGTTCCTGTCTCTGTGTAGTGTGCACCAGTTAGGCTGTATTAGGTATCACGTTCTGTTTGTTGTTTTTGTATTTATTAGTTATTCGTGTATAGTTAGTTCGTTTGTCTTCCTAATAAACATGAGTAACTTACACGCTGCATTTCGGTCCGACTTTCTTTCAACAAAAGAAGAACGCCGTTACAGAATCACCTATCACACTCGGACCGAGCAGCGTGTCAACAGGCAGGTGCAGCCCGAAGTGGAGCCGCGTATTAAGGATTTCTGGACATGGGAGGAAATCCTTGACGGAAGAGGACCCTGGGCTAAACCAGAGGAGTGTAGCCGCCCAAAAGTGCAGCAGGCGAAGAGGAAACAGGAGCTACACGAAAGGCAACAGAAGCAGCTTCAGTGGGAGAGGCTACACCATTTGGAGAATTGGACAAGGGAGGAGGAACTGGACGGAAAAGGACCCTGGGCTCAGCCTGGTGAATATCGCTGCCCCAAGGAGGAATTAGAAGCGGCTAAAGCGGAGAGGCGCAAGTATGAGGAGGCAGCACGGCGACGTGGATGGAAACAGGAGCAGCCCACAATGGAATACAGTATGGATATAACGACGTGGGAAGAAATAGACAGGTGGGCGGCCGACCCAGAGAGAGTGCCCGCCTGGGATTCGCTGGAGCAGTGCGAAGAGGGCTATAGAAGAATGGAGTCGAAAAGAAAGTCACGGCGGCGCAGAGCGAAACCCGAAAAGCAGCCCCAAAAATTTCTTGGGGGGGGGCTATCAGGGGGAGTGGCTGAGTCAGGAGAGAGACCTGAGTCAACTCTCCCTGTTTATTGTGAAGAGCCAAGGAGGAGGTCAGAACCAGTGTTGGAGGTGAGCGAAGCAGAGACTGTGAAGGAGTTAATGGGGAAATTGGAGGAGAGTTTAATGAGGGAGTTGCTAGTTTGGTGCTTTAGGTATAATATTCGTCCGACGGAGCGTGTCGGGGATTTAATGGCACCTGGGTCAGCACTCCATACTAGTCCTGAGGTGCGTGTTAGTCGGCTGGTGGAAAGTGTGCCAGCCTCACGCACTAAGCCTCCTGTGTACCTACCTAGCCTTGCACGTCCTGTGCCAGTCCTGCATTCAGGCTCTCCAGTACACCTTCACGGTCCAGTCCATCCTGTGCCACCTTCACACACCAGTCCTCCGGTAGTAGCTTCCCGCACCAAGTTTCCTGTGCCTGTCCTTTATCCAGTACCACCTCCACACCCCAGCCCTCCAGTAGCAGCTCCCCGCACTAGGCTTCCTGTGCGTGTCCTCGGCCAAATACCACCAGTGCCAGCACCACGCATCAGGCCTTCAGTGCGCCTCGCCTGTTCAGCGCAGCCAGCGCTTTCTCCCTCTCCTGCGCTGTCGGAGTCTCCCGCCTGTTCAGCGGTTCTAGAGCCTTCCTCCTCTACAGTGCTGTCGGAGCCTCCTGCCTGTATAGAGCAGCCTGATCTGCCAGTCTACATGGAGCAGCCAGAGCTGTCAGTCTGCATAGAGCAGTCAGAGCTGCCAGTCTGCATGGAGCAGCCAGAGCTGCCAGTCTGCATGAAGCAGCCAGAGCTGCCAGTCTGCAAGGAGCTGCCAGTCTGCATGAAGCAGCCTGAGCTGCCAGTCTGCAAGGAGTTGCCAGTCTGCATGGAGTTGTCAGTCTGCAAGGAGTTGCCAGTCTGCATGGAGTTGCCAGTCTGCATGGAGTTGTCAGTCTGCAAGGAGTTGCCAGTCTGCAAGGAGCTGCCAGTCTGCAAGGAGCTGCCAGTCTGCAAGGAGCTGCCAGTCTGCAAGGAGCCGCCAGAGCTGTCAATCTGCATAGAGCAGCCAGAGCCGCCAGTCAGCATGGAGCAGCCAGAGCCGCCAGTGAGTATGGAGCAGCCAGAGCCGCCAGTCAGCATGGAGCAGCCAGAGCCGCCAGTCAGTATGCAGCAGCCAGAGCCGCCAGTCAGCCAGACTCTTCCAGATCTGCCAGTCAGCCAGACTCTTCCAGATCTGCCAGTCAACCAGACTCTTCCAGATCTGCCAGTCAGCCAGACTCTTCCAGATCCGCCAGACAGCCAGACTCTTTCAGATCTGCCAGTCAACCAGACTCTTCCAGATCTGCCAGTCAACCAGACTCTTCCAGATCTGCCAGTCAACCAGACTCTTCCAGATCTGCCAGACTCTTCCAGATCTGCCAGTCAACCAGACTCTTCCAGATCCGCCAGTCAGCCAGGATCTGCCAGATCTGCTAGTCAGCCAGGATCCGCCAGTCGGCCAGGATCTGCCAGTCAGCCAGGATCCGCCAGTCGGCCAGGATCTGCCAGTCAGCCAAGATCTGCCAGTCAGCCAGAATCTGCCAGATCTGCTAGTCAGCCAGGATCTGCCGGATTCAACTGCTTGGCTGGGCTTCATCTCTGTACTGGGCTTTTTCTCAGTGCTGGGCTTTTTCTCAGTACTGGGCTTCTTCTCAGTCCCGAGCTGCCCCTCAGTCCCGAGCTGCCTCAGTCCCGAGCTGCCCCTCAGTCACGAGCTGCTCCTCTGTTATGTAGGGTTCTGGGTGAGGACTATTCGGCCATGGTCGGCGGTTAGGGTGGATTATCCATGGACGCGAAGGGGAGGAACAATGACATTTATGAAGTGGGGTCCACGTCCGGAGCCGGAACCGCCACCATGGACAGACGCCCACCCGGACCCTCCCTATGGTTTTGAGGTGCGTTCGGGAGTCCGCACCGGGGGGGGGTTCTGTCACGCCTTGGTCTTAGTATTTTGTGTTTTAGTTTATTAGTTAGTCAGACCAGGGTGTGACATGGGGTTATTATGTATTGTAGTTTCATATTGGGGTTTGTAGTAGTTGGGATTGTAGCTGATTAGGGGTGTGTGTGTTTAATAGGTTTGGCTGCCTGAGGCGGATCTCAATCAGAGTCAGGTGATTCTCGTTGTCTCTGATTGGGAACCGTATTTAGGTAGCCTGGGTTTCGCTTTACATTTCGTGGGTGATTGTTCCTGTCTCTGTGTAGTGTGCACCAGTCAGGCTGTAATAGGTTTCACGTTCTGTTTGTTGTTTTTGTATTTATTAGTTATTCGTGTATAGTTCGTTCGTTTGTCTTCCTAATAAACATGAGTAACTTACACGCTGCATTTCGGTCCGACTTTCTTTCAACAAAAGAAGAACGCCGTTACACATCCATCATTTTTTCCATTCTGACCAGTTTCCCAGTCCCTGCTGATGAAAAACATCCCCACAGCATGATGCTGCCACCACCATGCATCACTATGGGGATGGTGTTCACGGGGTGATGAGAGGTGGTGGATTCGTGCCAGACATAGGGTTTTCCTTGATGCCCAAAAATATAAATTTTAGTCTCATCTGACCAGAGTGTCTTCTTCCATGTTTGGGGAGTCTCCCAGCTGCCTTTCGGTGAACACCAAACGTGTTTGCTATTTTTTACATTAAGAAATGGCTTTTTTCTGGCCACTCTTCCATAAAGCCCAGCTCTGTGGAATGTTCGGCTTTAAGTGGTCCTATGGACAGATACTCCAATCTCCGCTGTGGAGCTTTGCAGCTCCTTCAGGGTTATCTTTGGTCTCTTTGTTGCCTCTCTGATTAATGCCCTCCTTGCCTGGTCTGCGAGTTTTAGATGGCAGCCCTCTCTTGGCAGGTTTGTTGTGGTGCCATATTCTTTCAATTATTTTATGATGGATTCAATGGTGCCCCGTGGGATGTTCAAAGTTTCTGATATTTTTTTATAACCCAACCCTGATCTGTACTTCTCTGACCGGTTTGGAGAGCTCCTTGGTCTTCACGGTGCCGCTTGCTTGGTGGTGCCCCTTGCTTAGTGGTGTTGCAGACTCTGGGGCCTTTCAGAACAGGTGAAAATATACTGAGAACATGTGACAGTTCATGTGACACTTAGATTGCACACAGGTGGACTTTATTTAACTAATTATGTGACTTCTGAAGGTAATTGGTTGCACCAGGTCTTATTTAGGGGCTTCATACCAAAGGGGGTCAATACACGCACCACTTTTCTGTTTTTTTTATTTTTAAATTTTGTTGTTGTTGAAACAAGTAATATTTCATTCCACTTCACCAATTTGGACTATTTTGTGTATGTCCATTACATGAAATCCAAATAAAAATCAATTTAAATTAAAGGTTGGAATGCAACAAAATATCAAGGGGGTGAATAATTTTACAAGGCACGGTATTTGTACCATTTTCTACATTATCGAATAATAGTGAAGACATCAAAACTATGAAATAACACATATGGAATCATGTAGTAACCAAAAATATGTTAAACTAATCAACATATTTTACATTTTAAATTCTTCAAAGTAGCCCTCTGTTGCCTTGATGACAGCTTTGCACACTCTTGGCATTCCATCAACCAGATTCATGAGGAATGCTTTTCTAACAGTCTTGAAGGAGTTCCCACATTTGCTGAGCACATAAATTTATGAAGCATTGGAAAGCAGCATAATCACAAATAAAAAAAGTATTGGACCAATGCATTGCAAATCAAACGTTATTTGTCACATGCTTTATAAATGTCATGACCCATTCCCTTTAAGGTGAATCACCATTTTCTTAAACCATTTTAAACATTACATATTTTATGAAAAGCAAATGACATCTTTATAATCTGGTTAGATGATAAGATAACAACCAACATAACCAAAAAAAAGGACATCAGACTGTTAAATAGCCATCACTAGCCAGCTACCATCTGGCTACTTAACCATGGACCTAAGAGGCGACTTACTGCCCTACAGACTGCGAGTCAATAGTCATTTTAATAATGTTTACATGCTTTACTCATCTCATATATATATATATATATACTGTATGCTATTCTACTGTATTTTAGTCTTCGCTACACCTGCAATAACATCTGCTAAATATGTGTGTGACCGATACATTTGATTTGATAACAGAGACCAGTTAGTTGTAATCTGGATATATGACGTCTTCTCAACCAGAAAAACAGTTTACAACAAGAAAATAACACAATTAAGATGGCATGTGCCAAAATTTGCCTGCTGGAACCTTGGAAAAGAATGGTGGGTTGGATTTGGAGGAGCTGACTGAAGGACGGTTCACTTCCAGGCTCTCTTTGATGCCGCGGACATCAGCAGTGGATAGGTTGGCTTTGAGGGAAAGTAGAGCGGAAATATGTCTCCAACTGAGAAAGGCGGAAGAGCAAAAAACAAAAGTTCATCAACAAAGTTCAAAACTGTCATTTTCTGTCCATTATATTAATCAACTGGGCTCCGAAGTGGCGCAGCAGTCTAAGGCACTGGATCTCAGTGCTAGAGATGTCACTACAGACCCTGGTTTGTTCCCAGGCTGTATCATGACCGGCCGTGATTGGGAGTCCCATAGGGCGGTGCTGACACACCCTGACCATAGTTTGCTTTGTATATTTCTATGTTTTGTTTGGTCAGGGTGTGATCTGAGTG
Source organism: Oncorhynchus masou masou (assembly GCF_036934945.1). Taxonomy (NCBI): domain Eukaryota; kingdom Metazoa; phylum Chordata; class Actinopteri; order Salmoniformes; family Salmonidae; genus Oncorhynchus; species Oncorhynchus masou. Next base: position 33,957,705 of record NC_088230.1, read on the forward strand.
GGCATTCTATGTTGTGTGTCTAGTTTGTCTGTTTCTGTGTTTGGCCTGATATGGTTCTCAATCAGAGGCAGGTGTTAGTCATTGTCTCTGATTGGGAACCATATTTAGGTAGCCTGTTTGGTGTTGGGGTTTGTGGGTGATTGTTCCTGTCTTTGTTTTTTTTTGTGTATATTGTTCTATTTGTTAAATAAAGGTTAAATATAATTTTAAAAAATGTATTATGTTGCATCAACATGTTTTGACCATGCCAGTTTTACAATCCAAATAAAAATAAACAGTTCCAAATATCTACATTAAGTCATGCTAACCTTGAGAGATAAGCCAGTATACACAAAATGTGCCAAATTTACAGTATAAACAGAAGAACATTTTCGTTAAAAAAAAGGAGCAGAATAGTGGTAGAAAAAGTAGCAAGACTAGCCCACTAGCAGAGGTAATATTACTGTTGGCTGTTGGTAGGACAGTACTACAGCAGTAGTAGTAACGGTAGCAATAGTAACGGGACCATCAGTGGCAGTAGTTGTGTTAGTTCAGTAATAGTGATAGAGGAAGTAGTAATACAAATAGTAAAGCTCTATAGCAGCTGTTGTAGCAACATTTAGTAACAGTACTGCTTGGGTGTGTCTGGCATCTCTGCCTCTATACACTATTAGAAAAGAAGGTGCTATCTAGAGCCTAAAAGGGTTCTTCAGCTGTCCCCATAGGATAACCCTTTTTGGTTCCATGTAGAAACATTTTGGTTCCATGTGGAACCATTTTTGTTCTACCTGGAACCAAAAAGGGGTAGAATAGTCTCAAAGGGCACCCTATTCTCTGCATCGCGCACAAATGTTGCACTATAATGGGAATAGGGTGCCATTTGGGATGCTCTAGCCCTGGCCTGTTGGGGATAGCAGGGATCGCTGGCCGGTTCTAGACATCAGACAGGAGTCATATTACACCCCTTCTCTGTGTATCTCCCTCCTCCCCACCCTCCCTCCATCTCTGTACTAGTACATGACATAAGAGATGCCTCATATTGTGTAGCCAGAGACCTGAGATCTGCAGTGGAGGCCCTTGTTACCTAGGTTACCGCCCGGTGATAGCTGACTTGCCAGAGTTGCCTCACTGCAACAACAACCCCCCTCCCCCCATAGGGTTTCATTTTAAGATATTGTGAGATAATTAGAGGGAAGATAAGGAGATAATTGGATTCAAGGGACTCAAAATAAGGATCAGCTATTGCTTGTATTTATAAATCAGCAAGGCATTCATTGTCAAACAGAAATCAAAAAGCCTTTGTTTCAATTTGGCTTATATTCACAAATATAAAGGTGTGGCCTCAGCTACCAGGGAGTCATTATCTGCGTTCTATTTCCATTCTCTGTGTTCTATTTCCCTTCTCTGTCTTCTATTTCCCTTCTCTGTCTTCTATTTCCCCTCTCTGTCTTCTATTTCCCTTCTCTGTCTTCTATTTCCCTTCTCTGTCTTCTATTTCCCTTCTCTGTCTTCTATTTCCCTTCTCTGTCTTCTATTTCCATTCTCTGTGTTCTATTTCCATTCTCTGTCTTCTATTTCCATTCTCTGTCTTCTATTTCCATTCTCTGTCTTCTATTTCCATTCTCTGTCTTCTATTTCCATTATCTGTCTTCTATTTCCATTCTCTGTCTTCTATTTCCATTCTCTGTCTTCTATTTCCATTCTCTGTCTTCTACTTTTATTCTCTGTCTTCTACTTTTATTCTCTGTCTTCTACTTTTATTCTCTGTTTTCTACTTTTATTCTCCGTGTTCTTATTTCATTCTGTGTTCTACTTTCATTCTCTGTGTTCTAGTTTCATTCTATGTGTTCTATGTTCATTCTCTGTGTTCTATTTAAATCCTATGTGTTCTTTTGACTGTGAACAACATCATGCAAGGACAAGTTTAGACAAAGAAAGTGCAAGCAGAGATGTTGAGATCAAATTTGGCCCAAACAGCTGTTCAGCAGGATTAAGGCCAAGTTGATCTTTGACCGCACAACTTTTATAATGGCGTTGCTGCTTATGTGAAATATGAAAGATATACAGGCAGACATGCCTTTTACACTTGGCCATCCCCACATTTAATCTGAGGGACCCATTTTATGTTACTCCTGCATCATGTGACTGAGGTACTGTGAAAGTAGTACCAGGTTATGTGACTGAGGTACTGTAAATGTAGTACCAGGTTATGTGATTATGTGAATGTACTGTAGGCAAACTCTCCATCTATGTCTTTAGCCTTGTGTGGAGGATCTGTCTGTATGTCTCACCTAAGGTCTGGGAAGTCCCTAGCCAGGGTGACGATCTCCAGCTGGATGCTTCCTGGGTCCTGCAGTCTGACCACCTCCGCCATTTTAGGGAGGACCTCACTCAGCCAGCATATTTTGGACCCCTGTGGACAGTGGATAGGTCAAATCATTCATACTTTCATGTACAGTATTTAATGTCTTCCATTTACTGTGTTATGGCTACTTTACTCTATTGAGATGTTTACATTCACTTTAAATAAAGTTGGATTTGATTTGATACTAATATCTATTGAGTGTCTAAATAAATAGAAGTTTAGTGGAATCAGACCACAGCTGCAGTTTATGATACATGGGTGATTTTATTTAGAGACTCGGCCTGGAGTCTGCCAAGTCATAACATGACCCAGGTGGTGGTGGTTTTGAACATCTTTCCATGATTGGCTACAGAAAAGGCTCTCATGCATTCCAGTGGGCTTAGTCAAACTTGGGAGAAAAGAACGCTATGTATAAAGTATCAGTCAAAGTTTTGGACACACCTACACATTCAAATGTTGACAAACCCTGGAATGAGTAGGTGTGTCCAAACTCTTGACTGGTATTGTACATCTCTAGCTTAAATGGACATTTTGATGGGGATTTGTTTTATTATGTTACTCTAGGGGGTTAATTTGTTGTTTAAGTTCTTTATTTCTTTGTTATTCTTTATGCGTCGTAAACATTTGAAATAAAAAAATTCTTAGGATAAATGTTTTGAAGTGTGTGTTTGAGTTGGTTTTGTGTGTATAATGCTATTACTTTCATGTGTTTGTGTACACACACGCTCAAGCTCTATTAACTGCAATATGAGGTGTGTGTGTGCGTCTTCAGTGCTTACCGCTTCAGTAAAGTAGGTGCTCAGTTTGCTGCTGTCTTCAGCCAGTAATTTGGCTGCTGCCTCCTGCTGCTCCTTGTCCTTCAGCCTCATCTTCCTCTTCATCATCCTCTTCACATACTCCACCATCATCTCCATGTGCAGCCGGCCCAGCAGCTCCTACACACACACAGACACACAAATATCACTGTGTGTTTGTGTGTACACGTGTCTTTGTTTTCACACATCTGTTGGCGTGTGTGTGAGTGTAAACGTACCTCCACACAGATGGGTTTGAGGTCTGTGAATTGCTGCATGTGTCTGTCCAGTGTTCCCAGAACTTCATCCAGTACCATATGACCCCCAGTAAACCAGGCCTGCGTCCACAGCCTATGGTACTGCACCTGAGGAGACAGGAAGTCATGTAGAGGTCAATATCTGACCTTGAAGCAGTGGACACCAGTGGGTCAGAACATGATCGGTGACCCGGATGCGAAAACGTTGCAGTTGTACTGCCATAACAGCTTCATAGTTCAAGTTCAAATCAATTCCCTCTCTTTCGGCTTGTCACCAAAAGCACTCACAAACTTCTACAGATGCACAATCGAGAGCATCCTGGCGGGCTGTATCACCGCCTGGTACGGCAACTGCTCCGCCCACAACCGTAAGGCTCTCCAGAGGGTAGTGAGGTCTGCACAACGCATCACCGGGGGCAAACTACCTGCCCTCCAGGACACCTACACCACCCGATGTTACAGGAAGGCCATAAAGATCATCAAGGACAACAACCACCCGAGCCACTGCCTGTTCACCCCGCTATCATCCAGAAGGCGAGGTCAGTACAGGTGCATCAAAGCTGGGACCGAGAGACTGAAAAACAGCTTCTATCTCAAGGCCATCAGACTGTTAAACAGCAACCACTAACATTGAGTGGCTGCTGCCAACACACTGACTCAACTCCAGCCACTTTAATAATGGAAATTGATGGGAAATTATGTAAAATATATCACTAGCCACTTTAAACAATGCTATCCAATATATTGTTTACATACCCTACATTATTCATCTCATATGTATACGTATATACTGTACTCTATATCATCTACTGCATCCTGATGTAATAAATGTATCACTAGCCACTTTAACTATGCCACTTTGTTTACATACTCATCTCATATGTATATACTGTACTCGATACCATCGACTGTATCTTGCCTATGCTGCTCTGCACCATCACTCATTCATATCTTTATGTACATATTCTTTATCCCCTTACACTGTATATAAGAAATTAGTTTTGGAATTGTTAGTTAGATTACTTGTTGGTTATTATTGCATTGTCGGAACTAGAGGCACAAGCATTTCGCTACACTCGCATTAACATCTGCTAACCATGTGTATGTGACAAATAAAATTTGATTTGATTTGATTTGATGTCTATTCCACTAATTTGTAAATAATTATAATAAAACAAATGTGTTTTATTCATAATATGCATCAACTGTTTCATCACAGCTGAAGTGCAAAGTAAAAACATTATGGAGAATAACATGGACAATCTGTAACCCACAAAGATGGTCCAGGCCATGTGATTTGAGTGGTCACTTGGATGACCACATTGTACCATTGTAACCTACAGTCACACTTTGCAATTCAAACATTGTGGCCTTGATAATGTTGGTCGGAAACCATTTAAGAGGGAATTCTCCTGAAGGCTTGTATTTATTCTACTTCCTTCCTACCATTAGATTAGATAAAAAGAACAAAGGTTCACAGAAAAAAAACCAAATAAACCACCTAAGAGGGAATTCTCCTGAAGGCTTATATCCTGAAGGCTCAATGTACTTTGCACCATTAATCTTTCCCTCGATTCTGACCAGTCTCCCAGTCCTTGCCACTGGAAAAACATCCCCACAACATGTTGCTGCCGCCACCATGCTTCAGCGTTAGGGATGGTGCCAGGTTTCCTCCAGACGTGACGCTTGACATTCAGGCCAAAGAGCTCAATCTTGGTTTCATCAGACCAGATAATCTTGTTTAGTCTTTAGGTGAGAATCTTGAGTCTTTAGGTGCCTTTTGGCAACTCCAAGAGGGCTGTCATATGCCTTTTACTGAGGAGTGGCTACCGTCTGGCCATTACCATAAAGGCCTGATTGGTGGAGTGCTGCAGAGATGGTTGTCCTTCTGGAAGATTCTCCCATATCCACAGAGGAACTCTGGAGCTCTGTCAGAGTGACCATTCTGACTTTGATCATCTCCCTGACCAAGGCCCTTCTCCCCCGATTGCTCAGTTTGGCCGGGCGGCCAGCTCTAGGAAGATTCTTTGTGGTTCTAAACTTCTTCCATTTTAGAATTATGGAGGCCAATGTGTTCTTGGGGACCTTCAATGCTGCAGAAATGTATTGGTACCCTTCCCCAGATCTGTGCCTTGACACAATCCTGTCTCGGAGCTCTACAGATAATTCCTTTGACCTCGTGGCCTGGTTTTTGGATTGTCAACTCTGGGACCTCATGTAGACATTTGTGTGCCTTTCCAAATCATGTCCAATCAATTTAATTTACCACAGGTGGACTCCAATCAAGTTGTAGAAACATCTCAAGGATGATCAATGAAAACAGGATGCACCTGAGCTCAATTTCGAGTCTCATAGCAAAGGTTCTGAAACGAGGTATTAAGGTATTTCTGTTTTTATAAGTTTGCACACATTTCTAAAAACCTCTTTTCTCTTTTTCACAAAGGGGAATTGTGTGTAGATTGATGAGGGAAAAATGTAATTGAATCAATTTTAGAATAAGTCTGTAACGTAACAATGTAGAAATGTAGAAAATGACTAGAGCTCTGAATACTTTCACATTTCACTGTACATGTAACTGATAGATACATTTAAAAACATGAACATGTAGTGTGTGTATGTCAATTGTAAAGTATTTTGTCTACAATGTATTTTTCATTATATGTTGGACCCCAGTAAGACTAGCTGTCGCCGTTGGCGTCGGCTAATAGGGACCCTAATGGGTCAAAATCAAACCAATCAAAGGAAGTGGAAACATTCCAGTGATCAGGCTCGAAATACCTGTTTAGTTGTTTTCCTCTTCTTAAACAGATAACTAGCTGTTATAAAGGCAAATTCTATTTTCTTCCATTTTGTTTCAATGTTCTTGTATTTTTGGCAAGCTGTTGGTATTATAATATGTCCTTATAAAATATATATATATAAAGTAAATAAAGTAAATCTGTGCTATAATTCTGCACATTCAATAACACCTCATTTAAACACACCTTTATGTTAAGGGCACATGACATACTTCTTATTCTAAAATAAATTCATAAAGAAAAATCCTAATTAATCGACACACAATACCCCACAATGACAAAATGAATATAGGTTTTAAACATTTTTGCAAATGTATTAAAAATTAAAAACTGAAACACCTTATGTACATAAGTATTGAGACCTTTTGCTAGGAGATTCGAAATTGAGCTCAGGTGCATCTTGTTCCCATTGATCATCCTTGAGATGTATCTAAAATTTGATTGGATGGCGCCGACAAATATGGCAGCTCTGCTTCTAGCTCCTAAGCAACTTTGCAGTATTTCATTTTTTGTGTGATATTTATTACATTATTAGCCCTGAATTGTTTTTGTGTTGCAGCCGTACCCTCCAGGGCAATTTAACTTATTCCAGAGGCAGCTCCGAAACACCACCGGCAGAGAAAAGGTAGTCAGTCAGACTCGGGAAGTGTGCACACCATCCACCGCTTCCGAGTATATTACTCGCTAATGTTCAGTTTCTGGCTAATAAAGTAGCTGAGCTCAGGGCGAGGATCTCCTTCCAGAGAGACATCAGGGATTGTAACATACTCTGTTTCACAGAGACATGGCTTTCTCACGGTATTCTATCCCCATCCATACAGCCAGCTGGGTTCTCAGTACATTGTCCAGACAGGAATAAAGAACTCTCAGGGAAGAAGATGTATGTTTCATGATTAACTACTCATGGTGTAAATGTGATAAAATACAGAAAATCAAGTCCTTTTCTTCACCTGACCTAGAATACCTCACAATCAAATGCCAACCGTATCAACTCCCAAGAGAATTCTCTTTGGTTAAAGACACAGCCATGTATACTCCCCCCTCAAGGCCCTCAAAGAACAACACTGGACTTTATGCAAACTGGAAACCACACCCTGAGGCCACATTTATTGTCGCAGGGAATGATAACAAAGCAAATTTGAGGAAAACGCTACTGAAGTGCTACCAACACATTGACTGTAGTACTCGCTCTGGAAAAACATTGGACCACTGTTATTCAACTTTTTGAAATGCCTACAAATCTGATCACGACTCTATTTGGCTCCTCCCGTCCTATAAGCAGAAACTCAAACAGGAAGTACCCGTGCTAAGGTCAATTCAACGCTGGTCTGACCAATTGAAATCCATGCTTCAAAATTGTTTTGATCACACGGACTGGGATATGTTCCGGGTAGCCTCTGAGAATATCATTGATGAATACACGTATACGGTGAGTGACTTCATCAGGAAGTGTATAGGAGCTGATGTACCCACAGTGACTATTAAAATTTGCTCAAACCAGAAACCGTGGATAGATAGCAGCCTTCGTGCAAAACTGAAAGCGCAAACCACCGCATTTAACCATGGCAGGGTGACTGGGAATATGGCCGAAAACAAACAGTGTAGTTATTCCCTCCGTCGGGCAAACAAACAGGCAAAACGCCAGAACAGAGACAAAGTGCAGTCGCAATTCAACGGCTCAGACTACTGACAATCATGGACTACAAAGGGAAAACCAATCACATCGCGGACACTGATGTCCTGCTTCTGGACAAGCAAAACACCTTCCTCGCCTGCTTTGGGGACAACACAGTGCCACCGACACGACCCGCTACCAAGGACTGTGGGCTCTTCTTCTCCGTGGCCGACGTGAATAAGACATTTAAGCATGTTAACCCCCACTAGGCTGCCAGCCCAGACGGCATCCCAAGCCGCATCCTCAGAGCATGCGCAGACCACCTGGCTGGAGTGTTTACAGTGTTTATTCAATCTCTTCCTATCCCAGTCTGCTGTCCCCACTTGTACCCAAGAAAGTCAAGGTAACTGAACTAAATGACTGTTGCCCTGTAGCACTCACTTCTGTCATCATGAAGTGCTTTGAGAGGCTAGTCTCTGGGATAGGTGGGACGCAATCGTCCCACCTGGCCAATAGCCAGGGAAAATGCAGAGCGCCAAATTCAAATAAAATACTATAAAAATCAATCTTTCATTAAATCACACATGTAAGAGACCAGATTAAAGCTACACTCATTGTGAATCCAGGCAACATGTCAGATTTCAAAAAGGTCTTTCGGCGAAAGCATAAGATGCTATTATCTGATGATAGCACAACGGTAAACAAAAAGAGTAGCATATTTCAACCCTGCAGGCACGACACAAAACGCAGAACTAAAAATATAATTCATGCCTTACCTTTGACAAACTTCTTTTGTTGGCACTCCAATATGTCCCATAACATCACAAATGGTCCTTTGTTCGATTCATTCCGTCGATATATATCCAAAATGTCCATTTATTTGGTGCGTTTGATCCAGAAAAACACAGCTTCCAACTTGCGCAACGTCACTACAAAATATCTCAAAAATTACCTGGAAACTTTGCCAAAACATTTCAAACTATTTTTGTAATACAACTTTAGGATTTTTTTACGTCAATAATCGATCAAATTGAAGACGCGATGATCTGTGTTCAATACAAAAAGAAAACAAACTGACACAACTTTTCTGGTTATGTGCCTCTCTCAAACAGTCCACATGAAGGGACTCTCATTCAAGATGGCTGTACTTCTTCATTGCACAAAGGAAAAACCTCAACCCATTTCTAAAGACTGGTGACATCCAGTGGAAGCGGTAGGAACTGCAAACAAGTCCCTTAGAAATCTAGTTTCCCAATGAAACTCATTGAATAGACAGTGACCTCAAAAAAAAGAATCATCTGAATGGTTTGTCCTCAGGGTTTAGCCTGCTACATAAGTTCTGTTATACTCAGACATGATTCAAACAGTTTTAGAAACTTCAGAGTGTTTTCTACCCAAATTTAATAATATGCATATCTTATATTCTGCAGATGAGTAGCAGGCAGTTGAATATGGGCACGCTATTTATCAAGAAGTGAAAATGCTGCCCCCTATCCCGAAGAAGTTTTAAGGATCATATCACCTCTACCTTACCTGACACCCTAGACCCACTTCCAGTTGCTTATTGCCCCAATAGATCCACAGACAACGCAATCGCCATCGCACTGCACACTGCTCTATCCCATCTGGACAATAGGAATGCCTATGTAAGAATGATGTTTTTTGACTATAGCTCAGTATTCAACACCATTGTACCCTTCAAGCTCATCATTAAGCTCGGGGCCCTGGCTTTGAACCCAACCCTTTGCAACTGGATCCTGACGGGCAACCCCAAGCTGGTGAAGGTAGGAAACAACATCTCTCCTTCGCTGATCCTCAACACAGTGCGTGATCAGCCCCCTCTTGTACTTCCTGTTCACGCATGACTGCATGGCCACGCGCGCCTCCAACTCAATCATCAAGTTTGCAGACGACAGAACAGTAGTAGGCATGATTATCAACAATGATGAGACAGCCTACAGAGAGGAGGTAAGCGCCCTGGGAGAGTGGTGCCAGGAAAATAACCTCTCACTCAACAAAGCAAAGGAGCTGATCATGGACTTCAGGAAACAGCAGAGTTTGGGTTTTGGGGGTTTTATGCAAAGGTCAAAAGGAGCGCAGTTCAACGAACCACCTCTGCAACACACACACACACACACTCTCTTATTGATTGTAGGATATGCTATCAGTTTTCCCACAGTGGAATCGGCCTTGATGTCAAAACAGAGTTTGTTTCCGGTCAAAAGAGGATAGCAGATAAAATAACCTGGCTTGATTGACGAGTCCAAAACCAAAAGGAAACTACATTGGAACTATTACACGTGCGGAAATAAGTCAGTGGAGCTTGGAGACAGAATTGTGTCGAGGCACAGATCTGGGGAAGGGTACCAAAACATTTCTGCAGCATTGAAGGCACCCAGGAAAACACAATGACCTCCTGCATCTTAAATGGAGCAAGTTTGGAACCTCCAAGAATCTTCCTAGAGCTGGCCGCCCGGCCAAACTGAGCAATCGGGGGAGAAGGGCCATGGTCAGGGAGCTGACCAGAACACGATAGTTACTCTGACAGAGCGCCAGAGTTGCTATGTGGAGTTTGGAGAATCTTCCAGAAGGATAACCATCTCTGCAACACTCCCAGCGATCAGGCCTTCATGGTAGAGTGACCAGACGGAAGACAATTCTCAGTTAAAGGCACATGGCAGCCCTCTTGGAGTTTGCCAAGTCTCTCAAGTAACTCCTGGGTAAGGAAAAATCATCTAATTTGAGAAAGGTCTGGGATTTTGAACTAGATGCCAAAAGTCAACCAAATTAATGGAGCAAACGGAGCATTGTACATTGGAGTATTGCTAGACTATTATGCTTGGTGTCCCTGCTGTCACATGTAGCCTACCCTGAGCTCCTCATGTATGGGGCTGGTGAAGTATCCGTAGCCACAGTCTCTCAGGTCTGCCAATGTGGACATACAGCTTGTCCTGATCTCTTCTGGGATTGACTCCTCTCTTCCCACTATGAAGTCTCTGTAAAGGAGGAACCAATGTCATTACATCAATGTTGGATTTATGAAGTCAAATAAGAGGTTGGGAGGATTGGAGGGATAGAATGACAATGGACAGTTCAAAGGTACTTTCAATCATCGAGCCGACAATGTCAAAATCTATCGTTCTGCCCCTGAGCAAGGCAGAACTGTTCCCCGGGTGCCAATGACGTGGATTTTGATTAAGGTAGCCCTCGCAGCTCTCTGATTCAGAGGGGTTGGGTTAAATGAGGAAGACACATTTTCAGTTGAATGCATTTAGTTACAATGGACATTTCCCTTTCCTAGAGTGTCTAAAAGTAGCTAGATAAGTAGAACAAATGATACAACTTCAGATTGTGAGACTGCATGCATATAGATCAATACTGTTTCATGAGATTGGGGATTAGTAGAAACAAACATTTATAAAATGCTTATTTAGTGCTTATGAATGCTTTATGTAAGGATTTTACATGTGTGATGAAACTCGTGTGTAGCTAGCTACCCTTCAAATACCAAGCAAATGAACACAGAAAATGTGATTTTTATGAAATAAATGACTTGGTGAAATGAACAACAATTTTTGGCCTACCTGAATTGTTCAATGTTAACCAAGTTAGCTTTCACGACTGCCTGAGTGTTCTCCCGTCTTGCCTTCACAAATTCTTCAAGAGATCTCTTATAGCTGCAAATATACATTGTACAAAATGTCATCATGTTTCTCCAGGTTCTTTTTCATTATGTCAGTAAAATGTTGAATAGTAACACTGCAGTTCAAATTCCTCATTCATGCAACGGGTGGGTCTAATCCTGAATGCTGATTGATTAAAATTGCATTCAAGCCGGTGTCTATTCCACAAGTTACCATCCGCGAAATCTATGATGTTAAAATGCCTATTTACTCTGTTCCATCTGACTGCGCAATCCACTGTCTCATCAGCCCAGCCAAGCAACTATAAAAAGCAAACATTATGTCACATTTCTTTTAGACTAGCATTTAGTTTTCAACAGCAGAGATTTGTATAAACCTTGCTGTCTGTCTCGCCGACATTTGCAATATTGTTTCAATATTCAAATTCGATCTTCAGCTGTCTCATAGTAATGAACGTGTCAGAACGAGACAGACAGGCAGGCAACGTTTCTTAGCCAGTCGAAAATCATGTCAATTGAAAAAAAGGTAAAACGAAACGAAGTGCAGCCAGTTTGCTGTCTTTCCAGCTTCAGTTTGAAGTGATTGTGTTACTGTAGCTGTGTTGTTGGCTAGCTCCTCTGAACAGTGTCCTGACGAGAGAACACATTTTCTATGCCAGCCGAAATCGCGCCTCATTAGCTCATTGTTATGGATGTATCCAAATAAATGTCACTAGAAAACAGCTTAAACAAATGCAAATATAGATACTTTGCTGTTATTCTGGCTTTTTGATGTGCCTGTTAGTTAGCCGTAGTTGACTAGCTAGCAAGCAAGGGATAAGAACGTTGCCAGCAAGTATGGCAGTGGAACATTTAGAATGAGCAACTGGGTCGCGTCCATAGATACAGAACAAAAAGACTGAACAACTGGGTCGCGTCCATAGATACAGAACAAAAAGACTGAACAACTGGGTCGCGTCCATAGATACAGAACAAAAAGACTGAACAACTGGGTCTCTGGCAACCAAACCGATAGAATGAACAACCGGCCGGCTTGGGAAGCAACCCTAGATTTGTTTTGGGACTATATCTTGTGGAAGGATGAAATAGTATGAATAAATTAATAAAAATAAAGTTATTTTAATATGTTGGTAACCCGTTGTATAAAAGTGATAATGCCTTCGAAGCCGACATCTCAGGCCTAACAACACCCTTGTCAATATACCCTCCAAACACTGGCTTCTCATATGGAACGCCGTTTGGGTCTTTGCCTGTCAAAAACAATACATGTCAAATAACACAATTCTATTATAGAACGTTGTGTGTGCTGAACTTTCATGTGCAAGCCAAGCTCCACCACTACGATCAGTAGCACTGTCAAAGCTGTACAAAAAATGAGTCTGCAAACAAGCACACAGGGTGATGCCAAGAACGATGAGTTTACAATACCGTGTTGATAATAAGACATTCTTTTTTCAACCGAATGGGGAAAACGTCTGTGTGAGCATTTGAAATATGATCAGGATCAAACTGATTTTGCTAATATCTTTGATACAGATGTTATTAGCAACTTCTGTGGTAGCTAGCTTGACTGGTACAATGAATGTGGCTCAATTCAGTGGTTTCAGAGTCCCGCAATAAGAGCTACGATGCTAATGCTCTCTGGGTATCACTGAGTAGTCTGATACCCCACGTCATTGATCCACAATGCACCGGTAAGGCTGTACAGTGAAATAAGTATGCCCCCAATGCAATTCTAAAGTATAATACATCCAGTGTGATTTCAACAGATTTGTCAAATTAACAAATTATTGTATTTTTTAAAATTCATATAACATTAAAACCTTGTTTAGCATGGTTTATTCAATTATGGAATAATTCTACTATCTGCATTCATTTGCATCACTGTCAATGACAGACTAGCGAACTGCTAATTCCACTATTGTGGCTAATCCTTATTGTGGCTAGCTTCATATAGGTGGGTCCGACCACCATTGATCAAATAAGACCTATATTTTGCAACAGCTAATGGGGATCCTAATAAAATACCAAAATGATAAATTAGGGGTATTTTAGATGATGAAACCTAGCTAGACAGTTAGTCGGCTAACTATAGCTACTGAAACAGATTATGTAGTTTTGCTATGTTTTTGGGGAAGAACTTTGTTGGCATCCATCAGCTAGCTAGCTCTTTTTATGACCAGCACTGTCCAGAGTTTGGGGAAGTGTGTCTGCGCTCGTGCAGCAGTGGCGGGTGTGCGCGACAAAAATATACCAGCATCATAGCATACGTGTCGGTGAATCGTTATGACATATGAAATACGAGTGATAGTGTAATCAATGTGTAATAACTACGTAAAAAATGTATGAACATGTTCAATTATTATGTGATGTGCAGTTCAGGTCCTGATTGGTCAACAAACTTATTTGACACGTCAAATACTGTTATTAGACGTATATCTTTTTTGACATGCAAAGACCCAAAATGGCGTTCTATATACTCTGACATTATCACTTAATTATAGCATACTAAACAAGGTCAAAGACAGTCTGCAACAAGACAGTGTAGATAGAACACCAAGGTTGAATTACCAACTTTTCCCAGGAAAAAGGCCATGTAGAATTACGCAATTTGTCTGTGTGGCTTTGAAACCAGAACATAGTAAGCTAATTGAATGGATTTGAGCATGATGCTGGATATCAACGTGCATGTTCATCAGTAAAATATTAGATTGGACAGCCCTAAGCCAAAGCATTCAAACTTAATGGAAAAAGTTTTGTTTTTCAAAAGAAACTTGTGATTAAGTTCAGATGAGCAATGGAAAAGTAAATGTTCAACTACGACAGGATGTGTTCATTAAGGCACACAACCAAAATGTTTTGCAATGGAAAAGGAAAATCAGTGTTACTTATTGGACAAGTCCAGAGAGTCTCTCTCTGTTTCAGTCTGTTTTATTGTATTTGGTGTGTAAGGAACACAACCCAGTGGCCAGAGCAATAAGAAATGGGTACACTACCTTATCAAGAAGCTGTCCAGCTGACAAAGGATTCTTTGGGCTTTAGCCTCACTGCCCAGAATAGTCCTGGCCTCTCTCATGGCCCCATCAACAGCCTAGTAAACAGAACAACATACAGTATTAGCACTTAAAACCTGACCCTGTACAGTCAAAATAGCTTAGAGCAGGGATGGGATTAATTCCATGTCAACTCAATTCAGTGTAGAAATGTATGAAATTCAGTGCATTTATTAAATATTTCTGATTTATGGTGCTCATTGTTTTTCAGGTCTGAAAATATCAGACAAACTTTGGTTTTGGAGGGTAATGTCAGTTTAAATAGAATTATGTCAAGGTTGACATGTCAATATGAAGCTTATATAAAACCATGCAGGAGAAAAAGCTACTTCATATCTGTAGTATGAAAACAAAGAAGAACATGTTCAGGTCAAAGAAAGAGTAGGGTTGAACACAGAAAAGCACTAGAAGAAGTAGTAGTAATCCAATAGGTTTCAACCTGTATGATGTCAATGGCCAGAGGACAGAAGCAGTATCCGTCAATGAGTTCTGGACTCTTTCCACTGAGCCAACCCTCCTCCTCCTTACTGAGAGCATTGGAGAACCAGGTCCTGACTCTACTCTGAAATCGACATAGCACAGGTCATCACAATTCTGTAAGCTTGACACTATGGCTCTGAAATACATTCCATGCAACATTATAAAATAATACATTATTTCCAATTCTAAAGCACTCTGAAAGTAGCCTGGTCCCAGATATGTTTGTACTATCTTGCCAAGCCCTATGGTCATTAACACACCATAGCAGTTGGCAAGACAGCACAAACAGATCTGGGACCAGGCTACTCTGAAAGGATGGTCTAGACGTATACACATGGATTTAGCCTGTTCATTAGATTTAGCCGTTTCCGGCATCCTGTTTACCTCTTTTTGTAGTAGATACTGCTCCTCCAATGTTGTGAGATCCTTCTCAGATAAAAGAGTTCCCAAAGACTCCATGTTGATGTGCCCCTCAAGGTCTTTGTGTTTTAAGATGTCACTGAAACAGATATAAACATGTTGTAAATGACATCATGTCATTGATAGAAACCATACAAGACATCTCAGAAACACTCAGACTATACAAGGCAGGAGGATAATGTGGAAAAACTTCAGCTATCAGCTACGCAAAATATGCAGCATTTATGTTAGCAGACTTTCTAAAAAGGGGAACTAGCCGTTAAATGATTTTTAAAAGGG
Source organism: Oncorhynchus masou masou (assembly GCF_036934945.1). Taxonomy (NCBI): domain Eukaryota; kingdom Metazoa; phylum Chordata; class Actinopteri; order Salmoniformes; family Salmonidae; genus Oncorhynchus; species Oncorhynchus masou. Next base: position 33,973,388 of record NC_088230.1, read on the forward strand.
GAAGGTCAGGATTTTACAACTTCGTTAAATGATTCATCATAATGTAAATAGTCTATGGGTCTGGAGAGACTATAATCCATGGTTCAGTTCTTTAAACAGCCACTACAAACGTCAGCTAACTTTAGCCACTGCTAGCTAAAAATCAATGGCAGTGATAGGGGAAATTGTGCAATTTTCTAAATGTAATGGCCCAATCAACTCAAATCAACTACATATGTGGTTTGACATCACTTAAATGTGATTTGGACATTTTAAAAAGAAAATTGCCCCTATCACTTCCACTGATTGTTAACAAGCCCATTTCCCACTTACTTTGGATAGTAATTGTTCACCCAGCAGAGGAGGTAGTTACAGTCATCCACATCGAGCCCAGAGCGGGCCAGTTCTGTTAACCTTGCTGAGAACTTCTGATGGTAAAGTCTCACATACAAGTTGCACACGTCAAAGTCTGGGGGGTAGCAGTCCCTTATGTCCCTGGCCACCCTGAGAACGTCCTCCTTCAGACGCTTGCCCATCCTACATACCTCCCTTTTCATGGACGTTGACAGATTGTCCACACTGCTAACGCTAATATTGTCCTCCTCCACGGCCACATTCCTCATTTGAGAATCCACAATTTTTTCAAGCAGGTTGTCGTGGGTGTGCCGGCACTGGTGTGGCCGCCACACGGGGGCCTCGCTGCTGCCCTCGGGCCGCCCTTCCCATTGCTGGTCCTTCTCTTCCAGCAGCGTTATGGTTTCCACCGCACTCCGAAGTATCTCTAGGTGTTCTCTTGAGGGTGTGGACCTAAAGGTGGTGTGAACTGCCATCCATAAGTGGAGCAGCAGGGTTTCATAGTCTTTTTGGAGCGTGTCTTTATCGTCCTCATTGCAAACCTGAACCAACCCCTCTATCTTCATGGTTTCTTGGCCAAAGAGCTGATCCTCTCGCAAAAGCAACTGCTGGCAAGCCTCCACCAAGCGATTTTCCTTCAGGTTCTCCATAAAGTCCAAAACCACCTCTGAAAAGAAACAAATAGAATTCAGGTGAATGGTTACTACAAATCACAGACCATGAAGTACAGTAATTGAATAGTTATTTTAGTGCAGTCTGTACGTGACAATGAACAGTGACATAAATATATTGTGGCAATCATTTCTCATGGTGAAGGAAAATATAATATGACTGATTTCTTTCATTTAGAGTTCCTCTTTAAGGATGATAAATCTGACAAATCAATATATTGAGCTAGTAGGCTAGTACTTCATACAGGCTACATCATAGCGCATGTATCGTATCCGGCTAAAGTTTGAACACACCTACTCATTCAAGAGTTTTTCTTTATTTGTACTATTTTCAACATTGTAGAATAGTGAAGACATCAAAACTATGAAATAACACATATGTAATCATGTAGTTACCAAAAATGTTACAATTGTTCAACAAATCAAAATATATTTTAGATTTTAGATTTTTCAAAGTAGCCACCCTTTGCCTTGATGACAGCTTTGCACACTCTTGGCATTCTCTCAACCAGCTTTATAAGGAATGCTTTTCCAACAGTCTTGAAGGAGTTCTCACATATGCTGAGCACGTGTTGACTGCCTTTCCTTCACTCTGCGTTCCAACTCATCCCAAACCATCTCAGTTGGGTTGAGGTCCGGTGATTGTGTAGGCCAGGTCATCTGATGCAGCACTCCATCACGCTCCTTCTTGGTCAAATAGCCCTTACACAGCCTGAAGGTGTGTTAGGTCATTATCCTGTTGAAAAAGAAATGATAGTCCCACTAAGCGCAAACCAGATGAGATGGCGTATCGCTGCAGAATGCTTTTGTAGTGTGCCTTGAATTCTAAATAAATCACTGACAGCAAAGCACCCCCACACATCACACTTCCTCCTCCCTGCTTCACGGTGGGAACCACACATACAGAGGTCATCTGTTCACCTACACTGCGTCTCACAAAGACGTGCTGGTTGGAACCAGAAATCTAAAATTTGGACTCATCAGACCAAAGGAAACATTTCCACCAGTCTAATGTCCATTGCTCTTGTTTCTCGTCTTATTATTGATGTCCTTTAGTAGTGGTTTCTTTGCAGTAATTTGACCATGAAAGCTTGATTCACGCAGTCTCCTCAGAACAGATGATGTTGAGATGTGTCTGTTACTTGAATTCTGTGAAGCATTTATTTGGGCTGCAATTTCTGAGGCTGGTAACTCTAATGAACTTATCCTCTGCAGGAGAGTAACTTTGGGTCTTCCATTCCTGTGGAGGTCCTCATGAGAGCCAGTTTCATCATAGCGCTTGATGGTTTTTGTGACTGCATTTGAAGAATCTTTCAAAGTTCTTGACATTTTCCGGATTGACTGACCTTCATGTCTTAAAGTAATGACTGTTGTTTCTCTTTGCTTATTTAAGCTGTTCTTGGCATAATATAGACTTGGTCTTCTACCAAATAGGGCTATCTTCTGTATACCACCCATATCTTGTCACAACACAACTGTCTACTACCAAATAGGGCTATCTTCTGTATACCACCCATATCTTGTCACAACACAACTGATTGTCTCAAACGCATTAAGATGATTGTGGACTTCAGGAAACAGCAGAGGGAGCACCCCCTATCCACATCAACATCGACGGGACAGTAGTGGAGAGGGTAGTAAGTTTTAAGTTCCTCGGCGTACACATCACGGACAAACTGAATTGGTCCACCCACACAGGAGGCTGAAGAAATTCAGGAGGCTGAAGAAATTTGGCTTGTCACCAAACGCACTCACAAACTTCTACAGATGCACAATCGAGAGCATCCTGTCGGGCTGTATTACCGCCTGGTACGGCAACTGCTCCACCCACAACCGTAAGGCTCTCCAGAGGGTAGTGAGGTGGCAAACTACCTGCCCTCCAGGACACCTACACCACCCGATGTCACAGGAAGGCCATAAAGATCATCAAGGACAACAACCACCCGAGCCACTGCCTGTTCACCCCGCTATCATCCAGAAGGCGAGGTCAGTACAGGTGCATCAAAGCAGGGACCGAGAGACTGAAAAACAGCTTCTATCTCAAGGTCATCAGACTGTTAAACAGCCACCACTAACATTGAGTGGCTGATGCCAACATACTGACTCAACTCCAGCCACTTTAATAATGGAAATTGATGTAAAAAATGTATCACTAGCCACTTTAAACTATGTCGCTTAATATAATGTTTACATACCCTACATTACCCATCTCATATGTATATGTATATACTGTACTCTTATCATCTACTGCATCTTTATGTAATACATGTATCACTAGCCACTTTAAACTATGCCACTTTGTTTACATAACATACATTACTCATCTCATATGTATATACTGTACTCGATACCATCTACTGCATCTTGCCTATGCCGTTCTGTACCATCACTCATTCATATATATTTATGTACATATTCTTTATCCCTTTACACTTGTGTGTATACGGTAGTAGTTGTGGAATTGTTAGGTTAGATTACTTGTTGGTTATTACCGCATTGTTGGAACTAGAAGCACAAGCATTTCGCTACACTCACATTAACATCTGCTAACCATGTGTATGTGACAAATACATTTAGATTTTATTTATATTTTGATTTGTTTAACACTTTTTTAGTTAATACATGATTCCATATGTGTTATTTCATAGTGTTGATGTCTTCACTATTATTCCACAATGTAGAAAATAATAAAAATGAAGAAAACCCTTGAATAAGTAGGTGTCCAAAACATCCAAAACATTGATTAACCTTAAAGTAGGATATAGCCTATATAAATTATGCACACATTCTAACACCAGAGAGAACGCCGAATACAACTTCTGACCACTTAATACTGTAGCTAAATATACCTGTTTGAGGTGGATTGCTCTCCACTATGGGTTTGGGGCCCCGTGGACTTGGCACAAAGCCTAGTATTTGGGGCATCTTCAGTTTATGCCTAAACCTCCCATGTACTGTTTTGGCACTGTCCTCCATTACAGGTGATAGAACAGTCGCTGCCACCGGGGCGTGTCCGACCGCACCCATTTCCTCTGTGGAAAAAAATGTGACGTTATACAGTCGTTAATATTTTCTCTTCATAAAACCTATCATGTCATTGCACAAATGTTTTATAGCACTTATTATCAAACCACAGCTTACTTTTCATTGTGGCACGTGTAAAAAGCAGACAAACAAACTGGATACGATGTTATAGGCTACAATAGTGGGTTCGCGTTATAACATAGGCATAACTGAACACACGGTTTCTATTAAAACTATTTCACCGCAGGCGCATTTTGCGCAAAATATCTTTGCCGTTCTCTATCTTATAGCGGAAGTTGAGTGAAGCTTGCTTAGTCAAAACAAAACCACACAGGCAGACACATATTTTTTTGTTATTTAATATTTAATAACGTGCCCAAAAAGGTGCACAAAGACCAATAAAAATGTCCCTACCTTTCATGCTCTCAGAACCTTCGGTACCTACTCGTAACCTAATAGTGACAGATAGACCTGTAGACTAGGCTTTGGTATAAACAATTGCTGGCCAGAGGGCGGAGACATTGGCGTGGATAGCCTACATTTGACAGACGACTGCTATTCATCATGAATACTTTACAAAACTTAATGTATCATTAGGAAAATATACATTTGAATGTCATTCTTATGTTGACACTTGCAGATAAAATGTAAATTATTATTAAAACTAACAACATTGTTATTATTGCTCGGACTGTCCCTCCCACATAAATTGCATCAAATATTGAAAAGACCACGTTAAATATTCCCCTCATCATTTCCCACTCCACTCTTCAATCTCATCTTCCAATGTGATGAAAGTTAACCTCTTACAAAATCACTGAACAAATGTAAAATGATCACATGCTTGTATATTGCAACCACTAAAAATGAAATCCTATTATTTAGAATGTGCTGTATATCATAGTAGTAGTGGGCATCAACAAAAGGCTATTCATATCAATTAATACATTACAACCTTTGTATATTGTAGGTTATTTATATGTGTTATGCTATTTATCTTACCTTTAGTCTTCCTCGGTCTTCTGGGCAGTACGTGGAGAACAGAAAACTTCATTGTGAATAGCCGAATGAACAATGCTTGGAGCAGCTCTTCAATATCACACTCTACTCAAGACTGAAAAACTCCACTGTGTCTGCTGTTTATATTGATTGCCCACAGATCTGAGCGTTTCTTGTGCGCATGGTAGGGGGATACCATGGGTCTTTCTGGAGGAAGTAATTTCCCCCTTCAGTTTCTACTTATCTTAAATTTGCTTCCCTGCTTTCCACTCACTGCAATTGCCTCACCTTTTGCCAAAAGGAAAATAATGTATACCTTAAAGAGGCAATCTGGGATTCAAACAACCAGAAAGCCATCACCCTGCCACTTTTTGGTAAACAGTTGGTGCTGGAGAAACGTTACCATTCTCAGATTCATTGACATAGCTCAACATAAGATCAAAATGATAGTTTGAACCTTGTTTTAAAGATACACAATGTTTGTTTACAGTTTACAAACATTGGAGTAAAAAACAAGCTTATATTTTGGAACTCCAAGCACAGATAGGACAAACAGAAGCACTCATGTGCAGAGGGTCCCTGGTTCGAGGAGAGGAGAGGAGAGGAGAGGGACGGAAGCTATACTGTTACACTGCCACCGGGTCATGTCCAACCGCACCCACTTCCTCTGTGAATTTGTATTTTATTTTGTACATTTTTACATCAATATTTTACACATATGATGATGTTCATATGATACCCTAGTGACTCAACAAAATCAATGGGGGCCCACTGGGGGTCGAGGCCCCTGGGCACGCAATATAGCCATTATAACTACAAGATGTAGACAGCTGACTTGCCTAACTTATCTAACTAACATGGGCTAGTAGTAGATCAACTGGACATTTCTGACAGTTTATAAAGAGGAAAATTGCCCATGCACTCCCAGCTTAAAAAAACTGCACCTTGTGCATTCTACTATCACAAATGTCAACAGCAGTAAGTACGAGGTTCATATTGACTCTGTTCTCGGTCTGGATCCAGACCGTGGTCCACATATTGACTATGGCTGCTCTCGGGACAGTGACACTATTATACAGTGACCTTTTGAAAATCTGCACACACCTTGCACAGTATTCACATTTTGCTGCCTTAAAGTGACGCTCCGGAACTTTTGTATAATTTCAGCCAGTAGTTTTGAAAACGGTGCACACAAACCAAAACAGGTCCCGGTTTTTAGTGTACTACTACTGTATGTCATTCAGTTCTGTACTACAAAATTCCTTTCGTATTATGATGTTACTTCCTCACCCTAAAATGTATGGGAGAGCAATTTGTATGATGCAGTATGTTACGAATCCAATTCGTACAATAAGTTACGAATGTGTTGTGCTTAAAATCCCTGACTGCATTTTTAAAGTTGAATAAAAAAATGGATTCAAGTAGATCTACAGAACCTACTCATTTTCAAAGAGAAAGAAAATTATAGAAAATGTTTCAAAATATAATTATTTTCAAGTATTGTGGTTGCAGCATCATGTTATGGGTATGCTTGTCATCGGCAGGGACTGAAGAGTTTGTCAGGATCAAAATAAATATGGAAGGAGCAAAGCCCAGCTAAAACGTTAGAGGAAAACTCTCCTTAGTCTTCTGAAAACCTAACCCTAGAATAGAATTTATTTTTCAGCGGGACAATTGCACAAATTTTTATGACAAAGACACATCAGAATGTCTATCAAAGAGGCGTTGGCTGTTCCTGAATGGTCTAGTCTCAGTCCTGACTTAAATCTGCTTTAAAATCAAAGACAAGGTTTGAATATTGCTGTCCATCAATGATACCCAACCAAATTTACTGAGCTTGAGCAATTCATTTTGGATATATTGTATGTTTCCCTAAGAGCTGTGCAAGTTTGGAAGAATCGTATTCAACATTTTTCACATCAGTAATAGCTGCCAAAGGCACTTAAACCAAGTATTAAATATGGGGTGTGAAGATATACACAATCAATACATCTTCAATGTAATCTCTTGTTAGATTTAATTTCAAGACAGAAGAATGTGAACACTGTTCCAGCCTTATGTAGATGTTCCACTAGGCACTGTATGTGGGACAGTCAAAATGTTACCCACATCACAAGGTCAGTTTTTGTTCATCCCTCTTTGTATAGAGAAGAGTAGAGTGGGTGTCAAGAATCCATGACTCACTCGACTAAGGCTTCCAGTGTCATCACAGCCTCACTCAACAGTTTATCATCACACTCAGTGCTATATAATTACTTTCCCTAAAGAGAATGATACATGGCGAGCTGTAAACCAAGGACCCTAGTTGAGTGGACACTTCCGGACAGTATTCAGCAGTATGGATATGAGAGAGTGTGAACAACTGGTGACTGCATGTCCTAATGCTGCGTTTCGCAAAGGTTGGGTTTTCCCAATGGTAGGTTGGGAGTCACTGATAACCTTTGGGTCCTACTGTAGTTCGCGATTTGTTTTTGCTTATTTTACTTTCAGTTTCGTACACAAGCTTTAAACAGCTTAAACAACAATAATTTTGGTTATTGAAAATATATTTCACTGCAGCTAAGGTGGTTAAATGATTTTCTACACTATACTAGCTAATTTTGTCACAAACTGAAATTCAGCTAACTATTAGAATTTTAGCAACAAGGAAATGCCAGAGCGATGTGTGTACTATAGTGCAACTTTAAAAATGTTGAAAGACTTTTAATAACACTGTTAGCTTGGATGAACTGTTTGGAACTGTTTGGAACTCCAAGCACATATAGGACAAACAGAAGCACCCATTGAGATCAGGTTGGCCAATTAGACAGGGGGGCGCAGCTAACACACCTGAACACACTTAACAAGATAGGATGGAGATGGTTTTGTTGTCACTGAGAACAGAATGTATATCTTTTTCAATAACATTCTTAGAATGGTCTTTGAACATTCTTAGAATGGTCTTTGAACATTCTTAGAATGGTCTTTGAACATTCATGTTTTCTTGTGGTTTTTATGAAACTTTTCTTAATGTTCTGAGAACAGAACTTTCAATGGATCAAGGAGGAAACCTGAAGAAAACGTTATTCTGAAGTATTGAAATTCTCTCAGAAGAACGTTGTTTCTTAACATTTACTGAATGTTCAGAAAACATTACTTTAAATAGGAAACAGTTAGGAAACGTTATGTTGAAGCATTTAGATTATCACAGAAGAACATTGTTTCTTAACACTTTCTGAACTATTTGAGAACATTCCTAATGTCAAACGAGTTGGAGATCTTTACTTGAACATTACCAAAAATGTAATTAAATGTAACCATATTTGAACTTTTGTGAAAGTAATGAAATACCAAGAAAATAACATTATTTTGTCAAGTTCCTTAAATGTGCTGAGAAAGTTCCCAAGCCAAGCAACTATCCTGCACCATTCCCAGAACGTTGTGGGAAGGTTGTATGCAAAATAACCATAGGACAACCACACTCTCACCATTCTCTAAGAAACATATGATTCTCAGAACGTTATGTGCTCGCTGGGTGACTACGCGGATCCTCATTTCTTGAGAACATCTTCTATTGGATCACCACCCCTGAGGCTGTAAAGCTATGTGTACACATTGTGGTGACAACCCATTACTCAAGATCCTGATAAGCTGAAGGGCTCGGCTAGAACAAGAACCTGCACACCCCGTAGCTCTCTAGAACCTCTGTTGTAGATGCATGAAACATGCATGAGAGCATCAGCTGGTCCAGATGACTGTGATCACGCTCTCCGCAGCCTATGTGAGTAAGACCTTTAAAACAGGTCAACATTCACAAGGCCGCTGGGCCAGATGGATTACCAGGACGTGTACTCAGAGTATGCACTGACCAACTGGCAAGTGTTTTCACTGAAATGTTCAACATCCAAAACCTAGGAAGAAACCGAGAAAGGAACTAGGCTATGAGGGGTGACCAGTCCTCTTCTGGCTGTGCCGGGTGGAGATTATAACAGAACATGGCCAAAATGTTCAAATGTTCATAAATTACCAGCATGGTCAAATAATAGTAATCACAGTGAACAGGTCAGGGTTCCATAGCCGCAGGCAGAACAGTTGAAACTGGAGCAGCACCATGACCAGGTGGACTGGGGACAACAAGGAGTCATCATGTTTGACTTCTCTTTTCTCTTTGCGTCACACTGCCAAATGAAAGTAAATTATTTTTTAGATGTTCATGCATTCAATTGGGTGAGTCATTGCAGAACATTTGGAGGCCCTTTGGTTTTCCTTGAAATAAGCCACATTTCAAAACATGTGAAGGCACCAAGCTCCTAGAATTGCACAATATAAATGCTAACAGATTTACCGTTTATGCATTTCACAATTTCTCCTTTCTTGCTCGAATTGCATGCGAGAGTAAATGCTGTTAAATTAATGAGCAGGACACTATGAATAAATGTCATAGAATATAGCCAGCTTTAGTAAGAATACGAAGATAAATAACAATAAAGAAATGCTGTATGCACATCAATACAAAAGTATTCATTCACAATTCAAAATAATAAATGGCCTATTTGTTTCAATATAGAAATACCTTTAGCAAAATTCAATATTTGACCCAGGTCAATTAATAACCTACTAATTATAAACAAGTACCATAACATATGTATATTAGAGCATCTTCCCACAAACTCAATATGACTAGTGAATGAATATAATTACATTAAGAAAACAAATTAGGCACATTTGGGCAGTCTTAAGACAATATTTTGAACAGAAATGCAATGGTGCATTGGATCAGACTAAAACTTTGCACATACACTGCTGCCATCTAGTGGCCAATATCTAGATTGCACCTAGGCTGGAATAATACATGATTAAAATACTTATTTTTCACCATAATTTGCAAATAAATTCATAAAAAATCCTATAATGTGATTTTTTTGGATTTTTTTTCTTCTCATTTTGTCTGTCATAGTTGAAGTGTACCTATGATGGAAATTACAGGCCTCTCTCATCTTTTTAAGTGGGAGAACTTGCACAATTGGTGGCTGACTAAATACTTTTTTGCCCCACTGTATATATCCAAATGTGCAAATTGTCCAAACAGATCCCCAAGGTAGATGGATTATTTTAAATATGTTTTTGGACAATAAACATATATGTCTTATTAACCTATATGGTCTGAATAATGATGATCCAAGCTTCTTTGAAAAAATATATGAGAATGTATCAACTCTACAAGCAACACTAGACTCTATTATTATGGTGGGAGATTTTACTACGGTTTTAAATACCTCTATGGACCGTAAAGGAAATCACACTACAAACTATCACCCTCAGGCACTTAAGGAAATCATGAATGTCATGGATATATTGAGGTTAGTGGATATATGGAGGCTTAAATACCCTGACCTAGTGAGATATACATGGCGGAAGCTTAATCAAGCTAGTCGTCTTGATTACTTTCTTATGTCATCCTCTCTGGCACCAAAAGTTTTAAAAGTGTTGATAGGGGACAGAATGTGGTCGGATCATCACATAATTGGCATATATTAAGCTTACAGAATTTCCACGTGGGCGAGGATATTGGACATTTAATCAAAGCCTACTGAATGATAACTTGTTTATAACTAGGACAGAATCATTTTTAACCTACTTTTTCTGACATAACATAGGAACAGCAGATCCCCTTATTCTATGGGACACTTTAAAATGTGCCATTAGAGGCCATGCAACTCAGTACTCATCTATAAAACAAAAGGACTTTAGATCAAAAGAGTCCATATTAATAAAGGAAATTGAAGGACTAACAGTACAGTTAGATAGCAATAAAAACTGTACCATAGAGGCACAGAATAAGTTAGAGGAAAAACAAAATGGAATGGAGGAACTTCTTCAAGAAAGATCCAGTGTAATATATTTTAAAAATAAAGCGAACTGGATGGAATATGGATGGAATATGGGCGAAAATGCCGAAAAATATTTTTCGATCTTCAACATAGAAATGCTACCAAAAAAAATGTATTGAAACTTGTTACAAAAGATGGAGTCAAGCATGATTCACCAAATTATATTTTGAAAGAGGAAGTAAAGTACTTTAAGATTATGTTTTCATATCATTTTCTTCCCTCTCCACTAATCAAAGCTAATTATATGGATTGTTTTCCTATTAATAATGTAAAATTAACATGTGTACAGAAAGACTCATGTGAAGGCCAAATTACAGAGGAAGAACTGCTTGATGCATTTAAAGCCTTTAAGGATGGGAAAACGCCAAGGCTGGATGTCAAACCAGTTGAAGTATACAAAACATTTTTTATATACTCAGAGGACCATTATTAGCATGTTTTAACCACTCCTATATAGAAACTAAATTACCGGACATGCAACAAGAAGGTCACTCCTTCATTATTACTGAAACAGGATCCAAGTGGTATATATAAAGATGCAGCCCATATAAAGATGCAGCCCGTCTCGTACACTTCAGTGTTGTGATGCAAAAATTCTAGAAAAATGCTTGGCGCATAGAATTAAAAAGGTATTGTCAGATATTATTCATCCTAATCAGACAGTTTTTTTTTACATGGACGATACATTGGAGACAAGTACTGGAAACAATACAATACTATGAAATATCGGGGAAACCAGGCCTGGTGTTCACAGCTGATTTTGAATAAGGCTTTTGATAAAGTACGACTGGAGTTTATATATAAATGCCTAGAATATTTCAATTTTGGAGAATCTCTTATAAAATGGGTTAAAGTCATGTATAGTAACCCTAGCTGTAAAATAGTAAATAATGGCTACATCTCAGAAAGTTTTAAACTGTCAAGAGGAGTAAAACAAGGTTGTCCACTATCGGCATATCCAGTTATTATTGCCATCGAAATGTTAGCTGTTAAAATCAGATCCAACAATAATACTAATGGATTCAAAATCCGTGACTTAAAAACAAAAGGTGGCATTCTACGCTGGTGATTCATGTTTTCTTTTAAAATCACAATTAGAATCCCTCCACAGCCTCATAGAGGATCTAGATACTTTTGCTATCCTCTCTGGATTAAAACCAAATTATGATAAGTGTCCAATAAGTGTCCAATAGTACGTATTGGATCACTAAAAAATGAAACTTTTACATTCCCGTGTAATTTACCAATAAAATGGTCTGACAGGGATGTGGACATACTCGGTGTACAAATCCCAAAAGAAAGAAATTCTCACTCCAATACATTTTCATAGAAAGTTAGCAAAAATAGATAAGATCTTGCTACCATGGAAAGAAAAATACCTGTCTATTTGTGGAAAAATCACCATGATTATGACTGATGCCTTTAGTGAGAGGTCTAATGCTTTAACATATAATATTCATATTGGTTAAATAAATAGGCCCTTTTAATTTTCTCTGGCTTGCCATTGCAAATAAAATCTAATATTTTTATATAAAATTTAAAAAGCAGGTCACTCGGTGTCACTAAGCAAATAGGTAAACTGTGATATGACTAAATAGTTAATCATGGTGATTTGTCCACAAATGGTAGCAAGATCTTTTCTATTTTTGCTAACTTTCTAAATTATACTTAAATCCAAAATGGTTCGTTAGTAAATTAGTAAGAATGTCTCACCCCATGTTCAAGAATGGCCTTTTTCCCTTTATTCAGATTACAACTGCTCACTTTCAGTTATTTGAAAACAAAATTGTCTCCAAATATAGTTATTTTTTAAACAAGCCTTAGAAAGTTGGTTGCAATTTCAGTTTAATCCACTTGAAAAGACAGAACAAATAATAAAACCAATATTATGGTTCAACTCAAATATACTATTTGATAAAAACCTTATTTTTCCAATATTTTTGTAAATTATATCATAAATAGGACCGGCGGAGTTATGTCCCACATGCAGCTAACACAGACACATGGAAATGCCTACACTTATGGAGTCATTAAAACTAGTTTTTCAACCACTCCACAAATTTCTTGTTAACAAACTATAGTTTTGGCAAGTCGGTTAGGACATCTACTTTGCTCATGACACAAGTTATTTTTCCAACGATTGTTTACAGACAGATTATTTCACTCATAATTCACTGTATCGCAATTCCAGTGGGTCAGAAGTTTACGACACTAAGTTGACTGCGCCTTTAAACAGCTTGGGAAATTCCAGAAAATGATGTCATGGCTTTAGAAGCTTCTGAAAGGCAAATTGACATCATTTGAGTCAATTGGAGGTGTACCTGTGGATGTATTTCATTGCCTACCTTCAAACTCAGTGCCTCTTTCCTTGACATCATGAGAAAATCAAAAGAAATCAGCCAAGACCTCATAAAAAGAATTGTAGACCTCCACAAGTCTGATTTATCCTTGGTTGCAATTTCCAAATGCCTGAAGGTACCACATTCATCTGTACAAACAATAGTACGCAAGTATAAACACCATGGGACCACGCAGCCGTCATACCGCTCAGGAAGGAGACGTGTTTTGTCACCTAGAGATTAACTTACTTTGGTGCGAAAAGTGCAAATCAATCCCAGAACAACAGAAAATGACCGTGTGAAGATGCTGGAGGAAACAGGTACAAAAGTATGTATTTTCACAGTAAAACAAGTCCTATATCGATATAACCTGAAAGACCGCTCAGCAAGGAAGAAGCCACTGCTCCAAAACTGCCATAAAAAAGCCAGACTACGGTTTACAACTGAACATGGGAACAAAGATCATACTTTCTGGAGAAATGACCTCTGGTCTGATGAAACATAATTAGAACTGTTTGGCCATAATGACCATCGTCATGTTTGGAGGAAAAAGGGGGATTCTTGAAAGCCGAAGAACACCATCCCAACCGTGAAGCACGGGGATGGCAGCATCATGTTGTGGGGGTGCTTTCCTGCAGGGGTGACTGGTGCACTTCACAAAATAGATGGCATTCATGAGGAGGAAAATTATGTGGATATATTGAAGAAACATCTCCAAACATCAGTCAGGAAGTTAAAGCTTGGTCGCAAATGGGTCTTCCAAATGGCCAATGACCCCAAGCATACTTCCAAAGTTGTGGCAAAATGGCTCAAGGACAACAAAGTCAAGGTATTGGAGTTTCCATCACAAAGCCCTGACCTCAATCATATAGAAAAGTTGTGGGCAGAACTGAAAATGCTTGCGCAAGCAAGGAGGCAGACAAACCTGACTCAGTTACACCAGCTCTGTCAGGAGGAATGGGCCAACATTCACCTAACTTATTGTGGGAAGCTTGTGTAAGGCTACCCGAAACGTTTGCCCCAAATTAAACAATTTAAAGGCAATGCTACCAAATACTAATTGAATGTATGTAAACTTCTGACCCACTGGGAATGTGATTAAAGAAATGAAAGCTGAAATAAATAATTCTCTCTACTATTATTCTGACATTTCACATTCTTAAAATGAAGTAGTGATCCTAACTGACCTAAGACAGGGGATTTTTACTACGATTAAATGTAAGGAATTGTGAAAAACTGAGTTTAATGTATTTGGCTAAAGTGTATGTAAACTTCCAACTTCAACTGTAAGTACCTTGGTACATACGGCCTAGTCAGATGGTAAAGTACCTTGTTACATAAGGCCCAGTCAGATGGTAAAGTACCTTGGTACATAAGGCCCAGTCAGATGGTAAAGTACCTTGGTACATACGGCCCAGTCAGATGGTAAAGTACCTTGTTACATAAGGCCCAGTCAGATGGTAAAGTATATTGGTACATAAGGCCCAGTCAGATGGTAAAGTATATTGGTACATAAGGTCCAGTCAGATGGTAAAGTACCTTGTTACATAAGGCCCAGTCAGATGGTAAAGTATATTGGTACATAAGGCCCAGTCAGATGGTAAAGTACCTTGGTACATAAGGCCCAGTCAGATGGTAAAGTATATTGGTACATAAGGCCCAGTCAGATGGTAAAGTACCTTGGTACATAAGGCCCAGTCAGATGGTAAAGTACCTTGGTACATAAGGCCCAGTCAGATGGTAAAGTACCGTGGTACATACGGCCAAGTCAGATGGTAAAGTACCTTGGTGCATAAGACCCAGTCAGATGGTAAAGTACCGTGGTGCATACTGCCCAGTCAGATGGTAAGTACCGTGGTGCATACTGCCCAGTCAGATGGTAAAGTACCGTGGTGCATACGGCCCAGTCAGATGGTAAAGTACCGTGGTGCATAAGGCCCAGTCAGATGGTAAAGTACCGTGGTGCATACGGCCCAGTCAGATGGTAAAGCCCAGTCAGATGGTGCATAAGGCCCAGTCAGATGGTAAAGTACCGTGGTGCATAAGGCCCAGTCAGATGGTAAAGTACCGTGGTGCATACGGCCCAGTCAGATGGCATACCGGCCCAGTCAGATGGTAAAGTACCGTGGTACATACTGCCCAGTCAGATGGTAAGTACCGTGGTGCATACGGCCCAGTCAGATGGTAAAGTACCGTGGTGCATAAGGCCCAGTCAGATGGTAAAGTACCGTGGTGCATACGGCCCAGTCAGATGGTAAAGTACCGTGGTGCATACGGCCCAGTCAGATGGTAAAGTACCGTGGTGCATAAGACCCAGTCAGATGGTAAAGTACCGTGGTGCATAAGACCCAGTCAGATGGTAAAGTACCGTGGTGCATAAGGCCCAGTCAGATGGTAAAGATGGTGCATACGGCCCAGTCAGATGGTAAAGTACCGTGCATACGGCCCATCAGATGGTAAAGTACCGTGGTGCATACTGCCCAGTCAGATGGTAAAGTACCGTGGTGCATACTGCCCAGTCAGATGGTAAAGTACCGTGGTGCATACTGCCCAGTCAAGTGGTAAGAATGGAGTTTTGTTTTGTTTCTTTCATTTCCTCTTTTGACTAAAAGTGTCCTTCTGCCTTTTGCGGCAGGGTTTCAGCTCTCAATGCCATGTAGTACTTTAGGCACGTTGACGGATGTTTTTTAGTTAGTCTTTTTTGCAATTCATTGTTATTTATGTAATACTATGCAACTTTTGAATTGTTATTCAGATATGCAAAGAGAGTTGAAAAAACATCAGAGAAAATTTGTAAATGTGAAGTAGTGTACTTTGTCCACTAGTTAAATGTGAATGTGAAGTAGTGTATTTTGTCCACTAGTTAAATGTGAATGTGAAGTAGTGTACTTTGTCCACTAGTTAAATGTGAATGTGAAGTAGTGTACTTTGTCCACTAGTTAAATGTGAATGTGAAGTAGTGTACTTTGTCCACTCTAGTTAGCGGATTCGTTGTATTCAATTTGTCTTTGTCTGTTTTTGTCTCGACTGAAAGAATATGTTTTTCTGATTCAGGGGCCCCATTGTAAAGTATGAAAACAATGTTCATTGTGCAACGTTCCCATTAGCCACAATGTACTCCAATGGGAAACACTATTTTCACGCATGTGACGGAAAGCAACACTCATGAGGAAGTGTGGTGCGGTTAAGATTAATAATGTTTCCCCAGTTTGTAGTGAGAAAATACATTTTGACGTTATTCCCCTTCTTCTTACCCCTTGGAGGGTAAAAAGGCAGAAACACTTGAACTAATGTGTTTATTTCAACTCGTCAGTCTACGTCACGGATGGCCTACTACAGCAGACGAGAAGCGGCTCCAAGGGGCACCAAATCACCAACCCCTGACAATTGAGGAGTGGTAAACACCACCTAGTCCGATGAATCCCGTTTTCTGTTGTGTCTTGCTGATGACAGAGTCAGGATTTGGTGGCAACAGCATGAGTCCATGGCCCCATCCTGCCTTGTGTTAAAGGTACAGGCTGGTGGAGGTCGTGTAATGTTGTGGGGAAGGTTTTCCTGGTTAGGTCCTTTGATACCAATAGAGCAATGTTTGAACATCACACCTTGTAGAATCTATGCCCCAAATAATTCAGGCTGTTCTGGAGGCAAAGGGGAGCTAGATGGGTGTACCCTGTTCTGGAGGCAAAGGGGTACTAGATGGGTGTACCCTACAAACTGGCGACTGAGGGTATATATATTTAGTGTACAAAACATTAGGAACACATGCTCATTCCATGACATAGACCGACCAAGTGAATCCAGGTCAAATCTATGATGACTTGTTGCTGTCATCTATTAAATCCACTTCAATCAGTGTCAATGAAAGGATGGAGACAGGTAAAACATTATCTTTAAGCCTTGAGACAATTGAGACATGGATTGTGTATGTGTGCCATTCAAAGGGTGAATGGGCAAGACAAATGATTTAAGTGGGGTATGGTAATAGGTGCCAGGCTCACCGGTTTGAGTGTGTCAAGAACTGCACCGCTGCTGAGTTTTTCATTCTCCTGGTGTATCAAGAATGGTCGACCGCCCACAGGACATCCAGCCAACATGACACAACGATGGGAAGCATTGGAGTCAACAAGGGCCAGCATTCCTTTTGGAAAACTGTTGTGGAAATTCATCACCAGGGACACCTGAAGTCAATCTTAAAATGAATCACTCTTTCTTATCAGCAAGCTGGAGAGGTTACAACAGACTCTACACACCGTATAAGTCAGAAGCTCCCTTCGGGCGGTCCCAGCAGTTGTCTTATATACGGGTGTATGCAGATGAGTTATATTTGCATGATGTAGCGTAATTAATTCATCACTACTGGTGGCTCACACATGTGACTGACTAATACCTCACGAGGCTTTCTCTAAGTTGAGACCTTTAAACTGAGATACCGTGGTTGTTCCCATAGCAATATTCTGGACGGTGACAGTGAGGATTCCTCCATACACAATCAGTCAGTCACCTGCATGAACCTTCCCAATCAGTTATTAGAAAGTAGCATTGATTCGAAACTTCGTAGCATTGATTTGATACATAAAACATAACTTTTCCCTCACAATGCTTTCGACATATATACATATACATATAAGAAACATATACAGTATATATACAGTATATATATATGTATTTATTTTCCAGTCTCTGACATTGCTTGTTCTGGGATTTCTTAATTAATCTTTTTTTTCTTTCTTCTGTGTTATGTGTGTATTGTTTTGTTGTTATAATGCTAGGTATTACTGCACTGTTGGAGCTAGAAACACAAGCATTTCGCTGCACCTGCAATAACATCTTCAAATCGGTGTACGTGACCAATACATTTTTATTTGAAGAATAAGTACACAGTTATGAGACACAATATGGCAACTACCAAGATAAGCATTTATCGCCCTCCAAAAATCAAATAAAAAACTGTAGTGGATTCCTTGCCATTGATGTCATGTTTTTCATATGTGTGTATTGAAGCATGACTGAAGCCGAACGACAAGTAACTAGGATGGTTTTTTTTTGTCAACACCCTCCATTCATGTTATGCATTGCATATCTTCTACAGGAACCAAACAGTGGCACTGGGTGTCAGTAGTCCCCCCCCCAAAAAAAATGGTCAGATGTTTTAGATCTTTCAACGTCCCAGGACATCTGTTTAAGGAGTCAGCTCTTTGCCACAATCCAAATTGAATGGAAAAGTTCATCGCTATGTAATTTGTAGTGCTTGTCTTTTCCAATCACTTATGGTTGAGACTTGTAAGTACCTTTACAACCAATTGTGTTAGATGTGGACTTATCTTTACATCAGACTGAAACCATACTAGTGAGCATCTACTAAATGTTAAATGTATTACCTGTCAGGTATTTTAATTGTATGTAATGTCTACTTGTTAAAAGTTTCTTATGTCTTAACGTAAATTGTAATTGTTTGTAATGTATTTTTAGTTCTGTGTCATGGCGTCAACAAATGGGGATCCTAATAAAAAATATACAAAAATCGGCCAAACATTGATATTGAAGTGTAATGTACCTTTAATTGAATTTCCAATACAACAATTGAAATTAGCTCTATATTTTCAATTAGTTGATTTTCTTCTTTCATTTCTTTTGTTCACTTCCTGAATTGAAATGCAATTGACCCCTATCTTGTGAAGAAAAGCTGTGTCTGCCTTCTTTAAACACTAGATGGCGACTGAAGCACAGTTACAGTGAGCTGCTTACAAGAGAACATAGTTCCCAAAATGTCAATGATCCCTTTGCGTTTATATATATGCATTATGCTAATACAAAGGAATGTTTATTATTCAGAAATGTTCAAATGATTTCCAAGGAAATACGGATAATCAGGAAAAGAAAAGTATTATTCAGAATGCTGTATTTATAGTATTCGCTAGGGAAAGCGTTCACAAGCATTTTGTGATAGCAAATTCATCAGGGACCCACCTCGAGTGAGATAAAAGATAGCATACAAGGAGTTTTACTATGACCTCTGCAGTGCATGAGCCAAGTATCGGGCCCTGGGAAGGAACATTTAAAAGTTCCACATCTTTGCATTGAAGAGAACATTTTGCAAGTTCATTTCCTGCAATTCTACACATTTTGCCACGAGGCAGAAAGAAAAATGTGCAGTTTTAAAGCCAAAAGCTAGAGTCCTTAATTGAAACAATAACAAAGCGTGAACTGTTTTGGTAAAAAGCTGAGGGATGGGCCTGGTGAAATGTAACCACTCTCAAAATCATAGACAGAGCTATGGATACAGGTACTGACCAGCCATGATATCAAAATGACTGTTTTACCAATGTTTTGAAGCTATACGGTGTTTGTTTACATATATATTCATTACAAACATTGGAGTAAACAAGTTATTTTGGGGCACGACAGTTGAACTAAGCTCATGAGGCATTTAGAAGTTATATTTTTCATGAATCAATAGGTATATCATGAAATTCCATACCAAAAATGGATGTAGCAACTAAGGGTTTTTACTTTAAATTACAGTGCGTTTTGCACAATACAAGAACACTATAGAAGAAGTAGGCTTACTCAGCTGAAAAATGTATAAATGGTGGAACACTGTGGATACCAATATCACTGTGAGTGTCCCAGGCCCATGTTGCCCAGAACATAAACTGTAGATTAATATTATTACATTGTATTGTATTGCACCCTCTAAACTTATTCCACGGATCCCTTGGCCAAAAGTAAT
Organism: Oncorhynchus masou masou; assembly: GCF_036934945.1. Taxonomy (NCBI): domain Eukaryota; kingdom Metazoa; phylum Chordata; class Actinopteri; order Salmoniformes; family Salmonidae; genus Oncorhynchus; species Oncorhynchus masou. The sequence goes on from NC_088230.1 coordinate 33,993,354, forward strand.
TTAATTTGTATGAAATATTCATTCAAATGTACAATTAGGAAGAAAAAAATAAATGATATTTTGAGATCTCACCATGGACCACCATTGTGCTAACACTAGAGCATTGGCCTGTTAACTAACCATCCTCCGCTACCAACAGACTCCGGAGGATAAAAAAATAATACAAAATTGTGGGATAGTGAGACCCCACGATTTTCAGGGAGAACCCCTGCTCTATCTGACTTCCCCTCAGAACGTAAAAAAGGACCTGTGGAGACTTCCATTGGCTTGCCATTCATGTTGTGCTTGTTTTGTGCTAACACTAGTTAGCATTGGCCTGTTAACTAACCATCTTGGTCTCTGGCTACCAACATTCTCAACTCCGGAGGATAAAAAAATAATACAAAATTGTGGGATAGTGACTAGACATCCCCGATTTTCAGGGACAGTCCACGATTTTGGTGGCCTGTCCCCAGCTTGATCTATCGCCGGAAATGTCCCTGACTTCCCCTCAGAACGTAAAAAAGGACTGTGGCTTGAGTGGATCGTTTTGAGCTGTGAGAGAGCCAAAAGGGAATTGAGAAGAAGCAATCCACCATATAAATTCAAGACCTGATGCCCTCTCAAATCAAATCAAATTGTATTTGTCACATACACATGGTTAGCAGATGTTAATGCGAAGAAGTGACCTATGCAAAATGATTGTGCTTCTAGTTCCGACACTGCATTAATATCTAACAATAATATCTAAGAGCAATATCTAAGCAATCTAACAGTTCCCCAATGTACCTAATACACACAAGTCTAAAGGGGTGAAGGAGAATATGTACATGTAAGTATATGGATGAGCGATGGCGAAGGTGCAATAGATGATATAAAATACAGTATATACATGTGATATGAGTAATGAAAGATATGTAAACATTATTAAAGTGGCATTATTTAGAGTGCATTGTATAAAGTGCCCAGTGATTGGATCTCAATGTAGGTAACAGCCTGTGATATCACTGTGATAAAGGGGTTTTACGTGTCTATTGCATGAATTGGTTTTTCCTCAAAATGCTTTCATGCAATAGAAACATAAAACCCTTTTAGCAATGGACTGTAATGTAGCCAGAGAAAGTCATTAATCCACTTCGCAGGGAAAGATTCCACTTTGTTTGACAGCACTTGGGTATCTATAAACCTGGTGTGTGGCTGATAAGGCTCTGTGACTTCTGTCTTCTGTCAAATCCTTCGCTGTGAAAGCAGACTATGCATTTATCAGTACTGGCTTCAGAAATTGGAGTCATACCCACTGCCACTCAGTCACTGTGAGTGTGCATGAATGTAACCCTGTGGAGGCACAGTTATGAAGTGCTAGGGCAAGACAACTGGAGGAGAATAGCCACTGTCTAGGAAAAATAGTCAGTTCAGTTAAGTATTTAGCAATATGGGCAAGCCCTGAGATCTCATGAGGAAGAACATTTTTACTTTTATCAGAATTTAAAAGACAAAAACAGAAGATGTCTTTGAAAAAGCCCCGCAAATATTACTTGAGCCCTCAAATACAACTGACTCATACTGATGTCGTGTCTTAGGCTATGCCGAATTAAGTGATATGACATGCTATTCTATAAAATAATTTCTCCGTAATTAATATATCATATCATAACCGCCATCGATAAAAGACAGTACTGTGCAGCCATCTTCATCGACCTTGCCAAGGCTTTCGACTCTGTCAATCACCATATTCTTATCGGCAGACTCAGTAGCCTCGGTTTTTCGGATGACTGCCTTGCCTGGTTCACCAATTACTTTGCAGACAGAGTTCAGTGTGTCAAATCGGAGGGCATGCTGTCCGGTCCTCTGGCAGTCTCTATGGGGGTGCCACAGGGTTCAATTCTCGGGCCGACTCTTTTCTCTGTATATATCAATGATGTTGCTCTTGCTGCGGGCGATTCCCTGATCCACCTCTATGCAGACGACACCATTCTATATACTTCCGGCCCATCCTTGGACACTGTGCTATCTAACCTCCAATTGAGCTTCAATGCCATACAACAATCCTTCCGTGGCCTCCAACTGCTCTTAAATGCTAGTAAAACCAAATGCATGCTTTTCAACCGATCGCTGCCTGCACCCGCATGCCCGACTAGCATCACCACCCTGGATGGTTCCGACCTTGAATATGTGGACATCTATAAGTACCTAGGTGTCTGGCTAGACTGTAAACTCTCCTTCCAGACTCATATCAAACATCTCCAATCGAAAATCAAATCAAGAGTCGGCTTTCTATTCCGCAACAAAGCCTCCTTCACTCACGCCGCCAAACTTACCCTAGAAAAAACTGACTATCCTACCGATCCTCGACTTCGGCGATGTCATCTACAAAATTGCTTCCAACACTCTACTCAGCAAATTGGATGCAATTTATCACAGTGCCATCCGTTTTGTCACTAAAGCACCTTATACCACCCACCACTGCGACTTGTATGCTAATGTCGGCTGGCCCTCGCTACATATTCGCCGCCAGACCCACTGGCTCCAGGTCATCTACAAGTCCATGCTAGGTAAAGCTCCGCCTTATCTCAGTTCACTGGTCACGATGGCAACACCCATCCGTAGCATGCGCTCCAGCAGGTGTATCTCACTGATCATCCCTAAAGCCAACTCTTCATTTGGCCGCCTTTCGTTCCAGTACTCTGCTGCCTGTGACTGGAACGAATTGCAAAAATCCCTGAAGTTGGAGACTTTTATCTCCCTCACCAACTTCAAACATCTGCTATCTGAGCAGCTAACCGATCGCTGCAGCTGTACATAATCTATTGGTAAATAGCCCACCCATTTTCACCTACCTCATCCCCATACTGTTTTTATTTATTTACTTTTCTGCTCTTTTGCACACCAATATCTCTACCTGTACATGACCATCTGATCATTTATCACCCCAGTGTTAATCTGTAAAATTGTAATTATTCGCCTACCTCCTCATGCCTTTTGCACACAATGTATATAGACTCCCCTTTTTTTCTACTGTGTTATTGACTTGTTAATTGTTTACTCCATGTGTAACTCTGTGTTGTCTGTTCACACTGCTATGCTTTATCTTGGCCAGGTCGCAGTTGCAAATGAGAACTTGTTCTCAACTAGCCTACCTGGTTAAATGGTTAAAAAATAAACCTGATTGAGCTAAATAAAAATTTTCGGGAAAAAATAAAAAATATCACCTGATTGAGCTAATCATGTAAATGTAATTAACAAACACTGCGGGAGTTTATATAGTGTCAAAGGACAAGGTGTCTGTAATCACAGGAGTGGCTTAATATCATTGGTTAATAATCAAATATTAAAATTGATGAACTTGAGTGAAGACCCAAAAGCGGTTTTATCTTTAATGAAAATACAGGAATGGCATAAATCCTCTTCCAACGTAATAGCCCACCCATTTAAGAACAAAAAGAACGTTAGTATAATGCTAATCAATAGACGACAGCTTCTGGCATCAAAAAACACAAACAAGAATCAGACACAGCAGGAACAGAGAGAAATAGAGACCTAATCAGAGGGGAAGAGAGAACAGGTTATCTTCAGCTGAGGAATGAAACTCTAAAAAGACCAGCAGAGAGAGAGAATAAAGACCTAGACATGACAAAAATATTTTACATCAATAATTTGCAGTCAACATTAAGTCACAATTCAAGAATCTTACTTCAAAGTCTCGTTGAGACCATAGGCGCAAAGTTGTCTTTCTAAAGATCCAGGCAGCCTCTCATTTTAACAATAAATTATCAAGGTTATCTGCAAGAACCCTGGCTAACAATTTGGATCAGCAATACAAAATTGGGTTTAATTATTTATTTACTAAATACCTAACTAATCACACAGAATTCACATACACACAATTAATCATAACTTTATTACAAATTACGTCATGAAGGAAAACGTCCCTAGCGGGCAGAACAGATATGACAGCTTGTTACATAAAAGAAACGGGTCTGGGTTTGAGTGAAAGAGCCGGAAGACTGAGGAACAAAGGGAAGAAGCTGGGCTATTGTAAATACAGTATCTTATGCATTCTAAATTACCGCCCATTTGGAAAAGGAAAATGCAATAAATATTTACTCTGAGCTGCGCTTCAGTAGGTTGGTGGTAGATGGAAGACCGTGTTGCCAAACCAAGTCCTCTGTCCTTTGAAGAATGTCTCTGGTGGTCACTTGGATAAGTTGTAGTAACGTTGTTGTGTGGTAGATGGGATACTCTGTCTGTTCCTTCCTAACCTGCGTTTGCAGCTGTGGTCGCTAACTCAACGGCTAGGAGGTACATGTATCACTTCTGTCGTGAATAAGAGTTCAAAGTTCATACCATTCGCAACAAAAGCTCATGCTGATGTTGGCTTAGGTCTGTAGTTATTATCTGAACCATTCTGACATAGGACCGTCATCCTCCCTCATCGGAACAGGAAGTTATGTTGTCGTCAAACCTTTATATAGGAAGGGAGAAAAGGGGTGTGTTTCATAGTTTACAACCTCTGTCTCTTCATGTGGGCGGGCCACTGAGTAAGCAGCAATATCTTATGAAAACCCACATCTCACATTTTAGAAGCTAAAATCACATTTCATCCCATCACAAATAATTTCATATTCAAACATTTAAATTGAGCAACAATTCTATGTGAATCCGATAACTCTAATGTGTAGACTTTCCACTGTAGAGTTTATGTCATCTTATCATTGATGAGAATGTCTCAGATGACAACCGAACTGACATCATATTCATTAAGTACCACCGCATATGTTCAATTGTTCGGATTACCAGAATATAGTTAATTTCCCCCCACAGTCTGACATTCCCAGAATCTCTATGTTAACCAAGGGTTTTGTAACTATAACCTCAGTAGGGTAGAGAGAGAGAGGAAAAAGGGGGGAAGAGGTATTTATGACTGTCATAAACCTAACCCCCGGGCCAACGTCATGACACTGATTTAGAATGGTTGTGATGGCTTTGTTGTGTACCGTATACCTGGTTGGACAGTGGTTTTATAGTGGTGTAAGGCATGTAAGCCATTATCATCTTGGCTGCTGTAGATAATGGCTGCTCTATTAGCTGTACAATTAGCCGCTACACAGTAACTCAGCATCGGGATTAAAAACTATAATTAAATACATTCTGAGGGATCTGATAGCAGAATAAGTATTTTATTAACATATGGTAAACAGATTTGTTATTTTTTTCTTTAGTTTTACCACAGATTTCCTGCAATTCTACACATTTTTCCATGACTTATGCCATGTTAATATGATTTCTGAGTGAGTGACTAACAAAATCAATTGGGGCCCCCTGGAGGACAGAGCCCCTGGAGGTCAGAGCCCTGTGTGCCCGGTCGGTAATTCGGCCATGATTACTACAAGTTTAGATAGCTGGCTAGATTAACAAGACTAATTAACCAATCTACTTTTTTTCATCTGACATGGGCTAATTGAGTGACTGTCAGTGAGTGACAAATAACAAGAGGAAAACTGCTGCAATCAAGTTTAGAAATTGGACCTTGTGTATTCTATTATTCTAACAGTATGTAAAAGTTATTTTTTATTCCCCCCAAAATGACTGTCCTCATATGTAGCTACGGTCCTGAGTTGAACAGTTTCTCTCAGTACAGCTTCTTATGTTTTTAATTAACTACTCATTTGGTAATAGTTTAAGAGGCAGCAGAGATCATTAAGGTTTGTCTGTAAAGGTTTTTTTTGGTCAAGTGGAAACCCTGGTACGGTTGATTATGATAGCCCCGTTTCCTCCTCTGAGGCAGAGAGAAGCTTTATAGCGCCCTCCGCAGGTTCAAGACATGGCTCTGATCCACAATGAAGCAGAACAGACTAAACCATTATCGTTGTCTGTCTGCCACATCCACCAGAATAAACAGACAGGAAAAGTAGGTGCACTGACTTTATGATCCTGCAGGTGGCAGTAGTAAGTCATGTTTCAGTACCAGTAGGGGGTTAGTGATGTTACGGCAGTTCAAGTACGGCTCCAAGCGAGGAGGCCACGCTCCCATGCATAATGGACTAAACAACCACAACGGATAATCTGGGTCTGTCTACTTGGTTATACAGTGCCTTCAGAACGTGTTTGCACCCCTTCACTTGGACTAGTAACCGAAAGGTTGCAAGATCGAATCCCCGAGTTGACAAGGTAAAAATCTGTCATTCTGCCCCTGAACAAGGCAGTTAATTCACTGTTCCTAGGCCGTCATTGAAAATAAGAATTTGTTCTTTAACTGACTTGCCTAGTTAAATAAAGGTAAAAAATAAATAAAAAAATAATCCACATTTTGTTGTGTTATAGACTGAAATTAAGATAAAAGTGAGATTTTTTTTGCAACTGTCCTACACACAATACCCCATAATGTCAAAGTGGAATGATGTTTTTCTAAATGTTTGAATATTAATTAAAAATGAAAAGCTGAAATGTCTTGAGTCAATAAGTATTCAAACCCTTTGTTATGGCAACCCTAAATCATTTCAGGTGTAAAAATGTACTTAAAACTTTATATGGCTGCAGGGGCAGTATTGAGTAGCTTGGATGAAAAGGTGCTCAGAGTAAACTGCCTGCGTCTCAGTTCCAGTTGCTAATATATTAATATATTATTAGTAGTATTGGATAGAAAACACTCTGAAGTTTCTAAAACTGTTTGAATGATGTCTGTGAGTATAACAGAACTCATATGGCAGGCAAAAACCTGAGAAAAAATCCGAACAGGAAGTGGGAAATCTGAGGTTGGTCGATTTTCAACCCAGCCCTTATTGAATACACAGTGGGATATTGGTTATGTTGCACTTCCTAAGGCTTCCACTAGATGTCAATCGTCTTTAGAAACTTGTTTGAGGATTCTACTATGAAGTGGGACTGATTGAGAGAGGAATGAGTCAAAGGTCTGCCAGCAGTCACCAGCTGGTCACACACATTTCACATGAGAGGTATCTCCCGTTCCTTTGCTTTTCTGAAGACATACTAAAGATTGATTCCATACATCATTTGACATGTTTCTACGGACAGTAATGGAACTTTTTGACATTTCGTCTGCAACTAGGGACCGCGCTTCATGACTTTGTATCTGTTAACCACACGTGCTAACAAAAGTAGCTCTTTGGACATAAATGATGGACATTATCAAACAAATCAAAAATTTAATGTGGAACTGGAATTCCTGGGAGTGCATTCTGATGAAGATCATCAAAGGTAAGTGATTAATTTATAATGTTATTTCTGATTTCTGTTGACTCCAACATGGCGGATATCTCTTTGTTCTCTGAGCGCAGTACTCAGATTATTGTATGGTTTGCTTTTTTGGTAAAGCTTTTTTGAAATCTGACACAGCGGTTGCATTAAGGAGAAGTGTATCTATATTTCCATGTCTAACAATTGTATTTTCATCGACATTTATAATGAGTATTTGTCACGCCTTGGTCTTAGTATTTTCTTAGTATCTCTTTCGACAAACGAAGAACGCCGTAACAGTATTTCTGTAAAATGATGAGGCTCTCTGCAATATCACCAGATGTTTTTGGGAACTAGTGAACTTAACGCGCCAATGTATACTGAGATTTTTTTTTATATAAATATGCACTTTATCGAACAAAACATACATGTTTGATGAATCTGATGAAGATCATCAAAGGTTAGTGCTACATTTTATTTCTATTTGTGCTTTTTGTGACTCCTCTCTGTCTGGAAAAATAGCTGAATTTTTGCGTGACTTGGCGGTGACCTAACATAATCGTTTGTGGTGTTTTTGCTGTAAAGCCTATTTGAAATCGGACACTTTAGTGGGAATAATAACAATATTACCTTTAAAATTGTATAAGATACATGTATCTTTGGGGAATTTTAATTATGAGATTTCTGTTGTTTGAATTTAGCGCTCTGCACTTTCACTGGCTGTTGTCATATCAATCCCGTTAATTGGATTGCAGCACTAAGAAGTTTTAACGAGTCACATAATAAATTGCATGGACTTTTTTCAAGGTTAAGAAATGTTCCAATATCTACTAATTACAGGTCCAAATCACCACTTTGTTCGAAGTCAATTTAGGCCCAAAGCTTTGACCGACACTCTTCTCCTTTGCAGTGTATTAACACTCTATGCAGTACAGGGTGCAAAAGTATTTAGCTGTGGATTAATGTACCCCAGAAATACAGTCCTTTAAAGTGTTCCATTTCCTGCAATAAATACTCTTGACTGCACGAAGCAGACAAGGCCGCAAAAAAAAGTTTGCTTACTTACTTATTGTGTTCTTCGTATTTCTTGTTGTTTCTTGTGTTTTTCCTAGTATTACATTGTTATAGATTTTTGCATTGTGGGGTTTTGAGTTTGCAAGAAAGGCATTTCACTTTACTTTTGTATGTGACTTTGAAACTTGAAACTATACTGTAAGGGCATCAGCCATAATTTCATTGCGGAAAATGTAAGGTTATTGATATGGCAAATGGCTCTTCAAAATGTCCCATTCATCTGTATGGAATGAGCAACTACCCTCTGACAGTTTTCATTCGTGTCACGCCCTGACCATAGAGAGCCATTTTATTTCTCTATTTGGTTAGGTCAGGGTGTGATTTGGGGTGGGCATTCTATGTTGTCTATTTTTTTGTTTTGGCCGAGTATGGTTCCCAATCAGAGGCAGCTGTCTATCGTTGTCTCTGATTGGGGATCATATTTATGCAGCCCTTTTTCCCACTTTCTGTTATGGGATCTTGTCTTTTTGTGTTGCATGTGTTTGCACTACTATCTTTACGTTCGTTGAGTTGTTTATTGTTTTTTTGGTGGAACATTTATTATTAAAGGACAATGTACGCCTATAACACTGCACCTTGGTTTCATTCCGACGACAAACGTAACAATTAGATTGTTGTTGCTGTCATTTCAAATCAGTTTTCAAATCAGTTAATAACTTTTCAATGTTTATCCACCTGAGAATTTCAATTTAATTTGTAAAATAAATTATAAATAAATCATATCAGGTGATATGGTCCTTGACTAGTCTCTCAAAGCACTTCATGATGATTGAGTGCTACGGGGCGGTAGTCGTTTAGCTCAGTTACCTTAGCTTTCTTAGGAACAGGAACAATGGTGGCCCTCTTGAAGCATGTGGGAACAGCAGACTGGTATAGGGATTGATTGAATATGTCCGTAAACACACCAGCCAGCTGGTCTGCGCATGCTCTGAGGGCGCGGCTGGGGATGCCGTCTGGGCCTGCAGCCTTGCGAGGGTTAACACGTTTAAATGTTTTACTCACCTCGGCTGCAGTGAAGGAGAGTCCGCATGTTTTTGTTGCAGGCCGTGTCAGTGGCACTGTATTGTCCTCAAAGCGGGCAAAAAAGTTATTTTGTCTGCCTTGGAGCAAGACATCCTTGTCCGTGACTGGGCTGGTTTCCTTTTTGGAGTCCGTGATTGACTGTAGACCCTGCCACATACCTCTTGTGTCTGAGCCGTTGAATTGAGATTCTACTTTGTCTCTATACTGACGCTTAGCTTGTTTGATAGCCTTGAGGAGGGAATAGCTGCACTGTTTGTATTCGGTCATGGTACCAGTCACCTTGCCCTGATTAAAAGCAGTGGTTTGCGCTTTCAGTTTCACGTGAATGCTGCCATCAATCCACGGTTTCTGGTTTGGGAATGTTTTAATCATTGCTATGGGAACGACATCTTCAACGCACGTTCTCATGAACTCGCACACCGAATCAGCGTATTCGTCAAAGTTGTTGTCTGACGCTCTACAAAACATATCCCAGTCCACGTGATGGAAGCAGTCTTGGAGTGTGAAATCAGCTTGGTCGGACCAGCTTTAGACAGACCTCAGCGTGGGAGCTTCTTGTTTTAGTTTCTGTCTGTAGGCAGGGATCAGCAAAATGGAGTCGTGGTCAGCTTTTCCGAAAAGTACTTTCTACCCTACTGTCACCCTTCCTTCTACCCTACTGTAACCCTTCCTTCATACCCTACTGTAACCCTTCCTTCTACCCTACTGTAACCCTTCCTTCTACCCTACTGTCACCCTTCCTTCTACCCTACTGTCACCCTTCCTTCATACCCTACTGTCACCCTACCTTCTACCCTACTGTCACCCTACCTTCATACCCTACTGTCACACTACCTTCTACCCTACCTTCATACCCTACTGGCACCCTACATTCTACCTGAATGTCACACTACCTTCTACCCTACCTTTATACCCTACTGTCACCCTACATTCTACCCTACTGGCACCCTACATTCTACCCCACTGTCACCCTTCATTCTGCCCTACTGTCACCCTTCCTTCTACCCTACTGTCACCCTTCTTTCTACCCTACTGTCACCCTTCCTTCATACCCAACTGTCACCCTACCTTCTACCCTACTGTCACCCTACCTTCTACCCTACTGTCACCCTACATTCTACCCTACTATCACCCTTCCTTCTACCCTACTGTCACTCTACCTTCATACCCAACTGTCACCCTACCTTCTACCCTACCTTCGTACCCTACTTTCACCCTACATTCTACCCAAATGTCACACTACCTTCTACTCTACCTTCATACCCAACTGTCACCCTACATTCTACCCTACCTTCATACCCTACTTTCACCCTACCTTCATACCCTACTGTTATCCTACCGTCATGGGCTGTCTGTCAGGGTGCATCTTCAAGCAGCAGATGTCAAATCAAATCAATCAAATTATTTGAAAATATACACATGGTTAACAGATGTTAATCCGAGTTTAGCGAAATGCTTGTGCTTCTATTTCCGACCGTGCAGTAATATCTAACAAGTAATCTAACAATTTCACAACAACTACTACTTTACACACAAGTGTAAAGGAATGGATTAGAATATGTACATATAAATATATGGATGAGCAATGGCCATGCGGCATAGGCAAAGTGCAGTAGATGGTATAGAATACAGTATAGAGTATGTTGCCCTGCTGCGCCGAGCGAAGAGGGAGCAGTCCCTTTATACTAGACAGGTGCATCGAACACCTGTTGAAGGAGGTGATGTTGGAGAAAGACTTTCTCGCTGATCCCCTGCTGGAGAGGGTTCGGCTGGAGAACATCTGTCCAGAGGCGGCATGTGAAGTGCATCCAGTAGGCTTGGGCTGTATACTGTATACCGGGGTATTTGGAAATAGCCACGGGATGGTTTTTCAACCGTCAATACTTTGTAATAATTTGTAGCTATTCTTTTAAGTAAATATCAGCAGTAACTTGTGAAATAGGTTAGGAGATAAAGCAGATCGCGCTCTTAATTTCACTGGTCACATTATTTGACATTATAAAGCTCACCGTAGTTCCCCAGAACAGTTGAGTAAGTCACGTGTCTGTTTGTAAACATCACAGCAGGAGAAAAGCCTGTTTGTAAACATCACAACAGGAGAAAGCCTGTTTGTAAACATCACAACAGGAGAAAAGCCTGTTTGTAAACATCACAACAGGAGAAAGCCTGTTTGTAAACATCACGACAGGAGAAAAGCCTGTTTGTAAACATCACAACAGGAGAAACGCCTGTTTGTAAACATCACAACAGGAGAAAAGCCTGTTTGTAAACATCACAACAGGAGAAAAGCCTGTTTGTAAACATCACAACAGGAGAAAGCCTGTTTGTAAACATCACAGGAGAAAACAGTTTGAGAAAAGCCTGTTTGTAAACATCACAACAGGAGAAAACATAAACACAACAGGAGAAAAGCCTGTTTGTAAACATCACAACAGGAGAAAGCCTGTTTGTAAACATCACAACAGGAGAAAAGCCTGTTTGTAAACATCACAACAGGAGAAAAGCCTGTTTGTAAACATCACAACAGGAGAAAAGCCTGTTTGTAAACATCACAACAGGAGAAAAGCCTGTTTGTAAACATCACAACAGGAGAAAAGCCTGTTTGTAAACATCACAACAGGAGAAAACATCACAAAATGCCTGTTTGTAAACATCACAACAGGAGAAAAGCCTGTTTGTAAACATCACAACATCACAACAGGAGAAAAGCCTGTTTGTAAACATCACAACAGGAGAAAAGCCTGTTTGTAAACATCACAACAGGAGAAAAGCCTGTTTGTAAACATCACAACAGGAGAAAAGCCTGTTTGTAAACATCACAACAGGAGAAAAGCCTGTTTGTAAACATCACAACAGGAGAAAAGCCTGTTTGTAAACATCACAACAGGAGAAAAGCCTGTTTGTAAACATCACAACAGGAGAAAAGCCTGTTTGTAAACATCACAACAGGAGAAAAGCCTGTTTGTAAACATCACAACAGGAGAAAAGCCTGTTTGTAAACATCACAACAGGAGAAAAGCCTGTTTGTAAACATCACAGCTGGAGAAAAGCCTGTTTGTAAACATCACAACAGGAGAAAAGCCTGTTTGTAAACATCACAACAGGAGAAAGCCGGAGCAGGTGATTCCAGCTGTGTATTGACAGAGGTCGTGTTTTATATTGATTATTCTAATGTTTATCATCGTATAAATAACATAGCGAGCTACATTACCTAATAATTATCTTAAAGTTAATCTTGCAATTTACTGGAGAAAAATAGACTGGATACACTGAGGAACGTACCAGAGAAAAGTAGCTACACATCAGTCAAAGTGCTGTCTTCTCATCCAAGTTTACATGTGCAACTGAAGCACAAATTTGCTCTGATCCCAAGCAGAAATGACAACAAGAAGCATTTTAAATCTGCGTTCACAAAACGCAGCAAGATATTTTGTGTGTTTATATTTTTTTCCTGCGTGAAAAACATAGAATTCTGCTTGAACATGACCCCTAAGTTTAACTTGCTATCTAAGTAAGTGGCTGAATTAATAAGGTGATGGGGCATCATATTGTGTAAGCTTTCTGATGTATTTGAGAAGTCAAAGCCCTTTGGATGAGTTATTTGTACATCTGACTATCTTGACTTTTCTCTCGGTTCTCTGCCCGTCTGCTCCATATCCCTGTTCCCCTCTTCTCCGAGCAGAGCAGGCAGGCCCTGCAGCCTAGCGACTCCAAACTCCACACAGACACTGCTTCAGAGCCAGTACTGTCTTCCTTCAGACAAAGAATGAGTCAAAACTTTGTTCATTTGCACGTCTCTCGTTCACATTTGCTTGTAAATGTCCAAAATCACCAAAAATGACATTTGGTAGTTCCTTCCTATATACACTACATGACCAAAAATATGTGAACACCTGCTAGTCGAACATCTCATTCCAAAATTGGCTACTTAATGTAATGCATTAATATGGAGTTGGTCCCCCTATGCTGCTATAACATCCTCCCCTATTCTGGGAAGACTTTCCAGTAGATGTTGGAACATTGCTGCGGGGACTTGCTTCCATTCAGCCACAAGTGCATCAGTGAGGTCAGCACTGATGTTGGGCGATTATGTCTGGCTCACAGTCAGCGTTCCAATTCATCCCACAGGTGTTAGATGAAGTTGAGGTCAGGGCTCTGTTCAGGCCAGTCAAGTTCTTACACAATGATCTCGAAAGCCATTTCTGTATGGACCTTGCTTTGTGCATGGGGCTTTGTCATGCTGAAACAGGAAAGTGCCTTCCCCAAACTGTTGCCACAATGTTGGAAAAACAGAATAATCTAGAGTGTCAGTGTATGCTGGAGCATTAAGATTTCACTTCACTGGAACTAAGGGGCCTAGCCCGAACCATGAAAAACAGCCACCGGCCATTATTCCTCCTCCACCAAACTTTACAGTTTGCACTATGCATTGGGGCAGGCAGCTTTCCTCCTGGCATCCGCTAAACCCAAATTCGTCCGTCGGACTGCCAGATGGCGAAGCGTGATTCATCATTCCAGAGAACGCGTTTTCACTGCTCTCGAGTCCAATGGTGGTGAGCTTTACACCTCTCCAGCCGACGCTTGGCATTGCGCATGGTGATCTTAGGCTTGTGTGCGCCTTCTCGGCCATGGAAACCCATTTCATGGAAACCCATTCCACAAACAGTTATTGTGCTGACGTTGCTTCCTGAGGCAGTATGGAACTCGGTAGTGAGTGTTGCAACGCTTCAGCACTCATGGTCTCGTTCTGTGAGCTTGTGTAACCTACCGCTTCGCGGCTGAGCCGTTGTTGCTCCTAGATGTTTCCACTTTGCAGTAACAGCACTTACAGTTGACTGGGGCAGTAAGGCCATTCTACTGCCAATGTTTGTCTATGGAGATTGCAAGGCTGTTTGCTGGATTTTATACACTTGTCAGCAATCGGTGTGGCTGAAATAGCCGAATTCACTATTTTGAAGGGGTGTCCACAAACTCCATTTCCTAAATACATATATACAAAAATAAGTGTCTGTTTCACCTGGCTTCTGCTTGTCTCTACCCCCTCCAGGTGTCACCCATTTCCCCCCGTTATCCCCTGTGCATTTATACATGTGTTTCTGTTTGTTTGTTGCCAGTTCATCTTGTTAAGCCTACCAGCATTTTTCCCTCTAGTCCCTGTTTTCTAGTTTTGCCGGTTTTGACCATTCTGCCTGCCGTTCTGTACCCTGTAACACTGCCCTGGATTACTGAACTCTGCCTGCCCTGACCCTGACCCTGAGCCTGACCCTGACCCTGAGCCTGACCCTGACCCTGACCCTGACCCTGACCCTGACCCTGAGCCTGACCCTGCCCCTGAGCCTGAGCCTGAGCGTGCCTGCCGTTCTGTACCCTGTGACACTGCCCTGGATTACTGAACTCTGCCTGCCCTGAGCCTGCCTGCCGTTCTGTACCCTGTGACACTGCCCTGGATTACTGACCTCTGCCTGCCCTTGACCTGTCGTTTGCCTGCCCCGTTTTTGTAATACACTTTTGTAACTTCGAACTGATAGTAAGAGAGGAAAATAATAGTTCAGGTGCAAACTGTAGGGAATTGTGGATAATTAACACGGTCTGTTATAGCAATCCACAATCTGAAAATATTAGAGAGAACCTGAATGAATATCTACATATATTCATTGTAACAGAAGTAGATAATGTTAGTGTTTACAACCGGACAGAGAGGGCTAGCTAGCTAGTTAGCTGACAGCTACGAGGAGAGCTAAACAACTTTCTGAAGCATTATTAAACCTGTTCAGAGATATTTCACGTTGTGATTATTATTAGCCAGAGACAGCTAGCTACTCCTACAGAGAACACATTCACGTTAGCTATAATGAAGTACTGCAAATGTTCAAAGTGTTTTAACTTCTTGAAACTCCCCATCCCGGATCCGGGATCGTGACTAAAGCCTCGGGCTCATTAGCATAACGCAACATTAACGATTTCTGAAAATCGCAAATAAAATGAAAATAATGCGTCTGCTCTCAAGCTTAGCCTTTTCTTAACAACACTGTCATCTCAGATTTTCAAAATATGCTTTTGAACCATAGAAATTGACTAATTTGTGTAAGAGTATGCAAAGCTAGCATAGCATTTTGAGTAGCATTTAGCACGCAACATTTTCACAAAAAAGATAACCAAATAAATAAAACATTTTCTGATGACAAAAACTGAGTTACAGAGTTAGCTAACCAAATAAATAAAATCATTTTCTTAAGAATCAAAATTTAAACACTTTACAGAAGAGCTTCTGATGTTTTCAATGAGGAATCAACTCTGAGTTACATACCATCAATGCGCAGTTTTTCCTGAAAGGCGTCTGAAAAGTGCACTTGGCAGTAGGAGAACATTAACATTCCTGGTAAATTTTCATGGTAAATGAAAATTGCATCTGGCTACGTCCGAAGACACCTTGGGGAAACAAAATTCAGTCATCTCAGTCCTCTTTTACAATAACGTTTTGAACAATGGAAAACAGAGCCTCAAAAATCCTGCTCTTTTCCTGGATGCCGTCTCATCTTGGTTTTGCAAAGCTCAGTTCTAGGGCACGCACAGAAAATATCTTGGTAGTTCTGGACAAGAGTGTAGATTTTGAAACATCAAATATGGCAAATCGTTGTTTGGAATCAATCTTGTTTCAAGGTGTTTTTTCACATATCTCTTCATTGATAGGTTACGCCTAAAAGCTTGCTTTCCTCTCTGAATCCCATGGAAAAATACTGGCAGCTGCTTTTTTCCGCCTTTTGCGCACCAATTTCGGCGCAGGACACCGGGCGGACACCTGGTAAATATGGCACATTCATTTATCAAAGTCAATCTTCCAATGATCTGCCTACAAATACGTCACAATGCTGCAGACACCTTGGGGAAACGATCAGAAAGGGTTGACTCAAATCCTGCCGCATTCACAGCCATATAAAGATGTCAATGTGGCTACTTAACAATGGACTCAAAACCAGAGCCTCAAAAATCCTGCAGACACCTTTCCTGGATGCCGTCTCATCTTGGTTTTGCCTGAAGCTCACAGTTCTAGAGGCAGTTTCTCAACAGAAAATATCTTGGTAGTTCCTGGACACGTCAGAGTGTTTCTGTTTTTGAAAGCTATACGGCATCTTCAGCAGAAAATATCTTGGTAGTTCTTATGTTTTCTGCATGAAATCTATCAAGCAGCATCTTTTGTGACAAAATATCTTGTTTAAAACGGGAACGTTTTTCATCCAAAAATGAAATAGCGCCCCAGAGCATCAACAGGTTAATATGCCTAAATACCTCCCTGCACGTTCTCATTCTCACTCTAAAAAAGCTGCAGATTAGGAGCAGCGTTCAAAGGGGTGGGTATGTGTCCTCAACATGCAGCAGGCAGCCAAGTTTGCTGTCACTCAGTCAGAATGCACATTAGCGTTTCACCTTTTTTTTCCCTACCCTTGCCACACTTGTTAGATATTATGCACATTGATAGCATTTATCAAAGTAGCAATCTAAATGATCAAACTGAAAAGATGCGAGGAAAAGAGGCTATTTGTCAACTATAGCGGTCAACAATACGCACGGCCACGCATCAGGTAGTGGTCAGGGGCCAATAGTCAACCATTTCAAAACATCAATTAAAAAAAAAAATTGCCAACTACAAATTTAACCTGCCACATGAGTGTGTCTACGCCACATAGCCGCAAACATGACAAAACTATTTAAATTATTTCAATATTTGTTAAAGAATACTTTGAAAGGAGTGCTGTACTGTACATGTATGCACTGAATGTCATCATGTGGTTCTACGTACCGAGCTTGACTCAATGACCAGCATTAAGGTAGCATTAATGCACTCCGTCTTGCTACTGGTACGTAGGCCAGCATCCCATAGTCGCCTCTTCACTGTTGATGTTGAGACTGGTGTTCTGCAGGTACTATTTAATGAAGCTGCCAGTTGAGGACTTGTGAGACGTCAGTTTCTCAAAACTAGACACTCTAATATACTTGTCTTCTTGCTCAGTTGTTCACCGGGGCCTTCCACTCTTTCTATTCTGGTTAGAGCCTGTTTGTGCTGTTCTGTGAAGGGAGTAGTACACAGCGTTGTACGAGATCTTCAGCATCTTGGCAACTTATTTCATGGAATAGCCTTCATTTCTCAAAACAATAAATAGAATAATAAATAGATATGCCGATAGTGGACAACCTTGTCTTATTTTCTCTTTCTGAGATGTAGCCATTATTTACTATTTTATATCTAGGGTTGCTATACATAGCTTTAACCCATTTTATTAAAGATTCTCCAAAATGGAAATATTCTTTGCATTTATATATAAACTCCAGTCGTACTTTATCAAAAGCCTCTTCAAAGTCATCTATGAAAACCGGGACTGGTTTCTCTGATATTTCACAGTGTTCCAATACTTGTCTTATCTCCAGTGTATTGTCCATGTAAAAAGCCTGTCTGATTAGGATGAATAATATCTGACAAAACCTTTTTCATTCTATGCACTCAGCAGCTAGCTAGAATGTTTGCATCACAACACTGAAGTGTAAGAGGCCTAAATTTTTTTCAATGGAATGGATCTTTATACTGTATATACCTGTCACAAGAATTATGTTCTCAACGTTCATTCAGTTAACTACTGGTGGTGGACTAGCCGACAGGCCTGGTGGTGGTGGACTAGCCGACAGGCCTGGTGGTGGTGGACTAGCCGACAGGCCTGGTGGTGGAGGACTAGCCAACAGGCCTGGTGGTGGTGGACTAGCCGACAGGCCTGGTGGTGGTGGACTAGCCGACAGGCCTGGTGGTGGTGGACTAGCCGACAGGCCTGGTGGTGGTGGACTAGCCGACAGGCCTGGTGGTGGAGGACTAGCCGACAGGCCTGGTGGTGGTGGACTAGCCGACAGGCCTGGTGGTGGTGGACTAGCCGACAGGCCTGGTGGTGGAGGACTAGCCGACAGGCCTGGTGGTGGTGGACTAGCCGACAGGCCTGGTGGTGGTGGTGGACTAGCCAACAGGCCTGGTGGTGGAGGACTAGCCGACAGGCCTGGTGGTGGTGGTGGACTAGCCGACAGGCCTGGTGGTGGAGGACTAGCCGACAGGCCTGGTGGTGGTGGACTAGCCGACAGGCCTGGTGGTGGTGGTGGACTAGCCGACAGGCCTGGTGGTGGTGGAGGACTAGCCGACAGGCCTGGTGGTGGTGGACTAGCCGACAGGCCTGGTGGTGGTGGACTAGCCGACAGGCCTGGTGGTGGTGGTGGACTAGCCGACAGGCCTGGTGGTGGTGGACTAGCCGACAGGCCTGGTGGTGGTGGTGGTGGACTAGCCGACAGGCCTGGTGGTGGTGGACTAGCCGACAGGCCTGGTGGTGGTGGACTAGCCGACAGGCCTGGTGGTGGTGGTGGACTAGCCGACAGGCCTGGTGGTGGTGGACTAGCCGACAGGCCTGGTGGTGGTGGTGGACTAGCTGACAGGCCTGGTGGTGGTGGACTAGCCGACAGGCCTGGTGGTGGTGGTGGTGGACTAGCCGACAGGCCTGGTGGTGGTGGACTAGCCGACAGGCCTGGTGGTGGTGGACTAGCCGACAGGCCTGGTGGTGGTGGTGGACTAGCCGACAGGCCTGGTGGTGGTGAATAACAGGTGGTGTATAACATTTTTATTATCATCAATAGTGCTGAACATATGCAGAGACGTTCATATCTGTTCTACACAATACAACTTGTGTCAATTGTCTTTCATTTGTTTCCTGTATACGTGATTGTACAGGTGGCCCAAGGTCCTTACACTCTGCTCTGATTCTTCTTTAAACCAAGAGACGGAGGGGAGGGACTTTGGATCTTCTCTGATACATTCTGGGACAATCACAAACATCAATTGGATTTCCTTGTTTCCTTACATGCTCTCTCCTCACCCCTTTCTTAAACCTATTGGATGAGAAGGACCGTGAACAAAACAGGGATAAAAAGGTTGAGAAAGAGCCCTGAGTTGTGTTTAGTGTGGGCACAATGCTGCATCATGTAGAACAGATGAGTGTCTCATGTAGAATTATGAAATGTGTCAGTTTAATTTATTCTAGTTCTTGCTCTCAAAAAACAGCACCCCACAATCTTCACACAGACAAGTGCAGCCCATCACCTGTAATATAAGAGTAAGAACAGAGGGAACAACAGCTGTATCTCGATCGTATTTCCTTGATTACTCGCTTCCTCTCTCCTCCTTCTCACAAAACGCATTGGACGAAGCTCAGATAGTCTGCTCCAATGTGCTTTGAGAAGGAGATAAGGAGGGGAGATATCAAGGAAATTACAACTGAGATTCATTACCACACACAAGAGAGGGTCAGCTGGGAGCACATTAAAGAGGCCCACTGATTATGTAGTGATTTTACATTTGAGTCATATACGAGATGCTCAAATCCAGAGCAACTAACAGTGGTGAGTGCATACACCCCCCCCCCCCCCCCCCCCCCCCCGTGTCCCTGCAGGGTTACAAGTACATGAGCTGTAAAACACGTAAACAACAACAATTTACCATGTTCCTGTTTTGCCCTTGTGACATCAACTATAGTTCAGCATCAAAATTTACCATAATAAGTCAATTCACATGAATTGCTACATGGTTGTTATGGTGTTATCAATATCTAACTGTATAGAGACACAGGGAACAGTGGATTATGTTAACCCTTGCTTAATTACAATTTAACAATTTTAACTTTAAAATTTTACTTTAAAACCCTAACTCACATCTCTCTCAAAACTCTCACACCTTATCTACACATTTCTCAAAAAGAGAGAGGAACTTGTCCCCTCTCTTGGCAGCCTCTTCCTCCCTATTCTCCTCCTTCTCCCGAGCCTCATTGTCCCTCCTCTCCTGTCTCTCTGAGGAAATGCAGAAGGTCAATGTTCCTCTTCTTTGGCACAGGGCTAGCTTTCTCCCTAGCCTCCTGAGCCCAAGGGGAGACCACCACACCACCTCTGAATTAATGGATGAGGCGACCAGAACGGGAGGTGCAATAGAGGGCCTCTACCAATAGTCTCATCCATTTATATATAAAGCTCCCCCTTAGAAGTTCCTGTCCCAGTCGGTGGGATTTTCAATGTCTAAAAACACATACCAGTAGTGTTAAGATACACTATACTTTTATCCCTGTCCATATTTCATGAAATTTGATATCCTTTGAACACGTAGTATGTAGAGCTCAGGCATCATATAAGCAATACCTTGTACTTTTTATTTAAGTTTTCCCATTGTTTTCCTTTGCCAGGGCAGCAGTCAGTTTCCCTCCCAGATGGAATTTGCTCAAAAACTCTGAAACAGATAAAGCACATGATACACAAGAGCAACTTATTAGTGTGATATTCAGTATTAAAACAATTTAACAGTATTGTATATTTGGAAATGACTGAGTCATTGATCACATGTCAGAAACAATTTCCTCAGATCGTTAATTTGAATGTGTTAGCTAGCTATAAAACTTGGTTAGCTATTTGTTAAGCACATGTATAAACATAGTTACTTACATTGTCAAGTTAGAGTCTGCACTTGTTGTCATCACTTCTCTCTGTCAGGTCATCTTTTTGAAGTGAGAGGACGGGAGTCAGTAGACGAGAATCACCTCAGCTATGTAAACAGGAAGCTCGTTCCTCCTCTCCAACTACAGACGAGAATCACCTCAGCTCAACTATGCCCTCCTAGCAATGGTAGTCACTGATCACTAATACGCTGCCAGCAAGGCTAATGGCGATACAGACGAGACACAAAATAATTACATAAAGCAAACTTTTTAATTATAACTTAGCTATATGTGAATCGTAATCTAGCTGGACCAGCTAGTTGAACATGCAAACTACCTAAAACTAATGTTTAGCAAAGGCAACTACCTAAAACTAATGTCAGCTCCTTATGTAATAATGCCGTATGACAAAAACTACACAATCTGTCCAACTAAAATGATGAATCACATTCGCATACATTTTGTATCTTGTATTTTTTAATTTATTTTACCTTTATTTAACTAGACAAGTCAGTTAAGAAAAAATTCTTATTTTCAATGACGGCCGAGGAACAGTGGGTTAACTGCCTGTTCAGGGGCAGAACGACAGATTTTGTACCTTGTCAGCTCTTGGATTTGAACTTGCAACCTTTCGGTTACTAGTCCAATGCGCTAACCACTAGGCTACACTGCCTAGGCTTCTAAAAACTAGTATAAATTCACTTAGTCCACTATAACAATAGGTTCAAGTGTCGCCAGAGAAACAAGGTTGGAAGATAAAACTGCTTTGAACATGCATCCTGGCCCTGTTTCTAGAGTTGTGACTTCATCTAGCTAAGGCTGCCATCTATTGGGAAGCAATGGTAACTACACCAAGCAGCGAGCTGGAGATCTTACACCAGTCTCTAACCTTTTCCAGCATGAGAGCTACGTTTAACACTTCCACTGTTTATGTTTGTGGGTCATTGAGATGCATAACCCATTTATTTTCGAAGCAAACAAGCATGCACTTATCTTCACGTCATATTGTCAACTATCTGTGTCTATATCTGTTGTTTTTGTCACACTGCTTTGCTACGTCTTGGCCAGGTCGCAGTTGTAAATAAGAACTTGTTCTCAACTGGTCGACCTGGTTAAATATTGGTGAAATATATATATATATACTTTTAAATAACACCTACGTACCATTGATTGGCAAAGTGGTCAACGCTGCTATGTAGGAGCTTAGATCAGAAACACCACAGCTGTTTTCAAATATTCATACTAAGAGTACTATTTGTGACATGAATTGAGTATATAGTATGCTTATCGGTCTTGTATGGATATAGTTAGTATGCCTAAAGTTCCCAGATGTCGTACTAAATTCGCCAACATACCAAGTATACAAGCAGTGGACACAATTTCCGTGCTTTTAGGGCCCATAATGCAAATACACAGAAAATGGGCGTGGCTTCACACCGTTTTCAGTTTTGAAGAAAATGCCGGAAAATATGCAGCCGAAGTCTGACGAGAGCGGATGCAAATTCATTGCTTTAACTAATTAGGACAAATGTTAAGAAAATGTTGAGCAATAATAGTAATAAAGTAATGACTTTTCAATAGAGCAGTATGTACTGGTACCTTCGCTAGCAGGGTAGCCTAGTGGTTAGAGAGTTGGACTAGTGACCGAAAGGTTGCAAGTTCAAATCCACAAGCTGACAAGGTACAAGGTTGTTCTGCCACTGAACAGGCAGTTAACCCACTGTTCCTAGGCCATCATGAAAAATAAGAATCTGTTCTTGGTTAAGAATTTGTTCCGAGTTAAATAAATTAAAGTTGTCTACTAATACATTGAACTTGCCAGGCAGTATAACTGTATAACTATCTGCTACCTAACTACCCAATGTTAATTGACTTGATTATTCCCACCATTCTTAGCTAAGTGGTATAGTCATTGTGCTTTTAAATGGACATTGTTAATTCTGGCTTTCTACTCCCATTTCAGAGCACTCTCGTCTGTGTGCCAGAGCTCGGCCAAAAAAAAAGTGTAATTAAATTGTTTCCAGAAGCACAATTACAGTCTCCAATGCACTGGATAACATGAAAACAGTCGAACGTGCTCTGCTTGGGTGAATAAAATGGTCAGAGTGGGGTGTTCTGTCATTTGTCTCGGGAAGTAGCTAGTCAACTTTAGCCAGTTAGCTTGGGTGCTTGACTGCCATTGAATGCTCGGATCAAATCAAATCATATTTTATTGGTCACATACACATATTTAGCAGATGTTGTTGCGGTTGTAGCAAAATGATTGTGTTCCTAGCTCCAACAGTGCAGTAATATCAAACAATTCACCACAATGCACACAAATCGACAAGTAAAATAATGGAATTAATATATAAATTATAGGACGAGCAATGACGGAATGGCATTGACTAAAATACAGTAGAATATAATACAGTATGTACATATGAAATGAGTGAAACAGTATGTAAACATTATTAAAAGTGACTAGTGTTCCATTATTAAAGTGACCAGTGATTCCATGTCGATGTATATAGGGCAGCAGCCTCAAAGGTGCGGGGTTGAGTAACTACTAGCCGGGTGGCAGCCGGCTAGTAATGGCCATTTAACAGTCTGATGTCCTTGAGATAGAAGCTCCAAACTGTCTGAATGGGTGGACCATTTCAGATCGTCAGTGATGTTGAGGTACTTTCCACCTTCTCCACTGCAGTCCCATCAATGTGGATAGGGGGAGCTCCATCTGCTTTTTCCTGAAGTCCACGATAAGCTCCTTCGTTTTGTTGACATTGACGGAGAGGGCCCTCACCCCCTCCCTGTAGACTCTCGTTGTTGTTGGTAATCAGGCCTACTATGGTTGATTGATGATGAGCTTGGAGGGTACTATGGTGTTGAAGGCTGAGCTGTAGTCAATGAACAGCGTTCTTACATACTGTAGGTATTCCTCTTGTCCAGATGGGATAGGGCAGTGTGCAGTGCAATGTCGATTGTATCGTCTATGGATCTATTGGGGCGGTAAGCAAATTGAAGTGGGTCTCGGGTGTCAAGTAAGGTAGAAGTGAAATGGTCCTTAATAACTAGCCTCTCAAAGCACTTCATGATGACTGAAGTGAGTGCTACAGGGCGATAGTCATTTAGGGTTCCTATACCTTCATGGGTATAGGAACAATGGTGGACATCTTGAAGTAAGTGGGGACAGCAGACTGTGATAGGTTGAGGTCACGGCTAGGGATGCCTCCTGGGCCAGCAGCCTTGTGAGGTTTAACACGCTTAAATATCTTACTCACGTCAGCCACGAAGAATGAAAGGCCACAATCCTTGGGAGCGGACCGCGTCAATGGCACTGTGTTATCCTCAAATCGGGCAAAGAAGGTGATTAGCTTGTCTGGGAGCAAGATGTCGTTGTCTGAGGCGTGGCTGGTTTTCCCTTTGTAACATGTGATTGTCTGTAGACCCTGCCACATATGTCTCATATCTGAGCCGTTAAATTGCAACTTCACTTTGTCTCTGTACTGACGTTTTGCCTGTTTGATTGCCTTACAGAAGGAAGGCATATTCCCAGTCACCTTGCCGTGGTTAAATGCGGTGGTTCACACTTTCAGTTTAGCGTGAATGCTGCCATCTATCCATAGTTTTTGGATTGGGTAAGTTTTAATAGTCACACTGGGAACAACATCCTCTATACACTTCCTGATGAACTCATTCACCGTGTCTGTGTATACATCAATGTTATTATCCGAGGTTACCCGGAACATATCCCAGTCCACGTGATCAAAACAATCTGGAAGCATGGATTCTGATTGGTCAGACCAATGTTGAATAGACCTTAGCATACTTCCTGTATAAGTTTCTGCCTATAGGAAGGAGCAAAATAGAGTCGTGATCTGATTTGCCAAAGGGAGGCCGGGGTTGGGCCTTATTGGCATCCTGTAAAAGAGAACTGCAGTGGTCGAGTGGTTTCCCAGCGCGAGTACCACAGTCAATGTGTAGGTAGAACTTCAGGAGTGGTTTCCCAGCGCGAGTACCACAGTCAATGTGTAGGTAGAACTTCAGGAGTGGTTTCCCAGCGCGAGTACCACAGTCAATGTGTAGGTAGAACTTCGGGAGTGTTTTCCTCAAATTAGATTTTTTTTTAAATCCCCAGCTATAATAAACGCTGCCTCAGGATATGTGGTTTCCAATTTGCATAAAGTCCAGTGTAGTTCCGTGAGGGCCGCCGTGGTATCGGCTTGAGGGGGAATATACACGGCTGTGACTATAACACTGGGGTAGAGAGGAGTAGGCAGTCGCAGGTTTATAACTACCGTGTTTATTTAAGCACCATAGATCAAAGCGGGACAACACCCAAATGCAGTTGTGATGAAAACATATCTTCATAAACAAAGAGGCCCAGGGTGAACCCAAAGTGTAAAATATATATTACTCAGGAAATAGTTGGAGAAATTCCTCAGGAAAACAAGTAACATTTTTAATGACCGATAAAGACAAATGGGAGTATATATACAGTGGGGATTGGAACTAGGTGTGTGTAGTGAAGAGTGAAGGGCATTTCATTTTCTTGGGAGGTAATACTGTCTGCATTTGATTGTGCGGTATTCTAGGTCGGGTGAGTTTCTGTACATTACCACAATCACACCATGAGTGGTTAATCATGAAACAAATCCAGATTGTATTTACACACTCAAAATTGTTAAATGTCTAGCTAGTCATTTGGTATGCTAACAAGCTAGCAAGAGGTTGCATAGCAACAGCATTAACTTCCGGTAGACAGGCAAAGCACTAGTATGCTGAACTGAATTGATACCGTTCGTTTATAGTATACTAAAATAAAGGCAATGTTTATAGTATGTACAGTGGGGCAAAAAAGTATTTAGTCAGCCACCAATTGTGCAAGTTCTCCCACTTAAAAAGATGAGAGTGGCCTGTAATTTTCATCATAGGTACACTTCAACTATGACAGACAATTATTTTAAAAAATCCAGAAAATCACATTGTAGGATTTTTAATGAATTTATTTGCAAATTATGGTGGAAAATAAGTATTTGGTCACCTACAAACAAGCAAGATTTCTGGCTCTCACAGACCTGTAACTTCTTCTTTAAGAGGCTCCTCTGTCCTCCACTCGTTACCTGTATTAATGGCACCTGTTTGAACTTGTTATCAGTATAAAAGACACCTGTCCACAACCTCAAACAGTCACACTCCAAACTCCACTATGGCCAAGACCAAAAAGCTATCAAAGGACACCAGAAACAAAATTGTAGACCTGCACCAGGCTGGGAAGACTGAATCTGCAATTGGTAAGCAGCTTGGTTTGAAAAAAATCAACTGTGGGAGCAATTATTAGGAAATGGAAGACATAAAAGACCACTGATAATCTCCCTTGATCTGGGGCTCCATGCAAGATCTCACCCCGTGGGGTCAAAATGTTCACAAGAACGGTATCAAAAATCCCAGAACCACACTGGGGGACCTCGTGAATGACCTACAGAGAGCTGGGACCAAAGTAACAAAGCCTACCATCAGTAACACACTATGCTGCCAGGGACTCAAATCCTGCAGTGCCAGACGTGTCCCCCTGCTTAAACCAGTACATGTCCAGGCCCATCTGAAGTTTGCTAAAGAGCTTTTGGATGATCCAGAAGAAGATTGGGAGATTGGGAGAATGTCATATGGTCAGATGAAACCAAAATAGAACTTTTTGGTAAAAACTCAACTCGTCGTGTTTGGAGGACAAAGAATGCTGAGTTGCATCCAAAGAACACCATACCTACTGTGAAGCATGGGGATGGAAACATCATGCTTTGGGGCTGTTTTTCTGCAAAGGGACCAGGACGACTGATCCGTGTAAAGGAAAGCATGAATGGGGCCATGTATCGTGAGATTTTGAGTGAAAACCTCCTTCCATCAGCAATGGCATTGAAGATGAAACGTGGCTGGGTCTTTCAGCATGACAATGATCCCAAACACACCGCCCGGGCAATGAAGGAGTGGCTTCGCAAGAAGCATTTCAAGGTCCTGGAGTGGCCTAGCCAGTCTCCAGATCTCAACCCCATAGAAAATCTTTGGAGGGAGTTGAAAGTCCATGTTGCCCAGCAACAGCCCCAAAACATCACTGCTGGGCCAAAATGGAATGGGCCAAAATACCAGCAGTAGTGTGTGAAAACCTTGTGAAGACTTACAGGAAACGTTTGACCTCTGTCATTGCCAACAAAGGGTATATAACAAAGTATTGAGATAAACTTTTGTTATTGACCAAATAGTTATTTTCCACCATAATTTTCAAATTAATTAATTAAAAATCCTACAATGTGATTTTCTGGATTTTTTTTCTCATTTTGTCTGTCATAGTTGAAGTGTACCTATGATGAAAATTACAGACCTCTCTCATCTTTTTAAGTGGGAGAACTTGCACAATTGGTGGCTGACTAAATACTTTTTTGCCCCACTGAGTTACATTTTGCCTAGTTAAATAAAGGTTAATTAAATGTAGTATATACACTCATTAAGTTTGTGGTATACAGTATGTTAGTATGGGTATTTGAAAACAGCTCACATCTTTTCCTCCTTGATGGATTTTACCACGAATGCCTTTGCAGCCTTGAAGAATTATTGTTTGAATATGAGCACTCCCTCCTTTGTTGTAGCCTGAAGTCTTTCCCCCGAATGATTGTGGTCCAAGGCAGCCCCTTGGAGTCTTGAAGAATTATTGTTTGAATCTGAGCACTCCCTCCTTTGTTGTAGCCTGATGTCTTTCCCCCGAATGGTTGTGGTCCAAGGCAGCCCCTTGGAGTCTTGAAGAATTATTGTTTGAATCTGAGCACTCCTCCTTTGTTGTAGCCTGATGTCTTTTGTTGTGGTCCAAGGCAGCCCCTTGGAGTCTTGAAGAATTATTGTTTGAATGCACTCCCTCCTTTGTTGTAGCCTGATGTCTTTCCCCTGAATGATTGTGGTCCAAGGCAGCCCCTTGGAGTCTTGAAGAATTATTGTTTGAATCTGAGCACTCCCTCCTTTGTTGTAGCCTGATGTCTTTCCCCCGAATGGTTGTGGTCCAAGGCAGCCCCTTGGAGTCTTGAAGAATTATTGTTTGAATCTGAGCACTCCCTCCTTTGTTGTAGCCTGATGTCTTTCCCCTGAATGATTGTGGTCCAAGGCAGCCCCTTGGAGTCTTGCAACCATCCCATTGCTGGTCAAACTTGTTCCTCTTGGGCACTTATTTAGTGTACAGGGGATGAACACTCATGTTCACCTATGAATGAAAATATATATTAAATATAACTAGAGATTAAAAAATAGTCTACTATGATTATACCATTACTCAGATGAGAAATAAACAACCTTTTTTTTAAAGTTTGTGCTTATTAATTTATTTAAAATGTTGTCATATATACTTTATATGGGGCGGCAGGTAGCCTAGTGACCGAAAGGTTGCTAGATCGAATCCCTGAGCTGATAAGGTAAAAATGTGTAGTTCTGCCCCTGAACAAGGCAGTTAACCCACTGTCCCTAGGCCGTCATTGTAAATAAGAATTTGTTATTAACTGACTTGCCTAGTTAAATAAAGGTAAAATAAAAATATACGAAAGTATGTGGACACCGCTTCAGATGAGTGGATTCAGCCATTTCAGCCACACCCGTTGCTGACAGGTGTATAAAAACGAGCACACAGCCATGCAATCTCCATAGACAAACAATTGGCAGTAGAACGGTCTTACTGAACAGCTCAGTGACTTTCAATGTGGCATCGTCATAGGTTTGTCAAATTTCTGCCCTGCTAGAGCTGCCCCGGTCAACTGTAGGTGCGGTTATTGTGAAGTTGAAACTTCTAGGAGTAACAATGAAGTGGTCGGCCACACAAGCTCAAGGTGCTGAAGCGCATAAAAATCTGTCCTCAGTTGCAACACTTACTACCGAGATCTAAACTGCCTCTGGAAGCAATGTCAGCACAATAACTGTTCGTCGGGAGCTTCATGAAATGGGTTTAAATGGCTGAGCAGACGCACACCAGCCAAAGATCACCATTGGACTCTGGAGCATTGGAAACATGTTCTTTGGAATGATGAATCATTCGTCACCATCTGATGAATCTGGGTTTAGCGGAGAATGCTACCTGCCCGAATGCATAGTGCCAACTGTAAAGTTTGGTATAATGGTCTGGGGTTGTTTTTCATGGTTCGGGCCCCTTAGTTCCAGTGAAGGGAAACCTTAATGCTACAGCATACAATGACATTCTAGACGATTCTGTGCTTCCAACTTTGTGGCAACAGTTTTGGGAACGCCCTTTCCTGATTCAGCATGACAATGCCCCCGTGCACAAAGTGAGGTCCATACAGAAATAGTTTGCCGAGATTGGTGTGTAAGAACTTGACTGGCCTGTACAGAGCCCTGACCTCAATCCCATCGAACACCTTTGGTATGAAATGGAACACCGACTGCGAGCCAGACCTAATCGCCCAACATCATTGCCTGACCTCACTAATGTTCTTGTGGCTGAATGGAAGCAAGTCCCCGCAGCAATGTTCCAACATCTAGTGGAAAGCCTTCTCAGAAGAGTGGAGGCTGTTATAGCAGCAATGTTCCAACATCTAGTGGAAAGCCTTCCCAGAAGAGTGGAGGCTGTTATAGCAGCAATGTTCCAACATCTAGTAGAAAGCCTTCCCAGAAGAGTGGAGGCTGTTATAGCAGCAATGTTCCAACATCTAGTGGAAAGCCTTCCCAGAAGAGTGGAGGCTGTTATAGCAGCAATGTTCCAACATCTAGTGGAAAGCCTTCCCAGAAGAGTGGAGGCTGTTACAGCAGCAAAAGGGGGACAAACTCTATATTGATGCCCATGTCTTTGGAACGAGATGTTCGACAATCAGGTGTCCACATACTTTTGGACATGCAGTGTATTTACAGAGATCCTTCAGCAATCTCAAGTTGGGGATGATGTTTCTCACTTTCTCAAAAGCTGTTGATGCTGTGATCAGCCAGGGTCCTGTTTCTTCCTCTTCAGGTGTGTAGGGGGAGAGGTCTGTTGCGGGTGCTCATTTGTGATGTGGTGAACTGCAGTGATCCCTTTTTCCTTCACCAGCTGGACTCTTGGCACAGTATCCCAAGTGGTGTGCGATTGCCCTCACCCATTGCAGTACCTGAGACAGACCAGGAACAAATGAGACACCCGAGTCATTGACTTGAATTATCGCCTCGGTCTGAAAATGAATTTGTAAAAAACAAATAGAACCAAATGAATTCCTACAGTATATTGTGACAAGTTGGGGGGTTCTGAGCTTACTATAAAATATTTCATAGTACCTCTGGCTTTGCGATGGCCAACAGCTGTTTCCTCACACCTTTGGCATTGTGCCACAGGTCGTACTCATGCCAGATATGAGGATTGGAGTCCCTCAAGAACACCCTCACACTTGGATGCCTGTCGGTGGTCAGAGTTTCGACTATGCATCTGTAACAGTAAAATTTTAGACCGTCCCCTCGCCCATACCCGGACGCGAACTGGGGACCCTCTGCACACAACAACAGTCACCCTCGAAGCATCGTTACCCATCGCTCCACAACCCATCGCTCCACAACAGCCGCAGAGCAAGGGGAACTACTACTTCAAGGTCTCAGAGCAAGTGACGTCACTGATTGAAACGTTATTCAGCGCGCACCGCTAACTAAGCTAGCCGTTTCACATCCGTTACACATCCATGGGCCTGTTAGGATGATAATAAAAAGCATTGTTACTAAAGGTACCTAATGTAGGCCTACACATTGCATAACGATATATATATATTTTTTTAAATAAAGAAAATGCTTGTAGCTTACCTCAATATGTTGCAGGCATCTCTCTAAACCCTCTGTCCTCAACCAGTAGCTGTTCTTCACATCGGTCCCATGCACTGTCTCCTGGGTGAGGATCAGGTGAAAAGCAGTCCAGGATGGTGTAAGAGCTGAAGGAGACACAGTGGCGAACTGTCACCACGACATGGACACCAGGCTGAGGAGGTGACAAATTTCCACAAATGTGCGGTGGGAGCAGCCAGTAAGGAAAACTGCTGATGGTACCAAAATATTCCCTCCGAACAACTTTCCCACTCTGGTCTGGGACTCCCACTTCCCCCATTGGCTCACAACACACTGTTTCCATGGTGATGGCTTCTAAACAGCTTCTACCCCCAAGCCATAAGACTCCTGAACAGCTAATCAAATGGCTACCCAGAATATTTGTATCCCCCCCCCCCCCACAGACTTCTACACTGCTGCTACTCTATGTTATTGTCTATGTAAAGTCACTTTAATAACTCTACCTACATGTACATATTGCCTCAATTACCTTGACAATGGTGCCCCAGACCCTGTATATAGCCCCGCAATTGTTATTTACTGCTGCTCTTTAATTATTTGTTACTCTTAGCTCTCACTTTTTTTTAATGTATTTTCATAAAACTGCATTGTTGTGTTAAGGGATTGTAAAGTAAGCATTTCACTGTATTGTATTTGGTGCATGTGACAAATACAGTTTGATTTGATTTGATGGAGAGAGAAAAAAATCACTTCCGTTTTGGGATGAACTGATGACACCTGCTCCACATCCTGGCTCATGGCACTCATGGCACAGCTCCTTCATGGTCTCGGTGGTGTAACATTCGTCTGTGGGAGAAAGAGAGGAGGACCAAGGTGCAGCGTGGTAAGTATTCATTATGCCTTTTAATGAAAATGAATACTCGAACAAAACAATAAAACGATAAATGAGAATAAAACGAAACAGTCTTGTCTGGTAACAGGCTACCTAAATATGGTTCTCAATCAGGGACAACGATTGACAGCTGCCTCTGATTGAGAACCATACCAGGCCAAACACAGAAATAGCAAATCATAGAAAAACTAACATAGACAACCCACCCAACACACGCCGTGACCATACTAAAACAAAGACATAACAAAAGAACTAAGGTCAGAACGTGACAGTTGGACCTTTTATCCACCGCAGCACAAGGACACTGAGACCCAAGGGTCAGTTTGGAAAACAGTACCTACCATTATGTCCTGTTGGTAGAAATAATAGGAAGACAGTTGTACTAAAGCTATTAAGCTATAGTTATAGTATATTCTTCAATAATCACTATATTCTCAATTCTATATCCAAAATGGCTTCAGGAATGATTATTGTGGCTTGAAATTAAAAATAGCTTAGAAATAGCATATGTTTACATGTACCTCTTCTGACTCCTGTCTCCATGGTGAAAAACGTTCTCAGAGATAATGATGTCATCTTGAAAAAACAAACATCTACATAACCCAAATATACCAGTTGGTTGTAAATGTGTTACGCATGCACACAAACGCACACATAATATGCCGAACTATCTAATCTAATCTACACACACACACACACACACACACACACACACACACACACGCACGCACGCACACACACACACACACACACACACACACACACACACACACACACACACACACACACACACACAGCAGAGAAAATACAGGGAGTGACATTTCTCTTTCAGCAAACATGACTATGTCAACTTCAGTCTAGCTATTTATGCAATGAAAACAAATGGAACTGTAGTAACTTTGTTGGCATCAAAATCCGGGGTGTGAACTGCGTTTCGATTCAGCGTTGATTGACATGGTAATAGCCTAACAGTATTGGAGAAAAGATGAAAAAACTGACCCCTCTGACGTTGTACGTTACATCGTGACGTATCACTACGTAACGTACAGCGCGCATTTGCAACTTTTTACCTCAGCCGATGTCACAAAGTGCTGTACAGAAACCCAGCCTAAAACCCCAAACAGCAAGCAATGCAGATATAGAAGCACGGTGGCTTGGAAAAACTCCCTAGAAAGGCCAGAACCTTGGAAGAAACCTAGAGAGGAACCAGGCTCTGAGGGGTAGTCCCCATTGACTAGAAGCCACAGTTTCTCTTTTTTCAAGTATTGGGGATTTTTACTCTCCAAACGCTCGGAAAGCCTCTCTCTCTGTTTGCCGTCCTCTTTGTCTCTACCTCCTCCTGCATTGCAGATTGCCTCTGCCTCACCACCCACTGTCTGTCGCACTACTCTCATTAAGGCAAGGTTTTTACCCCCTTAGAGTCAATGTCCGTGCCCCCGCGGAAATCTACACTGAACAAAAGTATAAGCGTCGCATGTAAAGTGTTGGGCGAGTGGTTTGCTGATGTCAACGTTGTGAACAAGAGTGCCCCATGGTTGCGGTGGGATTATGGTATGGGCAGGCATAAGCTACGGGCAACAAACACAATTGCATTTTATCAATGGCAATTTGAATGCCTAGAGATACCGTGACGAGATCAGGGGGCCCATTGTTGTGCCATTCGTCTGCTGCCATCACCTCATGTTTCAGCATGATAATGCACTGCTCCATGTGACAAGGATCTGTGCACAATTCCTGGAAGCTGAAAATGTCACAGTTCTTCCATGGCCTGCATCCTCACCAGACATGTCACCTATTGAGCATGTTTGGGATGCTCTGGATTGAAGCGTATGACATCGTGTTCCACTTCCCTCCAATATCCAGCATCTTCGCACAGCCATTGAAGAGGAGTGGGACAACATTCCACAGGCCACAACCATCAGCCTGATCAACTCTAAGCAAAGGAGATGTGTCGCGCTGCATGAGGCAAATGGTCACATCATATACTGATCCACACCCCTGATATACTTCTATGTAAAATCTTTGAAATTGTTGTGGTTATATTTTTGTTAAGTGCAATTAAAAGATAAAACTAATTTCTGTCAATTAATTTAGCCAATCTGAATATTTCAATATTTTGCCATTTATATTTCAAATGTTTTATTATCCAATTCAATTCAATAGCTTCCCAGCGTTCTGACATAGACATCGAGGCCATTGCAATGATAGCAGAACAATATTGTTTACATGCTAGTCATAATACAAATGCTGATAATATGCAGGATTTGTCAAACGTTTGAAAAGCGCGTCAGCATGAGTATGCCTGTTATTGGCCTCTTTTGCCTCCTGTCACTGGGCTCATTTGAGAGCGTTCATTTTGAGCAGTTTTTGATCAGTGCAGATCAGTACTTTTCAATACCTATTGCATGATGGGAATAACATTTTGTCTTACTTGCTCCAAAAAGTGAGATGAGATGTCAGTGATAGGAATACTGTAGGTTTTAAACCTCTATGTCATAAGGTTGGGAAGCAATTGAATCTAATTCAAAGATAACACATGAAAATATTAATGAAAATTAATATGGATTGTCTTACATGCTCCCCTGATTCAGAATATACAATTTTCATAGACATGGCGCGCTTGGTTCAATAGCTATAGAAAACCGAATATCCAATATCAAAACTGAATATCCAATATAAAACTAATTTACCTAGGTTTTAATGTTTACTTGAATTAGAACAATATATATTTTGTTATCTTTATATAGTTATCAGACTTGGTGTTGACAACCCTTTTGTAGTTGAAGTTTTAGGCCCAGAGACTAGTTTTAATAATTTGGATGCTGTAGAAAGTAAATCTGAATTTAGATCAAATTCCTGATGTCTGCTGGGGCACTGTCATTGTCCAGACGTGGCAGTCAGCTGGGGGGAGAGGGATGTGAATGCTAGGGGGTGGATTCAGATGCCCCACTCTTTCCCCCGTTGCTCGCTCAGTGAGCAGGGACACAGGATGATAATCACCCTGGTAACCAGAGGGCAGTCCCTAATCAGCCCCCCCCCCCTGTGTGTGTGTGTGTGTGTGTGTACCCTCATTTGAAAGCCTGCCTTGTCCAAATGTAAATGTGCTCATTATTATCTCTCCCATCTGAAGGGCCTCATCCACTCTTCCCCATTGGTTAAAATGGCATTGCAGCTTATAGCAGCTTTAGCTGATGTGTGACTGCGAGTTCTCTCTCTTTCTGTTTCTGCGTGTGTTGTGTGTAAATGAGTGTCTGTGAGTTTTCGGCTATAGGACAGAATGTTGGGGTTTTAGCAGGTAAATCCCTTTCCTCGTAAACAATTCACTGTTCGGGTTTTGTATTTACTTCGATGGGGAGAAAGATCAAAGGTCCATAGTGTCAAATGTTCAGAGATAAGTATATGTAAGTCTGGCTTTGGGAGGAGCCTCAAGAGGAATAGTGGATATTTCTGTTGCTCCATAAGCAAGACTTCCTGTGGCAGGAAGTGCCCTTTATGATAAAGGCCAGGATGTTCAAGATTTGCATTTGCATGTAAACTACATGGTTACTATCTTCATATTTTTGTGCCCCGATTAAATGGCAAAAGACACACATCTGCATAATCCAATTTGTGAAAATGCACTCAGATTATGATCAAAGGTTTTGCCCTATCATCGTCTCATACGCTTCATTTCATACCAAAGACTAACCTTTCTAGTTTACAAGATTTGATTTCATAACACCTTTACTTTCTGTGAAGCTCTGGAAACCTACAGAGAGATAAATCAGCAAGATATGAAATCTCTATGGAACATAAAGTACAACGGTAATGTTAGACAAGAGCACTGGAGCAGGTTTTCCACTAAGCTTTTGTTTGTTTGTACCAGTCTCAATGAAAACCATATGGCTGTTTTGGTAAATGCAACCAAAAATATGGTACCTGCTTCCAAATGAGTTGCAAACAAATCAACATAAAGCATCTGATTACTTCTGGTCCAAACAAGATATTGAGTTTTATGAAGTTCGCAGCAGATCTTGAAGCCTTTGGTACAGCTTGCTCACTTCAAGTTTTAATATCACGTGCACAAGTACAATGAAATGCCTTTCTTTTGCAAGCTCTTAAACCCAACAATGCAGTAATCAATATCAGTTTAATACTAAAAATTAACAGAAGGTAGAATACACAAAAACAAGAATAACAAGTCAGTTAAAAAGCTCCAATACCATATTTACAATGTGCAGGGATACCGGAGTGATAGAGGTAGATATGTATAGAGGTACTGTAAGGTGACTAGGCATCAGGATTTCTGATAAACAGAGTAGCAGCAGTGAATATGATGATTGTATGTGAGTGTGTGTGCGTGTGTGTGGTTGTTTGTGTGTGTGTGTGTGTGTGTGTGTGTGTGTGTGTGTGTGTGTGTGTGTGTGTGTGTGTGTGTGTGTGTGTGTGTGTGTGTGTGTGTGTGTGTGTGTGTGTGTGTGTGTGTGTGTGTGTGTGTGTGTGTAGAGCCGTGGGTGAACAGGAAGTACAGGAGGGGACTAACCACACCTACCCTCACTACCTGGGGCAGGCCGTCAGGAAGTCCAAGATCCAGTTGCAGTTGGAGGTGTTCAGTCCCAGGGTCCAAAGCTTGGTGATGAGCTTGGAAGGCACTATGGTGTTGAGCGTTGAGCTGTAGGCAATGAACAGCAATCTCACATAGGTCTTCCTCTTATCTAGGTGGGTAATGGCAGAGGGGGGTGTAATTGAGATTGCGCCGTCTATGGATCTATTGGGGCGGTATGCAAATTTGGGATGGGTCTAGGGTGGCTGGGATGGTGGAGTTAATGTGTAATCACTTCATGATTACAGAAGTGAGTCCTACAGGGTGGTAGTCATTGTGACATGAAGCCGTAGAGTTCTTGGGAACAGGAATGATGGTGGTCAACTTCGGGAATTACAGACTGGGACAAGGAGAGGTTGAAAATGACTGTGACTCTGCATCCCGAGTGGCGCAGCGATCTGTGGCACTGCATCGCAGTACTAAAGACGTCACTACTGACCTGGGTTTGATCCCAGGCTGTGTCGCAGCCGGCCATGACCGGTAGACCCATGAGGCGGCACACAATTGGCCCAGCGTCGTCCGGGTTAGGGCAGGGTTTGTCCTTGTCCCATCGCGCTCTAGCGACTCCTTTTGGCGGGCCAGGTGCATGCACCCTGACTTCAGTCGCCAGCCGTTCGGTGTTTCCTCTGACACATTGGTGCGGCTGGCTTCTGGGTTAAGCGGGCAGTGTGTCAAGAAGCAGTGCAGCTTGGCAGGGCCGTGTTTCATAGGACGCATAGCAGCGATGGGACAAAACTTTGACTACCAATTGGGGAGAAAAAAAAAATATGTGAATATGTGAATATGCAAACTGTTCTGCGCATGCTCTGAGAATGCGCCCTGGAATACTGTCTGGCACTGCGATTGTTGACCTGATTGAAGACCTTACTCAGGTCGGCCTCAGAGAGCGAGATCACTCAGTCCTCTGAGTCGATGGGAGCCCTCATGCCCGGCACGTTGTTGTTATTGTTGAAGCGTGAATGAAATGCATTGAGTTCATCTGGTAAAACGCCTTGAGTTCAACCCTCACTGTGGGGACAACATCACTGATTTAGCTCGCCGACGTTATGGGCAGAGTCTCGGAACATATTCCAATCAGCGCAAAGCAGTCCTGTAGCATCATCTCTAATGCTGATGACCATTTCTCAGCGGAGCGAGTCACTGGTACCTCCTGTTTGAGTTTCTGCTTGTAAACAGGAAGCAGGAGCACAGTCATGATCTGATTGGCCAAATGGGAGACGAAGGAGGGCCTTGTATGCTTGCTTGTGGGCAGAATAGCTGTGGTATAGGACTTTATCGCCCCTAGTGGCGTTGGAGGCGTGTTGATAGAAGTTGGGCGTCACGTGTCTTCGTGACGCCGAATTAAAATAACCGGAAAGAAAATTGCTATTGCCTTATGCATGAGATATCAGATTACAAATGGTGTCATTACAAGAGATGTTATGTAAAATTACATGTCGTGTTAAAATATAATTACTGAATATGATGTTACCACAAATTATCTGTCTGTCATTTGTCACGCTTTCTCCCCAAATCTAAATCTTTCTGCCTTTATTTAATAGAGGTCAGAGGTCCAGGGCCGCAGATAATGAAAGGAGTCTCCAACCCATTTGTTCTGTATGAGGACAGATATTGTATGTTTTTCTTTAACTCGGCAAGTTAGTTAAGAACACATTCTTATAAACAACAACCACCTACCCATGCCAAACCAAGACAACATTGAGCCAACACTGCACCCCACCCTACAGGACTCCCAAACACATCCAGATGTGATACAGCCTGGATTTGAACCAGAGACTGTAGTGACACCTCTTGCACTGATATGCAGTGCCTTAGATCTAAAGGGATAAAGAGTGGGATTTGTTTGTTGTTGATTGTATTAAAGATGCTCAATTAATTCCAGTTAGTGCACTTTTATGCTGTCTCCCATCTCTTATTCATACCTACGCTGTTAGTTCAACTTGTATTACTACAGACGACCTGAAGACACTTGAGCTCCCTCTCCACCCTGACCTTGTCCTGCACTTTCCACCTCAGTGACTTCTGTCCACTCCAAATGTATTCACCAGAGTTGACAGGTTTGTGACATTAGACAGCACAAAAAAAAGTATGTTATATTTTAATCCAAAAAAACGGGAGTGGGCTTAATAGGTACATTGGCTTAGTACGTCCATTTACCCTATCCCACCCCATTTGTCCATTGTTCATAGGCAGATGAGTGTGTGTGTGGGCTGGTGTCCAGCAGGTTAAATATAGGCTGGCGGCTGATTAGAATGTATTAATTTTAATCTGGCTCTTCGGATGAAACCTCACCATCTCCTTGTGCCTTCTCTCTCTCTATTTCTCTCCTCCTCTTTGTCTTTCTCACACATTCCATATCTTTCTCCACTGTGCTTCTCTCAACCTCTTTCTCCACACTCTTTTGCTCCATCTCTTCCTTATTCTCTCTTTCTCTGCTTATCTGTATATTAAAAGTGCTTGAGGATAATAATGATAAGAATGGTCGAGAGAGAGAGAGAGAGCGAGAGCTTATTTTAGCGGGATTCAGATTGGGTGGACTCCTCTATCTCTTGGGCCTGCTCTCGATCCCTCTATTTCTCTGTTCCCTGATGAGGTTGTAATGGAGATGATTGGTCATGCATATTCATCGACTGACGGATGCCGCTCTCATGTCTCACCCTGGGGTGAGGTTGACCCGGTTGCCGTTTCCTCAGTAACAGGTGGAGCAGACAGGCATCTTTAAACACTCTGGACTATAATACCATACTTATACTATACTAAACAATAAGGCTATCTTACAATAAAGGTGAACATTTGTTTTCTGCATATGTTAGGCTGCCTTGCCCAGTAGTTTAGTACTTTTGCCTTTTACCTGTTCATACGTTGAACTCAACCTAAAGTAGAATGCCTAATACACATTAACATGTTTGATTGGTCCACTTACCTTACAAGTAAGTCACTTAAAATCCAGCTCATTTTAATTCCATTTTTACTCCAGTGTTTTTCAGTGTGACAGACAGACGGACAATAAAGCAGTCTTTCATGTACAGAACTTGCTATCATGCCAACAACTAACCTAAGGATTGACATGTCCGTGATTGTTTGTGGGATCTTGTTGTGCAACATGTAAAGTGTTGGTCCCATGTTTCATGACCTGAAATTAAAGATTGCAGAAATGTATTTTTCTAAAATGAGCTTTTCTCCTTCGCCAAGATACTCCATCCTCCTGACAGGTGTGGCATATCAAGAAGCTGATTAAACAGCATGATCATTACACAGGTGCACCTTGTGCTGGGGACAATAAAAGGCGACTCTAAAACATGAGTTTTGTCACACAACACAATGCCACAGATGGCTCAAGTTTTGAGGGAGCATGCATTTGGCAGGCTGACTGCAGGAATGTCCACCAGAGCTGTTGCCAGAGAATTTAATGTTAATTTCTCTACCATAAGCCACCTTTCTCTACCATAAGCCACCAACGACAATTTGTGAGCACTTCCAACTGGCCTGACCATGGGTAACCACGCCGACCCAGGACATCCACATCCGTCTTCTTCACCTGCGGAATCATTTGAGACCATGAAGCTATAGTGGCTGCTGTCATAGACTTATTCTTCCAAGTCATCTTCAAGGATGGAAGTTTCTTGGTCCTGCATTACTCTGCATTATTTAACTTTGACCGAGTCCTGGTGACTTCTAAGGCTGCCGACTCACCTCTGAAGCATTGAGAGAAATCCTTTGCTTTCAGATTCCGATTGATCCAATTGACACCCTAAGACGCACAATTGTAATGTGTAATTTATAGGGTGCCTATATCAATGAAAGTGCCCTTTGTCTCCTTAAGTCATGTGAAGCAAGGTCCCTGATTCCCTCTTGGGTATGCCAGTGCTGCATCACTTCTTTCGGAATAAGGCTAGGGCTGTTGGGGAGGCCTTGTTACCACCCAACCAGCAGTCATGACCGCAGGGAAATTCCATGTGACGGTTGAGTCACGGTAGTCTCCTCCTATGCGCTCTGTACATAAATGGTGTTGATGCCGTTGGTAGTATAAGGGCCCTATCAAATCTGTGATGCAGAGAACATGGACCGAATCACGGAATCCACACATTAAAGCAGAATTCAAAAACATAACAAAATGAATTGAACTTAGTATGGAATCAACTAAATGTAATTGAAAAATAATACATTTTCCAAAGTTTACCAAAAGACAAGAACAGAATGCCTCAGTGATTTATATTTCCTGCAACTTTCTGAAGAGGCAAGGAGAATTCCACCTGTCTGCGGTGTGTGTGCAGTGCGCATGTCTACCACTTTTTGTAGCCCTTAGCGATGACGCTAATGAACGTTTTCTGTTACACTGTTACACTGTAACACTTTTCTGTCATTTCAACAGTTAAACACTGTAGAATGCTCAGTAAAGTACCATAAATCTGTTTTATAGCATTAATGCTGTAGATTGCACTGCATTATGGGCAAAAAGTACCGTAACACTGTATTTCTTTACAGAAATATCTCATGCTTACTAAATTCAAATAATCCGTTTCAGGCGCGAACCTGAGGGTGAGACTATTTTAGTAAATATCTTCTTGAAAGTGTTGTGAAGTGGAATAATATTTTCAGCAGCTGCTTGGTAGATACCTTGACTTGCTTATAAGTAACTTTATTGTTTATTGTTATAGCCAATGTTGAATTACTGTATGTTTTCTTAGCTAACGTAGCTAGTTAGCTAGCTGAAGTTGACACAAGCCATTTCGGTCTGCTCTAAATTGCTTGTAAATATCTTACTGTGTGGCCGAGAAAAAAAATCCCCCAGATAATAATTTTTGTGATAATAGACTTCGCTGTACCGCAGCCTCCGAGTGCCATAGAGAATAAACTGAGCGCAGATTCATGACCATTATGTTTTCACCATTACTACAGAGAAAATGGCTTGTTTCTAGCAGTTCAAAAGACATGTCGCATATTACTGGTGCAATATATACAGTACCAGTCAAAAGTTTGGACACACCTACTCATTCCAGGGTTTTTCTTTATTTTTTACTATTTTCTACAATGTAAAATAATAGTGAAGACATCAAAACTATGAAATAACACTTATGGAATCATGTAGTAAGCAAAAAAGTGTTAAACAAATTTGAGATTCTTCCCTTGCCTTGACGACAGCATTACACACTCTTGGCATTCTCTCAACCAGCTTCTTCATGAGGTAGTCACCTGGAATGCGTTTCAATTAACAGGTGTGCCTTGTTAAAAGTTAATTTGTGTAATTTCTTTCCTTCTTAATGCGCTTGTGTTGTGACAAGGTAGGTGTGGTATACAGAAGATAGAGCTATTTGATAAAGTACCAAGCTCATATTATGGCAAGAACAAATAAGGAAAGATAAACAACAGTCCATCATTACTTTAAGACGTGAAGGTCAGTCAATCCGGAAAAATTCAAGAACTTTGAAAGACTCTTCGTGTGCAGTCGCAAAAACCATCAAGCGCTATGATGAAACTGGCTCTCATGAGAACCGCCACAGGAAAGGAAGACCCAGAGTTACCTCTGCTACAGAGGATAAGTTCATTAGAGTTACCAGTCTAATGAACAAATAAATAATTCACAGTGTTCAAATTACAGGTGGAACAGTATAACTTTAAACCGTCCCTTCGCCCATACCCGGGCGCAAACCAGGGACCCTCTGCACACATCAACAACAGTCACCCACGAAGCATCATTACCCATCGCTCCACAAAAGCCGCAGCCCTTGCCTTGCAGAGCAAGGGGAACCACTCCTTCAAGGTCTCAGAGCAAGTGACGTCACCGATTGAAACGCTATTTAGCACGCACCGCTAACTAAGCTAGCCGTTTCACATCAGTTACACAGGCACATCTCAACATTGACTGTTCAAAGGTGACTGCGTGAATCAGGCCTTCGTGGTCGAATTGCTACAAAGAAACCACTACTAAAGGACACCAATGAGAATAAGAGACTTGCTTGGGCCAAGAAACACAAGCAAAGGAACATTACACCATTGGAAATCTGTCCAAATTTGAGATTTTTGGTTCCATCTGTCGTATGTTTGTGGATGGATGATGGATGAATGGGTGATTTTAAATCTCAATGAGCCCTTCCTGGTTAATTAAAGGTTAAATAAATAAAAAAATATAAAAAATATCTCTGCATGTGTGGTTCCCACCGTGAAGCATGGAGGAGGAGGTGTGATGGTGTGGGGATGTTTTGCTGGTGACACTGTCAGTGATTTATTTAGAATTCAAGGCACACTTACTGTAACCAGCATGGCTACCACTGCATTCTGCAGTGATACGCCATCTCATCTGGTTTGCGCTTTGTGGGACTATCATTTGTTTTTCAACTGGACAATGACCCAACACACCTCCAGGCTGTGAAAATGATGTGTTGCATCAGATGACCTTGCCTCCAGAAATCACCCGACCTCAAACCAATTGAGATGGTTGGGATGAGTTGGACCGTAGAGTGAAGGAAAAGCAGCCAACAAGTGCTCAGTATATGTGGGAACTCCTTCAAGACTGTTGGCAAAGCATTCCAGGTGAAGCTGGTTAAGAGAATGACAAGCGTGTGCAAGCTACTTTAAAGAATCTAAAATATATTTTGATTTGTTTAACACTTTTTTTGGTTACTACATTATTCCATATGGGTTATTTCATAGGTTTGATGTCTTCACTATTATTGTACAATGTAGAAAATCGTAAAAATAAAGAAAACCCCTTGAATGAGTAGGTGTGTCCAAAATTTTGACTGATACTATATATATAAAAAATGAAATACCCTAAAATATTCTGTATTGTCACCACGTATGAAACATTTAATCTCAAATCCAAAATGCTGAAGTATAAAACCATTTTTTTTTTAAATTGTAGCATCACTGTCCAAATACAGGGTCCAAATATAGGGTGCAAATATAGGGTGTACCTAGGGTGTTTCACCCAGACAGTTTGAAGTTTGTTAGCTGGTTATTTAGCAACGTTCAACATCTGCTGGCATTTTTGTAGGAGCATGAAGCTAATGGAAATGGACTACATCAGCCAGCGGTGGATTCAGCATTCAGCTCTACATTATAATAAAGTGAACCATCTTTTCCAAACACTACACTATCTGTAGAGTGTGTGGGTATGCCCACTTAGGAAATAAGACACCTTGAACGCACACACAAACACTATGAGCCAGAATCCAATTACATTTGGATGGAACAAGTCTCTACTGCCAACACAAACAGGAGAATAGAGTCAGTCTGAAAGGAGAAGCCAACCATATAAATATCTCTGCCTGAACCTGCCTGTCACGTACCATTCAACTGCCTGCCTCTAAAACATCCTGAAGTGTGATTGGCTAAAAGTGGCTAATTTACATCAGTAGTATGTACCCTACATTACACCATGGGCACCTACATGAGCACACACCCATTTGTGCACAGGTGCGTGTGCACCACCACCATTGGTGCGGTTGAGACGTACTCGCAGCCTACTCGTACATGCTTGTGTGTGTCTGCAGGCACAGCTGGACCCCCCCTGTCCCCGTCCCCCATCGTGTCTTTCTCTCTCTCCCCTGGCATCAGGATGGGTGAGGCGTTTTTTTTTTTAGGAGGGCGCTTCCTGCTGTTTGCCACGCAGCAGCGCCCGCCACCAACCCCAATTAGCCCCTGGGGTGGTGGGGAGCTGAGGCTTATGGGATTATGGGAAGGGA
Organism: Oncorhynchus masou masou; assembly: GCF_036934945.1. Lineage (NCBI taxonomy): Eukaryota > Metazoa > Chordata > Actinopteri > Salmoniformes > Salmonidae > Oncorhynchus > Oncorhynchus masou. The sequence goes on from NC_088230.1 coordinate 34,037,043, forward strand.
AAAGTGCAGACACTTTACCTCGCCTGTCACTCACGCAGACAGTGTGCGTCCTAAATAGCACCCAATGGTAGTGCACTATATAGGGGTTAGGGTACTATACGGGACACGCAGCCACACAATAAAGTCTGGCTGGCATCTATGGCAACAGGGGCCTTTGATGGGCCGTTAGTGGGTCATAAATAGCTCCCCGGCTCATCTTCCTTCCTGCACCTGGGGATCAAGAGAAAGATGACGATAGCGTGAATAAGACACATGGGTGTTGAAATATTCATGGTGTCGAGGGGACGAGACGGAGCTCCGGTTTTGTATTATTAAGGGATGAGCTATCTGGACAGCGTGTGGCGAATGGTCGAAAAGACTGAAGACGAGAGAGTGAGAAGGTTACGTTCAAGTTTCATGCCAATATGGGGTCCTGTTGTGACGTTAATCAGACATTTTAACTGTGACATCAGGAAAGGCGTTCACACTTTTATTTGGACACATGGGCATACTATGTGTTGATGAGCAACTGCCTACTAAGGTTAGGGTTAAATTTGAAGTTTTAATGTCACATGCACAAGTAAAGTGAAATGTCTTTTTTTGCAAGCTCGAAACCCAACAATACAGTAATCAATAATATTGTAAAACAACAACAAAAAATAACATAAGGTAGAAGAAAAACACACGAGATATAAAAATAAGAAATCAGAAGAACATGAGAAAGTAAGTAAACATACTACATTGTGGCAAAAAAAGTATTTAGTCAGCCACCAATTGTGCAAGTTCTCCCACTTAAAAAGATGAGAGAGGCCTGTAAGTTTCATCATAGGTACACCTCAACTATGACAGATAAAATGAGAAGAAAAAATCCTTAAAATCACATTGTAGGATTTTTAATGAAGTTATTTGCAAATTATGGTGGAAAATAAGTATTTGGTCACCTACAAACAAGCAAGATTTCTGGCTCTCACAGACCTGTAACTTCTTCTTTAAGAGGCTCCTCTGTCCTCCACTCGTCTTCTTTAAGAGGCTCCTCTGTCCTCCACTCGTTACCTGTATTAATGGCACCTGTTTGAACTTGTTATCAGTATAAAAGACACCTGTCCACAACCTCAAACAGTCACACTCCAAACTCCACTATGGCCAAGACCAAAGAGCTGTCAAACGACACCAGAAACAAAATTGTAGACCTGCACCAGGCTGAGAAGACTGAATCTGCAATTGGTAAGCAGCTTGGTTTGAAGAAATGAACTGTGGGAGCAATTATTAGGAAATGGAAGACATACAAGACCACTGATAATCTCCCTCGATCTGGGGCTCCAAGCAAGATCTCAGCCCATGGGGTCAAAATGATCACAAGAACGGTGCAAAAATCCCAGAACCACACGGGAGGACCTAGGGAATGACCTACAGAGAGCTGGGACCAAAGTAACAAAGCCTACCATCAGTACCACACTACACCGCCAGGGACTCAAATCCTGCAGTGCCAGACGTGTCCCCCTGCTTAAGCCAGTACATGTCCAGGCCCGTCTGAAGTTTGCTAAAGAGCATTTGGATGATCCAGAAGAAGATTGGGAGATTGGGAGAATGTCATATGGTCAGATGAAACCAAAATATAACTTTTTGGTAAAAACTCAAATCATCGTGTTTGGAGGACAAAGAATGCTGAGTTGCATCCAAAGAACACCATACCTACTGTGAAGCATGGGGGTGGAAACATCATGCTTTGGGGCTGTTTTTCTGGAAAGGGACCAGGACGACTGATCCGTGTAAAGGAAAGAATGAATAGGGCCATGTATCGTGAAATTTTGAGATTTTGAGTGAAAACCTCCTTCCATCAGCAATGACATTGAAGATGAAACGTGGCTGGGTCTTTCAGCATGACAATGATCCCAAACACACCGCCCGGGCAACGAAGGTGTGGCTTCGTAAGAAGCAACAGCCCCAAAACATCACTGCTCTAGAGGAGATCTGCATGAAGGAATGGGCCAATATACCAGCAACAGTGTGTGAAAACCTTGTGAAGACTTAAAGAAAACATTTGACCTCTATCATTGCCAACAAAGGGTATATAACAAAGTATTGAGATAAACTTTGTTTTTGACCTAATACTTATTTTCCACCATAATTTGCAAATAAATTAGTTAAAAATCCTACAATGTGATATTCTGGATTTTTTTCCCTCATTTTGTCTGTCATAGTTGAAGTGTACCTATGATGAAAATTACAGGCCTCTCTCATCTTTTTAAGTGGGAGAACTTGCACAATTGGTGCCCCACTGTATATGTGTGGTCAGTCAGTTCATGCACCATATTTACAATGGGCAGGGATACTGGAGCTACAGAGGTAGAGACAGTAGGGGTAAGGTGACTGGGCATCAGGATATACGATCAACAGAGTATAACATATGATAGTATGTGAGTGGGTGTGTGTGTAGAGTCAGTATAGTTTGTGTTTTTTCTATTTTTTTTAGTTGATCCTAACTTTTTTATACATAATGTTTCGGCCATCGTTTCTATGACCGAATTCAGCTTCTGGGCATCAAAACAGCGATTACTAACCTCAATTTGGGTGAGGACTTCTATTTCAACTAATCTGATATGAAGGACATAATCTTTATCCCAGACCAGGCCAATCCCCGTCACTCGGAGGAAGCGGAGGCGGCGCTATAGGGATCGACGTGTTGAATATCTAACTTGACTGCGACGGCGAATGGATAAGTTGCCATTACCCTCCAGTCTATTGGCAAATGTGCAATCACTGGAAAATAAAATGAATGAGCTCTGTTCTAGACTATCCTATCAAAGTGATCTGAAGAACTGTAACATCTTATGTTTCACCGAGTCGTGGCTGAACAAGGACATGGAAAATAAAAATCTAGCTGTTTTTTTTCTGTACATCTGCAGGGAAGTGGATCTGAGTCTGGCAAGCTGAAGAGTCCGGAGAGTGTCTCTTTGTCAACAAGTCTTGATATTACGCTCGTCTGAGTTAGAATACCTTGTGATAAACTGCAGACCATACTGTTTATCAAGAGAGTTTTAATTTATATTTTTCATAGACGTCTACTTACCACCACAAACCGATGCTGGCACTAAGACCGCACTCAACGAGCTGTATAAGGCCGGATAAGAGCGTCTGCTAAATGACTTAAATGTAATGTAAATGTAACAAAATGCTCATCCAGAAGCGGTACTCCTAGTGGCCAGAGACTTTAATGCAGGCAAACTGAAATCTATTTTATATCATTTCTACCAGCATGTCACCTGTGCATTTACAGGCAAAGAAACTCTAGGTCACCTTTACGCCACACGCAGAGACACATACAATGCTCTCCCTCGCCCTTAATTTGGCAAATCTGACCATAACTCCATCCTCTTAATTCCTGATTACAAGTGAAAACTCAAACAGGAAGTACCAGTGATGCACTCAATACAGTTGTGGTCCGATGAAGCAAACTCTAAGCTACAGGACTGTTTCGCTAGCACAGATTGTCAGTGTGCATTAGTGTGTAAGGCCCTGTGTGTGCATAAAGTAATACACGAGGGTCAACTCAGATAGTCAGTGTAGCCTATCTGTTAGCTATTTAGTTAGCTATTTAGCAGTCATATGGTTTGGGGATAGAAGCTGTTCAGGAGCCTGTTGGTGTCAGACTTGATGCACTGGTACCGCTTGGTCTTACTGACGTTGATGGAGAGGTTGTAGTTCCGGCACCACTGACCTCCTCCAGGTCACTGACCTCCTCCCTGTCGGGTGTCATCATCGCCGGTGAGCAGGCCTACCACTGTTGTGTCATCAGCAGTGTTGGAGTCATGCGTGGCCACGCAGTCGTGGGTGAACAGGGAGTACCAGAGAGGACTAAGCACACACCCCTGTGTTGAGGGTCAGCGTCGTGGAGGTGATGTTGCCTGCCCTCACCACCTGTCGTCAGCCCGTCAGAAAGTCCAGTATCCAGTTGCAAAGGGAGGTGTTTAGTGCCAGGGTCCTAAGCTTAGTGACGAGCTTGGATGGGACAATGGTGTTGAACACTGAGCTGTAGTCAATGAACAACATTCTCACATAGGTATTCCTCTTGTACCGTGGGTGAGGGTTGTGTGAAGTGGATTTGAGATTGTGTCATCTATTGATCTGTTGGGGCGGTATGCAAATTGGAGTGGGTCTAGGGTGTCTGGGATGATGGAGTTGATGTGTGCCGTAACCAGCCTCTCAAAGCACTTTGTGATTATAGATGTGAGTGCTACAGGGTGGTAGTCATTGCGTCATGAAGCCTTAGAGTTATTGGGAACAAGAATGTTGATGGTCATCTTAAAACATGTGGGGATTACAGACTGGGACAAGGAGAGGTTGAAAATTACTGCTAGGTGTTATGCTCATGCTTTGTGAACGGGCCCTGAAATACTGTCAAGCCACGCGGCCTTGCGGGTGTTGACCTGATTAAAGACCTAACTCAAATTGGCTTTGGAGAGAGATATAACCCAGGTCATCTGCGTCAATGAAGGCCGCCACGCCCCGGCCGCCACGCCCCGGCCGCCACACCCCGGCCGCCACACCCCGGCCGATGTTGTTATTGTATAAAATGTTTCCTGTTCATCTGGTAGAGAGACATCGTTGGGCAGATCACTGCTCTGTTTTTCATCTGTAATCCGTAATGGACTGTAGTCCCCTGCCACATGCGACGTTGGAGCCTGTCTAATATTTTTTATTTTATTTAATCTCTATTTAACTAGGCAAGTCAGTTAAGAACAAATTCTTATTTACAATGACGACCAAAAGGCCTCCTGAGTGGACGGGGGCTGGGATGTATTTTTTTATCTTTTATAAAAAATTATTGGACAAAACACACATCACAACAAGAGAAACAACACAACATTACATAAATAGAGACCTAAGACAACAACATAGCAAGGCAGCAGCACATGACAACACAGCATGGTAACAACGCAACATGACAACAACATGCTAGCAACACAACATGGCAGCAGTCCAACATGGTGGCAGCAACACAACATGGTAGCAGCACAAAACATGGTACAAACATTATTGGACACCAGCACAACGGGCAAGAAAGTAGAGACAACAATACATCATGCAAAGCAGCCACACCTGTCAGTAAGAGTGTCCATGATTGAGTCTTTGAATGAATTAATTTGTTGCAGCTCGTTCCAGTCGCTAGCTGCAGCGAACTGAAAAGACGAGCGACCCAGGGATGTGTGTGCTTTGGGGACCTTGAACAGTATGTGACTGGCAGAATCTCAGTCAGGCGGGAGTTAGGCCTAAGAGGTTTTTATAAATAAACATCAACCAATGGATCTTGCGACGGGTATTCAGAGATGACCAGTTTACAGAGGAGTATAGAGTGCATTGGCATCTGGGGTGAAAGAAGAGCGATTACGATAGAGGAAACCAAGTCTAGATTTAACTTTAGCCTGCAGCTTTGATATGTGCTGAGAGAAAGACACTGTACTGTCTAGCCATCCTCCCAAGTACTTGTATAAGGTGACTACCTCAAGCTCGAAACCCTCAGAGGTCGTAATAACATCTGTGGGTAGAGGGGCATTCTTCTTACCAAACCACATGACCTTTGTTTTGGAGGTGTTCAGATCAAGGATAAGGGTAGAGAAAGCTTGTTAGACACTAAGAAAGATTTGTTGTAGAGCTTTTTAACACAAAATTCAGGGAGGGGCCAGCTGAGTGTAAGACTGTATCATCTACATATAAATGGATGAGAGTGCTTCCTACTGCCTGAGCTATGTTGTTGATGTAAATTGAGAAGAGTGTGGGGCCTAGGACTGAGCCTTGGTATATTCCCTTGGTGACAGGCAGTGGCTGAGACAGCAGATTTTCTGACTTTATACACTGCACTCTTTGAGAGAGAGGTAGTTTGCGAACCAGGCCAAAGACCCCTCAGAGACACCAATATTCCTTAGCCAGCCCACAAGAATGGAATGGTCTACTGTATCAAAAGCTTTGGCCAAGTCAATAAAAATAGCAACACAATATTGCTTAGAATCAAGGGAAATATTGACATCATTGAGGACCTGCTTGTTTATAGCCTCGTATAGTTAATTAAGTGACAGTTTTCCTTGTCCTGAGGTGGAATGTTTACAACAGTGACAAAAACAGGTGAGAACTCCCTCGGGAGGAAGAAGGGTCCGCATTTGACCATCAGGTATTCCATAACAGGTTAGCAATGGGTCGACACATCCACCGCTAGAATCAGCACACCAGTTGTTGTTGATGAAGCGGCAAACCCCTCCCCCTCTCAATATCCCACTGTCCTGTTTGTACGGTGAATGGAGAATTCATCAAGTTGGAAAGCCATGGGGGGGTATCTTGTCTGAGAGCAATGTTTCAGAAAGCAGAGAATATTGCAATTTCGAGTGTCCCGTTGGTTGCAAATCCACGATAAGAGGTCATCCATCTTATTTTTCAGTGATTAGTGAGTAAAATGGAGGGAAGAGGTGGCCAGTTTTCCCTTCACCTTCATCTCGCCAGGATCCCCCTTCTCTTGCCTCTGTAACGCTGTCGTTTCCTCTTGGATGGCCCAAAAATTGGTTGGAATCACAGAAAGAGCCGGGGAGTAGCGAAGCCAGAATTGAGATACTGTAAGTAACTGATGTTCAGAAGTCCTTGTTGGTTGTAAGAAATTATAATGGATACATTTTGTGAAAATGAAGTAAACATAAAGGACAAAAGAATCACAAAATGGCTAAATTGGGTCAGAGCTTGTAAAACAGTGGCCATCCAGTACGGTGCCATCTTTAGGTTTGGTTTAGAATAAAGGTTAGGGTCAAGTTTAGACTAAGTTTAGGTTAAGTCTATGGTTAGGATTAAGGTTAAGGTTAGGGTTAGAGCTAGGGTTAGTTAAAATGTTACTGTAGAATGTGTGTACTGTAGAGAATCCAAATAAAGTGTTACCAGAAAGATTCCAATTAAATCAAATCAAATCAAATCCAATTTCATTTGTCACGTACACATGGTTAGCAGATGTTAATGCGAGTGAAGCGAAATGCTTGTGCTTCTAGTTCCGACAATGCAGTAATAACCAACAAGTAATCTAACTAACAATTCCAAAACTACTGTCTTCTACACAAGTGTAAGGGGATAAAGAATATGTACATAAAGATATATGAATGAGTGATGGTACAGAGCAGCATAGGCAAGATACAGTAGATGGTATTGAGTACAGTATATACATATGAGATGAGTATGTAAACAAAGTGGCATAGTTAAAGTGGCTAGTGCTACATGTATTACATAAAGATGCAGTGGATGATGTAGAGTACAGTATATACATATACATATGAGATGAATAATGTAGGATATGTAAACATTATATTAGGTAGCATTGTTTAAAGTGGCTAGTGATATATTTTACATCATTTCCCATCAATTCCCATTATTAAAGTGGCTGGAGTTGAGTCAGTGTGTTGGCAGCAGCCACTCAATGTTAGTGGTTGCTGTTTAACAGTCTGATGGCCTTGAGATAGAAGCTGTTTTTCAGTCTCTCGGTCCCAGCTTTGATGCACCTGTACTGACCTCGCCTTCTGGATGATAGCGGGGTGAACAGGCAGTGGCTCGGGTGGTTGTTGTCCTTGATGATCTTTATGGCCTTCCTGTGACATCGGGTGGTGTAGGTGTCCTGGAGGGCAGGTAGTTTGCCCCCGGTGATGCGTTGTGCAGACCTCACTACCCTCTGGAGAGCCTTACGGTTGTGGGCGGAGCAGTTGCCGTACCAGGCGGTGATACAGCCCGCCAGGATGCTCTCGATTGTGCATCTGTAGAAGTTTGTGAGTGCTTTTGGTGACAAGCCGAATTTCTTCAGCCTCCTGAGGTTGAAGAGACGTGTCGTTCTCTTCTGGAATGATTGATTGATTCCAATAAATCCTTTGAAATGGATCTAAATGGAATTACTGCAACATTGAGAAGGAGATGTAGGCAGCAGGGTAGCCTAGTGGTTAGAGCGTTAGACTAGTAACCGGAAGGTTGCAAGTTCAAACCCCCGAGCTGACAAGGTACAAATCTGTCGTTCTACCCCTGAACAGGCAGTTAACCCACTGTTCCTAGGCGGTCATTGAAAATAAGAATTTGTTCTTAACTGACTAACTAAAGGTAAAAAAATAAATAAAAAAACACCACACACACAGGGGCACCTTACTAGTCAGGGTTGAGGAAACTCATTTCTGATTTTGTGTGGTGGCTCAGGTTAAATATTGTCTTATGACTGGGAAGGGATATACTTTCAGTGTTTCCCCTGTTTTCATTCAGCTGTGGCGCACCACCATTTCTAAATTGTTTCTGCCACACGCCAAAAAATATGCAACAAGAAAAAAATATTTCTACTGAGGCGCACTTTTAAGATGCTAGAACTGTCCACGTTTACTTTTCCTCGGCCAACAAGAAGAGTGATGAAGAGCAAAATCCGACAACCCCATGGTTTACCCTTTTAGCTTGCCGTTGTGCGACCTATGTGAGAAATAAATATTCCTGTCGAGACTCATTCATGTTGTGAGTGGCACAGGGAGACATGTCGACTGGATGATCGGGGGGACGGAACTAATTATAACCATTTGTACACTGCAACTAAGCCCATAAAGAGATTGTGATTTAAAATAACATGTAATACCTTGATCACATACAGTATATCTTTTCTTTAGTCGTGGAAATACTTGGGAACAGATTTTCAAAAGAAACATTTGGGGGGGGTCTGAATTCCTGGTGATTTTACAGTCAAAAACTACAATCCAAGAAATAGAAAAAACGTTTAGGGGCCCCCAAAAAATCACTTGCGGGCCAGTTTTGGACCGTGGGCTGCCTGCTGCTTTAAAAGGTCACCAGTACTGACCTATATTTGGCCCAATCTCCTGCTATACATGATGGAGAAGTCACACACACAAAACACAAATACTCACATATACCACAGCTCACACACACACACAGTTCTAATTGAAGAACACCTGAACACGCTTGCTGCAGAAGCTATACATAGGCCCCAGCTCCCTCCATAAGCTACAGACAGTGACCCATCTTGGTCTGTGCTCAGCTGGCAGAAACCACTGAGTCTGACATTTCCACTGCAAATATCAGCCGCTACCCCCGTGTGACAGCTGCCAGCCTGGCAGGGGAGCCTGGTGAACTTTGACTCAGTGTGTGTGTTCTCATCCCATGGGTCAGACACACACACATCACGCCAGAGGGGCTTCCGGCACTGGTGCAAAAAATGTACGCCCAGATAGGAGTGAAGAGGTATGAAATGGAGCACCTGTGGGGGTAAGGTTTGTTTCTGTATGTGTGTCTGTATAATTATTTCTGCACTACACTTTGAATGTATTTTAGGAAGGAATGTAAGAATAAAAAGATTACCTTGGTTCATCTATGACACATTATGAATGAATGACTGCAACATGGAAGTCATTTAGCAGTTGCTCTTACCCAGAGCAACTTGGGTTAAGTGCCTTGCTCAACGGCAAATCAATAGATTTTTCACCGAGTCGGCTGGGGCATTTAAACTAGCAACCTTCCATTGCTAGCACAATGCTCTAAACCGCTAGACTACCTGCCATGCTCAGTGCCAACAACATGGCATCCAACTCTGTTGTCCAAGCTCTATGACTCTGCTACAACGCTCTCGCCCCCCACATTCTCACCAAAATGATCCCTCGGCCCTGGCCTTCGCACAGCCTTTGATTTTCTATCTAGACGTTCTATGACAAACCCACACATTGGTCTTTGCTGGAAGGTCTCTTTGATTGTGAAAGGCACCGGCACACTGTTCCCTTGGACTGATGTGGAGCCCGGAGACCCATGTTGTGCTGGAAATAGATCTAGCCTGCTGGCCTTATTGTTTGGTTTGTTTGATCTTTGGTGTTGAATCAACCAGGCAGAATTAAGAAGTTATAATGCAAATGAGAGTGGTAGTAGTGTCATATTCTCTATCCCACATGGGAAAAATAGTCCAGTTTACGATAGAATACTACAATACTTACCATAGAATTCTATTGTAAAATGTAGTACACTGTAGAATACTACACTACACACTGTAGTATCCCTGTAGTATCCCTGGATCATGTGTAGTACTTACTATAGAATGTCATAGTATACCGTAGAATACTACAGTATTATTCTGGAAAAAAATCACTGTCCTAAATTCTACAGCAATGTCCGCAAAAACACAACACTTTTTTAGCTATAGTAAATACTACAGTATTTCATTTGCATATACCCTGCCCATTCCACTCCCCCATAATGACATTTTTGCCACCCATATGAGAAACCTACATGCCAAGTATAGAGCATATATTGTGTTCTCTACAGGTTATAGAAAATAGCAAATGACCTACTGACTGAGCAACCCTCCTACCCACCCAATTATGGAAAAGTAGACAGGCCTCCACTACTATGTCAAAGATAATAAAACAAAACATCAAAGTAAATACTACAGTAATGTCTGCAAAAACACTACAGTATATATAACAGTATACTACAATAAACAAAAACACTACAGTATATATAACAGTATACTACAATACACAAAAACACTACATTAATGAATATAGTATATACTTTAGTTTTTTTCCTACAGTATTTATACTATAGTTAACTGTAAATACTACAGAAAACTACAGTACATACTAAAGTGTTACAACAGTAAATTCTGCAAAAACACTACAGTGAATACTATAGCATTTACAGTGCCTTCATGGCTGTAAGAGGGTTGTAGAACTACCTTGGACAGCTCCTCATCCCGAGCCATAGTCTAAAGCCATGTTAGCACCAACATCCCACATGAAAAAATACTATAGTATACTGTGGTATACAGTGCCTTCAGAAAGTATTCACACCCCTTGACTTTTTCTACATGCTGTTGTGTTACAGCTTCAATTTAAAATGGATTAAATTGAGATGTTTTGGTCTCTGGACAACACACAATACCCCCTAATGTCAAAGTGGAATTATGTTTCTCAAATTTTTTACAAATTAATTCAAGTGAAAAGCTGAAATGACTTGAGTCAATAACTATTCAGCCGCTTTGCTATGGCAAGCCTATAAGTTCAGGAGTAAGAATTTTGACAAGAATGGACAAATGTTGCACAATCCAGGTAAATAAAGCTCTTAGAGACTTATCCAGAAAGCTGTAATCACTGTCAAAGGTGCTTCTACAAAGTATTGACCCAGGGGTGTGAATACATATGTAAATGAGGTATTTCTGTATTTCATTTTCAATAAATGTGCAAACATTTCTAAAAACATATTTTCCACTTTGTCATTATGAGTACTGTGTGTATATGGATGATTTAAAAAAGCAAACTATTTAATACATTTTGATTTCAGATTGTAATGCAACAACATGTGAAGTTAGTCAAGGGGTGTGAATACTTTCTGAAGGCACTGTATACCACATTATACTATAGTATTTTTTCTATGTGGGATGTTGGTCCTAACATGCTTGTAGTCTATGACTTTGGATGAGGAGCTGTCCAAGGGTGTTGCCTTCTTGGGACTTTTTTCTGACATAGACTGACCAGGTGAATCCAGGTGAAGTCTAGGATCCCGTATTGATGTCACCTGTTGAATTCAATCCGTGTAGATGAAGGGTAGGAAATAGGTTAAAGGAGGATTTTAAAGCCTTGAGACATGGATTGTGTATGTGTGCCATTCAGAAGGGTGAATGGGCAAGACAAAAGATTTAAGTGCCTTTGAACGGGTATGATAGTAGGTGTCAAGCACTCTGGTTTAGTGTGTGAAGCACTGCAATGCTGCTGGGTTTTTCCACACTCAACAGTTTCCCGTGTGTATCAAGAATTGTCCGCCACCCAAAGGACATCCAGCCAACAGTGGGAAGCATTGGACCGGTGTTACGGATACAAGTATCCTGCGTGTGTATTTGTTTTCTTTCCTTCTGCCCTAGTCACAGGTGTCACTCATCAGTCGCCAAACAGAAGACACACCTGCTCCTTTTCCCTTACCCAATCACAGCCCCTTTCCCTTGGTTAAAAAGAATCCCCATCAGTTGTCTCTACAGATCTCTCTTTTGTTTTTGCAGCTACATGTCACATTTTTTCGTTAGTGTGTGAGTATGTATTGTTGTGGTGTATTAATGTTTGTTTGTTGGTGGGAAAAGGGGGTACAAAGCCAAGTCGCCCCTGGGAATACACGACCTGTAGGAAAACATTGTCTAAGAACCCTAGTTAGAACTGGGCGGACCACCCACTACATTTTATTGGTTAGTTAGCTAGCGGTTATTGAAGCAAGTAAGGCTAGCTTAGGGTTTTTCGGATATTTATTACTTCTTTCCTTGGGTCCAGCTCAGCCCACCCCCCTCCCCTTTACCGTGTGTTTAACAAATAAACCATTAGTGTTTGACGGTAGATTTAAGTTGTCTGTTATTAGTTCTCTGTCACGACTTCTGCCGAAGTCGTTGCCTCTCATTGTTCGGGCGGTGCTCGGCGTTCGACGTCACCGGTCTTCTAGCCATCATTGATCCATTTTTCATTTTCCATTGGTTTTGTCTTGTCTTCCCACACACCTGTTTTCAATCCCATTCATTACCTGTTGTGTATTTAACCCTCTGTTTCCCCTCATGTCTTTGTCAGAGATTGTTTTATTGTCAGTATAGTGTGATTGTTGCATAGGTGCGCGTCGGGTCCTCGTACCCATGTTTGGTTTGTTTGTTCATTTATTGTTATGGAGCATACTCGTGGAACTTTATTAAAAGACTCCATTTTACACTCAGTTTGACTCTCCTGCGCCTGACTTACCTGCCACCTATTACACCTATGCATGACATTCTCACTGCTTCTTTTCACTGTTATGATTTGCATGAGATATGTTACGGTTCTCGTTTCCATCCCCCCAAGACTGCAGGGATTCGTAACGTCCGGCATCTCTGTGGAACGCTTTTGACAGCTCGTGGAGTCCATGCCCTGACAAATTGAGGCTATTCTGAGGTCGAACAGGGGTGCAACTCAATATTAGGTAAAGGTGTTCCTAATGTTTTGTACACTCACTCCATCTATGGTAATAATATTGTAAATCTCAAACTGAGATGTGAATATTTGGGCTCTACGCATGTCCAACTTGGCAAAGAAGTTGGACAGAAATGTACTGCTATACATAAAAAGCTGATTTCCGTGTGAACATGACCTATTTTCTATCTGTGGCTCTTCTTTTTTGTCTATTTTACTTCCTTAAATCCTCCAACGTTAATTCTGCTTAGCTCCCGGCACTCCCCAACTCATGTTTCACATTGGAAAGGAAATGGGGTAGTTGGTTTGTGGCTGTCCCTGCAGTCTTAACAATTCACAAATATTTTTGCCTTGCTGTTTATTAGAACCAATGTCCTCACAAATACTCATCATTAAACATTTATTAATAATACATGTATTTTATATCGCGCTTTTTAATTACAAACTATCTCAATAGCTTTTATTTTAAGTATCAGGCAGATTGTTGGTCGTTTTGTTTCTGCAGCTTCAGATGAAAGGACGTATAGACCGTTTGGATCTGAGCGGGGGGGGGGGCATAGATAGTACAGCCGGGGATAAATGGCAATAGGGCCACGAGCTCTTCATCAGGCACTTTGACGTCTGTACTATTCAGCTCCTCTCTGTAGGTAGGCTGGATCGTCAACTCCCGAACGTGTAGCACCCACCTGGGTGATGCTCTGGCGTCTGTAAAAGCTCCAGAAAAGGCTACCACACCTTGGTAGCATCCGGAACAGTCCCCTACGAGGCGAACGTGTAGTCTCCCACTGTTTTCAATCTCCCGGGCAGGTGGCATAAAATGCTGGTACTGTGTTAATGCTTCATTCAAACGAGCCTAAACAGACGTGCCGTCACCAGTCTTGCGACTCCGTGGGTTACCACCAGATATTTTAGGTAACCCTCAACAAGTTATCAAAAACAAAAAAATGTTTATGCAATAGGTAATCTGAAAGTAAACACATCTCCAGGAACTGATGTCTTCCTTTCAGAAATGGTCAACGCCTTCAGAGAACAACTAACTCCTGTACTCCCAGGAACTGATGTCTTCCTTTCAGAAATGGTCAACTCCTTCAGAGAACAACTAACTCCTGTACTCCAGGAACTGATGTCTTCCTTTCAGAAATGGTCAACTCCTTCAGAGAACAACTAACTCCTGTACTCCCAGGAACTGATGTCTTCCTTTCAGAAATGGTCAACTCCTTCAGAGAACAACTAACTCCTGTACTCCAGGAACTGATGTCTTCCTTTCAGAAATGGTCAACTCCTTCAGAGAACAACAACTCCCAGGAAACTCCTGTACTCCCAGGAACTGATGTCTTCCTTTCAGAAATGGTCAACTCCTTCAGAGAACAACTAACTCCTGTACTCCAGGAACTGATGTCTTCCTTTCAGAAATGGTCAACTCCTTCAGAGAACAACTAACTCCAGTACTCCCAGGAACTGATGTCTTCCTTTCAGACATGGTCAACTCCTTCAGAGAACAACTAACTCCTGTACTCCCAGGAACTGATGTCTTCCTTTCAGAAATGGTCAACTCCTTCAGAGAACAACTAACTCCTGTACTCCCAGGAACTGATGTCTTCCTTTCAGAAATGGTCAACTCCTTCAGAGAACAGGCCTTTTTTAAACTGGACTCTGCAGGAGGGGAGGAGTGGAGGAGGGAGGGGTATCTAGCACCATCATGGCGAGAAGCCATAATATCTGTAATTCCAAAAGAGGGTAAAGATAAGAATGAAAGCAGTTCCTATAGACCAATTCTTACCATGGATGATTAACTGTGTGCATCAATAATGGCCAAAAGAATGGAGGACATATTCCCATAATTGATTGACGGGGATCAAACTGGTTTCATAGGAAGTAGACAGACACGGGACAACATAAGGAGAACACTACATGGACCATATCATTCTGGAGAAGACAGGCTCTATATTAATCAGTCTAGTTGCAGAAAAAAAGCATTTGATTCAGTGGGATGGGATTATGCATTCCATGTTATGGATGGATTTGGTTTCAACAAAGAAGTGTGATACAATGCATCACAATACTGTGTTCACGTCCGACTGCCAGAATAAAGATGGATGGTCATTTGTCACAAACAATAAGTTTATAACGAGGGGCAAGACAAGGATGTTTTGATGAATGTTTTACCAACATTTGAAAGATATTCAGGGTAGGTGCTTAACGTACACAAGACCTAAGCCCTAGTATAGAATCATAACCAACAGCAAGAGCTGAAGAGTAGTTATAGCTTACAATGGACCTCTTCATCCATTAAATATCTTGTCGTAAATCTATCAAAAGATATGCCCAAACTTTATGACATGAATTACATCAACAAGAAAATATATGATGACCTGGACAGGTGTAATTCACTTCCTTTTGATCTTAGTAGTAGAATTGCTATAATCCAGATGAATATACTGCTGAGGTTACTGTATTTGTTCCAATCACTGCCCATAGAAATCCCACCCAAACAGTACAGGGACAAACAGACATCAAGGTTTATCTGGAAGAGTAAGAGACCAAGAACTAGATATACAACATTACAATTACCAAAGGACAAGAGGGGGTGGTATGGATTCACCAAGCCTAACATATTTTTTTTTTGTCGGCCCAATTGAGACCTCTGCTGTGTTGACACAATTCAGAATCCAAATCTAAATGGAAAGACATTGAGACTACTTTGACAGAGAGACCCCATACAACCAGTTTTGGGTAATAAGGACATGCTAATAGAAATATACAATATAATAAAACAGTGGATTTTTAGGATAGTTAAGCTACTTCATTTAGACAGAGTGGTCAAACTGTTGAATTGTCAGCTTCATCCCTGCAACTCAGTATAACAGATGTAAACAGTGGACGCAGAGAGGCATCACATCATTTTGTACAATTATACGGAATGGGGATCTAGAGAGCTTCCAGGACCTAAGTAAAACATGGCTTGGATGAACAAGATTTTTACAGGTACCTGCAAGTTTGACACTGCTTTTTAAAATAAATAAAAGTGATTGACCCTCGAGGACCTCAGAAATTGATCCAATAATGAACTAACACATACAGCTTGGGGAGTATAATAATAGAAATAAACTTCAAATCTTTACCTGGGTATTCCACCCTCGAAGAAACACTATATTAAACAGAAATGGGAGGAGGAACTTAACATTGAAATAACTGATGAAACATGGTTGAATATATGACTCAAGCACTACTAACTCAAGGTTTTGTTGGAAGAATTTTACACGTTTCTTCATAACACCTAAACTGAAATGAAGACAGACTGGCTCCCAACACCCTTGTTGGGGAGAATGTGGACTATCAATGGCGGATCACTCTTTTGGTACTGCCCTGCAATTGAATCCTACTGGGGATAAATAATATCTTACGTTGGAAATATGTGTTTTGACATAGAACAAACATTTAAGTATCTGTATTTAGGTGAAATACCTGATAACTTACTGATCACGGTGTGGCCCTTTTGGGACTACGATTCTACCAAAGGACAAGTCAGAGAACATCGGGACGGAGTCCCCACGTTGAAATGGTTACAACTCTATAAACTAAAGAAAAATTATTCAGACTGCAGCTATTTAAATACTTTAGTCTGGTAAACGCAGCTGATCTAAGAAGATTTTCGAATGGTACTCTGAAGTATAACAACTACAACAGACAACTACGTATAACAACTACGACAGACTGTGACTTCTGGGGAACGCAACCAGAGACTTTTCTGTCGACTCTCTTCAGCAGATGGACCGGCGACCACAGAAAGGGACAACAAGACATACATCCGTAAATTGCAATTTCTTTTCGAATGACAGGTTGTTCATGTTCACCTAGTGGTTAGAGTTTTGGACTAGTAACCGGGAGGTTGCAAGTTCAAACCCTCGAGCTGACAAGGTACAAATCTGTCATTCTGCCCCTGAACAGGCAGTTTACCCACTGTTCCTAGGCTGTCATTGAAAATAAGAATTTGTTCTTCACTGACTTGCCTAGTAAAATAAAGGTAAAATAAAAATTAAAAATAAAGGATTAGCCATTTCTATGAGTGTAGTAATCCTCTATGAGTTTCCTGCTCTTGAGCGGGCTCCACCCCTTTCCTTTGTCTACCAAGCTGGCATATCGGTTTTGTCCACTAGGGACTTTTCCGTGTGTCATGTAAGTACCCAATGTTTAACTAATTGTGTGTGTGTTTATGTAATTCTGTGATTTGATTAGTTCGTTTTTAAATAAATAATTAAACCAATTTGTATATTGCTGATTTATGATCTAAGCTAGGGTTCGTACAGATATCCAATGTTTTGCGTTCAGTAATGAGACTGTTTTGATAGTTATATTTGGGAAATTGACACACTATAAACAATATATTCCCATGGTGCCCTGAATTCCTAGTTAATTAAAGTTACATGATTAGTTTAGTCACATAATTAAATTACACATAGAGAATTTATTTGATAATATACAGTCTTCACATTTAATGATAGTCAACGACACGACATTCCACAAAGAGACAAGTACCTGTTGGAGGCCAATCTATAGACATTGTTAAGGAAATAAACTATATGGAGCGTATGACCTTTACTTTAGCACATCTCTAAAGAGAGAGGCCAGGAATACTGGGAAAAATAGGTTTCGTACTTAAAAATTATTCAAAGATGATGTTACTGTAACCAATCGGTGGTACGTATGATGTGTGCTGTACCTGCCAGACCGTCTTTTTTTGTGTGTTCTTTAATAAAAATAAAGTGCAAAAAAATTATAATTAAAGATTAATTGATTAAAATGCAAAATTACAAATGTACAGGAGTTCTCTGCCTAGACATCACACCGCTATGGGAACCACAGAATACATTTTTTAATTTTAAATTTTTTTACTTATCAATTTTTTACTCAACACTTATTTTTCTTAAAACTGCATTGTTGGTTAAGTGCTTGGAAGTAAGCATTTCACAGTTTTTTACTGTTGTATTTGGCGCAATTTTTTAAATTTGACCTTTATTTAACTAGGCAAGTCAGTTAAGAACATGTTCTTATTTTCATTGACGGCCTAGGAACAGTGGGTTAACTGCCTTGTTCAGGGGCAGAACAACAGATTTTTTTAAATTACATTGTTTTTTATTTTTAAAAAATGAATGTTTTAACCTTGTCAGCTCAGGGAGTCCAACGCTCTAACCTCGAGGCTACCTGCAGCACCACATATACAAAACATTACACAATACACTTCCGCAAATGTTTGATTCTGACACACGTGTGTTCATCTGTTTACTTCAATTGTGTATAAGTGCATGGTGCGTTTATGATGTACATTATGGGAGGGCATGCATGATGGTGAAACACATTACACTGTGATGCTTGTCATTTATTAAACGCTGCACGTTATCTGGTAGTCGCCTTCAGTTACAATGCATACACTTATTGTAAAGATCTTCTAGGGACTATGGAAAGAGAATAGGTTGAAATGTCTCTCTCAATTTCTCAAACCAGTAATGGTGACACCTGTTGGTGGATATGGCGAGAGTCCTCAACCGGGAGGTGATTGCACAGCTGAGCTGATCAAAAAACCCAACAGGTGATCAAGCTGTCGGACAATGTAGGGCAGGTTGTGTACAGGTAATCATCAAGTGGGTATTTAGTTTCCTTTAGAGGAGTCAGTTTAGTCTGAGAGGAGAGATAGAGGAGACAAGAGAGTTGATTGGAATTAAATGAGGCGTATTGTGATTTCACACCCCAACACCTCCTTTCGAGTGCCGAGATGCAATTTATTTTCAAACTTCTCTCCTAAAAAGCATGTGAATGCAGGACTCTATTTCTCTCTCTCTCTCTCTCTCTCTCTCTCTCTCTCTCTCTCTCTGTCTCTCTCCTTCCAGCTGTCATTATTTCCTCTACATTATCTTCCTCTCTCTCCCTCTCTCCCTCTCTCATCCTCACTTCTCCCCTCTGTGATTTTCAGGTCTTCAAAAAGGACTTTTTCATCACCCAGCCTGTAAATTTATCTGTGAAATTGCCTCAAAGCGGCGCATAGGGGAGTCCCAGACGAATATGGAGGAAGGGGTTTCATTATGGCAACCCGGCGGAACTCAAACAAGTGGAAGGAAGATGTTCCACTCGGTGCACTTGAGACCAATCACAAGGGCCATGTGTTGATATATTCTACCCACTTCACAGCGGGGTTCAGTCTCTCGTCTCTTTTGCCAGTGTATCACATTGCCAGTGTATCACGAGTCCCAAATGGCGGCATAATCCCTTTATAGTGCACTACTTTTAGTCAGGCTCTGGTGAAAGGTCCTGCGCTGCATAGGGAATAGAATGCCATTTGGGATGCGTCCCTCGTCCAGATAAAGCAGGGTCACCAGGTTGGGAAGTGATCTACCACGTAGTAGCCTACTTATCATGTCAGAGTAGCCACTGAGGGGATTTCTTTAATTTATGCATTCATTTCACCTTTATTTATACAGGTTAATCTCGTTGAGATAAAGCACTTTTACAAGGGAGACCTGTACAAGATGGCAGCCTTTATGAATGATTCCCAACATGTAATTACAGTATTTTTGGGCACCTTCTAACCCTATAGCTGGTGGATGTATCTTCTGGCCAATGCCTATTTCTCCAAGCACCAATTCACCCCTGACCCTGCTGTTATTAACATTTCCCATGTAGAACCAGCCTGAACATATTATAATGGACCTGTTGTCATCACATTGTCAGATTCCAGCCACTCATCTACTTCTTAAAAGGGGGTTAATTGAAGCCAAGTATCATCAGACCCATGCCATTGATGTGATGACAACTGACCACTGATATGGTAGGTAGTGTGCTCAATAATCCTTGTATTATGGTCTGAATAGTAATCACTATCGGATTTTTCTGAGTGAGGTCATCGTGTTCCATTGAGGGCGGAATTGGCCTGTAGCGACCACTGTGAACTAGCATGGTAAGCCTTGTTGGATTTGTGTAGGTGAAGGAAGAGGAGGAGAGGAAAGTGCTTTTCTCTCTGGCTCTAAGGCACTCAGCCAAGCTGTAATGGGTCACCACCAAGAGCCACACTCTTACGTAACCAACTTGGTACATACACCACCAAGAGCTACCATCAACAACCTTTGTTTTTGTGGAAAAAGGTGGAATGGGTAGATTTAAGAATAGAAAAATCATAGTCGGTTCTGTTCAGGCTTTGATGTGTTAATTTTGCTAAACGGGTGTAATGATGGAAGCACTGCAGCATTAAGTGCTCCGTGGCGAGAGCAGGAGACGAGACTCGGCTGTGATGCCTGTATTGCAAGTTAATGTTGCCTTGGTGACGTGGGCGATTGACGTCACGGCAAGAGACGAAAACGAGAAGGGCTCTTCAGTGGACAAAAGAGAGGAAGCAAGAAATAGAAAAAGAGAGAGAGTACTGACATAGCAGCAACAACCAATCCTGAAGAGAGAGAAAAAGAACTGACATAGCAGCAACAACCAATCCTGAAGAGAGAGAGACAGAGAACTGACATAGCAGCAACAACCAATCCTGAAGAGAGAGAGACAGAGAACTGACATAGCAGCAACAACCAATCCTGACAAGAGAGAGAGAGAGAGTACTGACATAGCAGCAACAACCAATCAGAGAGAGAGAGAGAGAGAGAGAGAGAGAGAGAGAGAGAGAGAGAGAGAGAGAGAGAGAGAGAGAGAGAGAGCAGCAACAGCCACCATTCCTCAAAGCTCAAGGGTAAGTTTGATGGGCCCAAGTTGCGGGGGAAGTTTGGCCTTAACTATCAGGGGTCCTTGCCAGATGGTCAGCGGGGTCTCTTGGTATATATTATAGGGCACACTCTCAACACTGGTGTCATCATTCACTTATAAGAGGAGGAAGGAAGACTCCTCAGAGGGAAATTAGCTGGATTTAGGCCATTGGTGCATGGCTATCATTCTTCAAACAATGTTCCTTTAGGTATAGTACTCAACAGAGTCTTTGGCAGGGCATACAAGATAAAACTGGGCACTTTGTGTGCGTTGCTTATCTGACTCCCTCTACGCTGCTCTCTCCTGAACAGATCAGGACATGACAGGAGGGCCATATGAAGGATTCGTCTTGCTTACTTCTTGTTGCTTCTTCTCCACAATCTTTGGACAAGAAAGTGTTTTCCTTTTCTTGATTTTCATTATCATGCTTAGTTTTAGCCCGGAGCAAATCTCTTTACAGGCCTGGTCTACAACACACTACTTTTTTAAATCTCAGACAGACTTTCTTAGATACAGAACTTCAGCTTCATCATCATGTCTGTCTTTCTCCAGGACTCTATTCTCATCCACTGAGACGCTCTTGTTTTCCAAGAGACCGGCTCAATCAGTGTGTGCCACAAGTGGTGGTAACAATGGTCTAAGGAGAGTGTCTGCCAGCGTGAGTTACATCACCCAGACAGGAGTTCTCCCTACAGGCGCACTGAAAGTAATTTCCAGGATGAAGAAGGCCACCCTGAGTACGCAGAAGACAACTGTGAACAAGCTTGACCCAGGACATTAGAGCTGATGCTGGGGGAAAACCATAAAGATGGATAGAGGGCTCTTGTGCCACATAGGCACCCCACATGCCGTTACAGAAGAGTCCATTGTATAGATTGGAGATTGGCTCTCTACTATCTCTATGGGAAAAACTCACAACTGATTTCCTCTCACATCCCCAGCAGCAGGTGTACAGGAAGGTGGGCTGCAAAGTGCCCATTTGTCACAACACGGGCAGAACTGGTAATCACGGGATGAAGAAATTAGTATAGTGCCAGCTGCTCTATGGTAAGTCCAAACTTGATCAAATACCCAGTGGCCACTTTCCTCAGCTAAACAACACTCAGCCAACACTCACTCTACACTCCAACAAAGAGAACCAAGTTCAGTTTGAACCACTATGATCAACATCTCAGTGCAATTCTGCCATTTAAAATTTTACATGAACTGGCAAGCTTCAATTCCATTCTCAGAAACACTTAACCAACCAAAATGCAGAATAAAAAAAGCTATCTTCTTCACAAGCATTTATCACAAATAGCCAGGTACAGTATCTTACGACATTAACCACATTGAAGAATGCGGCCATACCCAACGGTCCACCACAATATGTTAAAATTAATATTTTAATCAAAAAAGATCCAAAATAATGTATAACAAATAACAAACATGTATTTTAATAAACAGAAGTATAGCAGTGAATTGTTGTTTTTTCGACAATAAGAAACCAGTCATTACTGTTACCGTAAACCATACAAATAGCACGTAGATGATTGTATTGTACACTTAATCATATATATTCTACAATGTAGTTATTATTTCAACTTGTATAATTTATGGAAAGTGTAATTAGTGTGGTCAATGTGTTGTCAGTTGAGATGTTTGAGATAAGCTCTCTATGCAGAGGGAAAGAAGGTAGATCTTGTCGACA
Organism: Oncorhynchus masou masou; assembly: GCF_036934945.1. Lineage (NCBI taxonomy): Eukaryota > Metazoa > Chordata > Actinopteri > Salmoniformes > Salmonidae > Oncorhynchus > Oncorhynchus masou. The sequence continues at coordinate 34,059,408 of NC_088230.1, forward strand.
GCCACGACTCCCTTCAATGTGCCATAGCGACACGTAAACATGGAATATAATTCTTTTGATCCTGCAGCACCTACAGTTATAGGTGGCGGGTAGCCTAGTGGTTAGAGTGTTGGGCCAGTACCCAAAAGGTTGCTGGATCAAATCCCTGAGCTGACAAGGTAAAAATGTGTTCTTTACTTAAATGAATAATAGTAGTTGTCTTATTTGTACCGAAATGAATAACACAACATAAAATGTTGAAAAAAAACGAATGTAATAACAGGCTGGGGCGTTCTGGAAGGTTCACATGTCAGTTGTTATAAGTGGGGCATTCTGGAAGGTTCACGTCAGTTGTCATAAGTGGGGCATTCTGGAAGGTTCACATGTCAGTTGTCATATGTGGGGCATTCTGAAGGTTCACATGTCAGTTGTCATAAGTGGGGGATTCTGGAAGGTTCACGTCAGTTGTCATAAGTGGGGCATTCTGGAAGGTTCACATGTCAGTTGTTATAAGTGGGGCATTCTGGAAGGTTCACATGTCAGTTGTTATAAGTGGGGCATTCTGGAAGGTTCACATGTCAGTTGTTATAAGTGGGGCATTCTGGCAGGTTCACATGTCAGTTGTTGTAAGTGGGGCATTCTGGAAGGTTCACATGTCAGTTGTTATAAGTGGGGCATTCTGGAAGGTTCACATGTCAGTTGTCATATGTGGGGCATTCTGAAGGTTCACATGTCAGTTGTCATAAGTGGGGCATTCTGGAAGGTTCACATGTCAGTTGTCATAAGTGGGGCATTCTGGAAGGTTCACATGTCAGTTGTCATAAGTGGGGCATTCTGAAGGTTCACATGTCAGTTGTCATAAGTGGGGCATTCTGGAAGGTTCACATGTCAGTTGTCATAAGTGGGGCATTCTGAAGGTTCACATGTCAGTTGTTATAAGTGGGGCATTCTGGAAGGTTCACATGTCAGTTGTCATATGTGGGGCATTCTGGAAGGTTCACATGTCAGTTGTTATAAGTGGGGCATTCTGGAAGGTTCACGTCAGTTGTCATAAGTGGGGCATTCTGGAAGGTTCACATGTCAGTTGTCATATGTGGGGCATTCTGAAGGTTCACAGTTGTCATAAGTGGGGGATTCTGGAAGGTTAAGTCAGTTGGGGCATTCTGGAAGGTTCACATGTCAGTTGTCATAAGTGGGGCATTCTGGAAGGTTCACATGTCAGTTGTTATAAGTGGGGCATTCTGGAAGGTTCACATGTCAGTTGTTATAAGTGGGGCATTCTGGAAGGTTCACATGTCAGTTGTTATAAGTGGGGCATTCTGGAAGGTTCACATGTCAGTTGTCTGGAATAAGTGGGGCATTCTGGAAGGTTCACATGTCAGTTGTCATAAGTGGGGCATTCTGGAAGGTTCACATGTCAGTTGTCATAAGTGGGGCATTCTGGAAGGTTCACATGTCAGTTGTCATAAGTGGGGCATTCTGGGGCATTCTGAAGGTTCACATGTCAGTTGTCATAAGTCAGTTGTCATAAGTGGGGCATTCTGGAAGGTTCACATGTCAGTTGTCATAAGTGGGACATTCTGGAAGGTTCACATGTCAGTTGTCATAAGTGGGGCATTCTGGAAGGTTCACATGTCAGTTGTCATAAGTGGGGCATTCTGGAAGGTTCACATGTCAGTTGTCATAAGTGGGGCATTCTGGAAGGTTCACATGTCAGTTGTCATAAGTGGGGCATTCTGAAGGTTCACATGTCAGTTGTCATAAGTGGGGCATTCTGGAAGGTTCACATGTCAGTTGTCATAAGTGGGGCATTCTGAAGGTTCACATGTCAGTTGTCATAAGTGGGGCATTCTGGAAGGTACACATGTCAGTTGTCATAAGTGGAGCATTCTGGAAGGTTCACATGTCAGTTGTTATAAGTGGGGCATTCTGGAAGGTTCACATGTCAGTTGTCATAAGTGGAGCATTCTGGAAGGTTCACATGTCAGTTGTCATAAGTGGGGCACTCTGGAAGGTGCACATGTCAGTTGTCATAAGTGGAATCTTGGTTAAAAACCAGCTATGACAAGTCAAAAGACATGAAAAGACTAAGTAGACATGAAAAGACTAAGTAGACATGAAAAGACTAAGTAGACATGAATGTCCAATTCTGGTTTAGTGTACAGTAGCTAGGCTAATGTGTTTTAGCTAATGTGCTGTAATAGGTTAATATCCCATACATTTACATCTGATACAGTGAATAAGTGGGATAATAAACTGTTGCAAAATGTTTAAAAAATAAAGTGCTTTAGTATCTACGTTTGTGCATGTGTTGCAATGCATTTTAAAGGGTGTGAGCGAGATGTTTTTGTTCTTGAAATGTAACCATAATTTCAGACTCCAAACTATACTGAACAAATATATAAACGCAACATGCAACTATTTCAATGATTTTACTGAGTTACAGTTCATATAAGGAAATCTGTCAATTGAAATATTGAAATATGCACCCCATTATTTTTATTTCTACTTTGCACATTCTTCCACTGCAAATCTACCATTCCAGTGTTTTACTTGCTATATTGTATTTACTTTGCCACCATGGCCTTTTTTTGCCTTTACCTCCTTTATCTCACCTCATTTGCTCACATCGTATATAGACTTGTTTATGCTGTATGATTAACTGTATATTTGTTTTACTCCATGTGTAACTCTGTGTTGTTGTATGTGTCGAACTGCTTTGCTTTATCTTGGCCAGGTCGCAATTGTAAATGAGAACTTGTTCTCAACTTGCCTACCTGGTTAAATAAAGGTGAAATAAAATAAAAATAAAATAAAAAATTAATTCATTAGACCGTAATCTATGGATATCACATGACTGGGCAGGGGTGCAGCCATGGGTGGACCTGTGAGGGCATAGGCCCACCGAGGCCAAGGAGCCAGGCCCACCCTCTAGGGAGCGAACACTCCTCAGTTTCATCAGCTGTCTGGGTGGCTGGTCACAGATGATCCCGCAGGACAAGAAGCCGGTTGTGGAGGTCCTGGGCTGGCGTGGTTACACGTGATCTGTGGTAGTGAAGCCGGTTGTGGAGGTCCTGGGCTGGCGTGGTTACACGTGATCTGCGGTCGTCAGGCTTATTGGACGTACTGCCAAATTTTTTAAAACAACGTTGTGCATGTGTAGTTTATGGTATAGAAATGAACATTAAATTCTCTGGCAACAGCTCTGGTGGACATTCCTGCATCTAGCATGCCAATTGCACGCTCCCTCAAAACTTAAGACGTCTGCGGCATTGTGTCGTGTGACAAAACTGAACATTCTAGAGCGGCCTTTTATTTTCCCCAGCACAAGGTGCACCTGTGTAAAGATCATCTGTTTAATGAACTTCTTGATATGCCACACCTGTCAGGTGGATGGATTATCTTGGCAAAGCAGACATGCTCATTAACAGAGATGTAAACAAATTTGTCCACAAAATATGAGAGAAATAAACTTTTTGAGCGTATGGAAAATTTCTGGGATCTTTTATTTCAACTCATGAGACATGGGACCAACACTATCCATGTTGCGTTTATAAGTTTAATGAACAAAAACAATCCCAGACACGCTATGAAATTGGGCAAAATATTAAATAATAAAACCAGTTATGTGAAAATTATGTTTTTTCAAGTACATGTGCTTTGTAATACAATGATGCTTCAAATCCTGTTGTTTGAAAGGAAAACAAAACTGTAATAAGGACTAATAGATAATAACATGCATTTGAGCAGAAGCTGACAGCTATACAATGATGAATTCTCCTCTTCCAAGTTCACTGTGTAAATCTGTATATCTACAGTATACATACAGTTTTCATAAGAATACAGTGTTCTAGACTTTGGTCTAAGATAGCCAGATACATTAACATGTTATATACCGAGGCGTTCCTGTCTTTAATTCCAATATCTCCAGATCACAGATAAACTCTGAAAGGGGTGTACTTAATAAAAATGGCATTGTGAAACATAAAAGTAAAACAAGCAACAATTGATTTACAGTAGCAAGCTACCCACTAAGGTTTGGCACGTAAGAGCTATTTAAGACAATCGTGCAGGACTCGGCCCCACCAAGTGGTGTGGAGGTCTACCAATGTGTTGGCGGTTCTATTAATTAAGGGTTTAGCCTGAAGACCCTCCCTCCTCCTTGCTGCTGTCCATCATAGGGAAACTCACTGTGAATGGCTGGAATGGTGCCAGCACTGCGAGAGTCAGTTTTAAACTCCTCCCATCATTCTGTCAACTTGCTCTTCGTCTTCGGGCTGTTCTCCACCTGCCACCAACACACATATTTAAATACATTCCAATTGGGTAGCTACATTTTGCTTACAGGCTCCCCCCCCCCTGACTACAACCTACAAGCTCCTAGTCTTTTCCAGTATTCCAAATCACAAACCTCAATACTATTGAATAGTTTTAAAATGTTCTAAACTTCATTAGGCACAGCAAGTAAGGGTTCCTCAGTTCCTCTCTTTTGTCTGAAGTTTGCTTCAGAAAAATAAACTGATTATATTCTATTGTCTCCTGGAGAGCCCTCCTGGTTTTCACATCTCTTAGCTGTAAATGGAATTTAGTGGTTCTCACCTACTGCCTGGGCCTCAACCTCTACGGAGTCGTCGTCAGGGGAACTGGGGTCATCAGGGGGCCAGCGGAGCTCGCCACTCTCCACCTCCCCACTCTCGGAGGGCTCCACCACGATGGACGGAAGCCGCTTCGACAGCTTGGGGAACCTCTCGTGGGAGTCCGGAAAGATCTGGGAACACAATCACGTCGGGGTAACCAAAGAATAAGGGGAAAATGTGGGAAACAGGGTAAGGGTTGGGGTGTACTGAACAGAACTGAATTGAACAGTGAATTGCTAGTAAAGCCAATCCTGTTGGTAACATCTGAGACATTGATGGAGTAGGATCAGGATAACCCTAGATTATATGCTCAGTTTAGTGTTTTGTGGCATCCAACAAATGTGTAATTTACCAAGTAGTCTCCGAGGGCTCAAAACACATTCCAGAGAAAAGACAGCATGACTCATCACGCCACAAGATGATGCTCAGTGAGAGAGGTAAGGAGATTTGGCTAGTGACTTGAATGGGAAACTATGTTTTCCACTTCCTCCTCCCCTGATTGACATTTCCCGCTCGTCTAAAACGGTATTTAAAGCTTTGAAATGGATGCCGGAGTACCGAGGCGCTTTGCATTAGCTGCAAGCCGCAAGTGTCACTTCTATCTCAAAATCTCGGGCCTCTGAAGAGCTCGAACCGACGAGAGGATGTATTACACAATTTGTGCAGAACCACTGTGATTACTGCCATAACACCACTGTGATTACTGCCATAACACCACTGTGATTACTGCCATAACACCACTGTGATTACTGCCATAACACCACTGTGATTACTGCCATAACACCACTGTGATTACTTCCATAACACCACTGTGATAACTTCCATAACACCACTGTGATTACTTCCATAACACCACTGTGATTACTGCCATAACACCACTGTGATTACTGCCATAACACCACTGTGATTACTGCCATAACACCACTGTGATTACTGCCATAACACCACTGTGATTACTGCCATAACACCACTGTGATTACTGCCATAACACCACTGTGATTACTTCCATAACACCACTGTGATTACTGCCATAACACCACTGTGTGGGGGGGATTACTGCCATAACACCACTGTGATTACTTCCATAACACCACTGTGATTACTTCCATAACACCACTGTGATTACTGCCATAACACCACTGTGATTACTGCCATAACACCACTGTGATTACTGCCATAACACCACTGTGATTACTTCCATAACACCACTGTGATTACTGCCATAACACCACTGTGTGGGGGGGATTACTGCCATAACACCACTGTGATTACTTCCATAACACCACTGTGGAGGGGGGAGATTACCTCCATAACACCACTGTGTGGGGGGGGGATTACTTCCATAACACCACTGTGATTACTGCCATAACACCACTGTGATTACTGCCATAACACCACTGTGATTACTTCCATAACACCACTGTGATTACTGCCATAACACCACTGTGTGGGGGGGGGGGGGATTACTGCCATAACACCACTGTGATTACTGCCATAACACCACTGTGTGGGGAGGGATTACTGCCATAACACCACTGTGTGGGGGGATTACTTCCATAACACCACTGTGTGGGGGGATTACTTCCATAACACCACTGTGGGGGGGGATTACTTCCATAACACCACTGTGGGGGGGGGATTACTTCCATAACACCACTGTGTGGGGGGGGATTACTTCCATAACACCACTGTGTGTGGGGGGGATTACTTCCATAACACCACTGTGTGGGGGGGATTACTTCCATAACACCACTGTGTGGGGGGGGGGGGGGGGGGGATTACCTCCATAACACCACTGTGGGGGGGGGGGGGGATTACTTCCATAACACCACTGTGGGGGGTGGGGGGATTACCTCCATAACACCACTGTGTGGGGGGGATTACTTCCATAATACCACTGTGGGGGGATTACCTCCATAACACCACTGTGTGGGGGGGATTACTTCCATAACACCACTGTGTGGGGGGGGGATTACTTCCATAACACCACTGTGATTACTGCCATAACACCACTGTGATTACTGCCATAACACCACTGTGGGGGGGGGATTACTTCCATAATACCACTGTGGGGGGGGGATTACCTCCATAACACCACTGTGTGGGGGGATTACTTCCATAACACCACTGTGTGGGGGGATTACCTCCATAACACCACTGTGGGGGGGATTACTTCCATAACACCACTGTGTGTGGGGGGGGATTACTTCCATAACACCACTGTGTGGGGGGATTACCTCCATAACACCACTGTGTGGGGGGGGGGATTACTTCCATAACACCACTGTGTGGGGGGGGATTACTTCCATAACACCACTGTGTGGGGGGATTACTTCCATAACACCACTGTGTGTGGGGGGATTACTTCCATAACACCACTGTGTGTGTGGGGGGATTACTTCCATAACACCACTGTGTGTGTGGGGGATTACTTCCATAAATCCACTGTGTGGGGGGGGGGGGTTACTTCCATAACACCACTGTGTGGGGGGGGATTACTTCCATAACACCACTGTGTGTGGGGGGGGGATTACTTCCATAACACCACTGTGAGGGGGGGGGATTACTTCCATAACACCACTGTGTGGGGGGGATTACCTCCATAACACCACTGTGTGGGGGGGGATTACTTCCATAACACCACTGTGTGGGGGGTTACTTCCATAACACCACTGTGGGGGGGGATTACTTCAATAACACCACTGTGTGGGGGGGGGGTTACTTCCATAACACCACTGTGTGGGGGTGGGATTACTTCCATAACACCACTGTGTGGGGGGGGTTACTTCCATAACACCACTGTGGGGGGGGGGTTACTTCCATAACACTACTGTGTGGGGTGGGATTACTTCCATAACACCACTGCGCTGAAGGAGGAAGAGGGGCGTCAGCGAGGGACACCTGCATCTGCATGGGGGCAAGCTGGTTGGCTGAGAAAGTAACAGTTTGCCCCTGGATTAGCTGCCGTCTCTTACTTGAGAGATTTCACTGGCTTTAGACAAGGCCTCTATTGGGCCAAGTCCATAAAGACCCTACATGCACATGGCCTTCTAAAAGGAATGACACACATTTACTTGACTTTGGAGTCACACGTGAGAAGCCAGTTCTTTGGAGGTACCTTTGAAGTCACTGGGTCTTTGAAGTCAATGGGTCTTTGAAGTCACTGGGTCAAACAAGTCACTGGGTCTTTGAAGTCACTGGGTCATACAAGTCACTGGGTCTTTGAAGTCACTTGGTCTTTGAAGTCACTGGGTCTTTGAAGTCACTTGGTCTTTGAAGTCACTGGGTCTTTGAAGTCACTTGGTCTTTGAAGTCACTGGGTCTTTGAAGTCACTGGGTCTTTGAAGTCACTGGGTCAAACAAGTCACTGGGTCTTTGAAGTCACTGGGTCTTTGAAGTCACTTGGTCTTTGAAGTCACTGGGTATTTGAAGTCACTGGGTCTTTGAAGTCACTGGGTCTTTGAAGTCACTGGGTCTTTGAAGTCACTTGGTCTTTGAAGTCACTGGGTCTTTGAAGTCACTGGGTCTTTGAAGTCACTTGGTCGTACAAGTCACTTGGTCTTTGAAGTCACTGGGTCTTTGAAGTCACGGGGTCTTTGAAGTCAATGGGTCTTTGAAGTCACTGGGTCAAACAAGTCACTGGGTCTTTGAAGTCACTGGGTCAAACAAGTCACTGGGTCTTTGAAGTCACTGGGTCAAACAAGTCACTGGGTCTTTGAAATCACTGGGTCTTTGAAGTCACTTGGTCTTTGAAATCACTGGGTCTTTGAAGTCACCGAGCTTGAAGTCACTTGGTCTTTGAAGTCACTGGGTCTTTGAAGTCACTGGGTCTTCACTGTAAAAAGTTAGCAGAAATCAGATGGAATTTTTTCCAGAGGATGAGAGGGGGATGAAAGGGAAGGCTGTGATGGAGGTGCAGTCAGAAATAGCCTTGCTGTCAGTTTAGAGCAATGGAGGGACATTTGCACTTGTCATGGGTCTACAGGGAAGGAGAGAGGAGAAGAGAGAGATCTGAGAGAGTGACATGGAGTATGTGTGTGTGTGTCTAGTTTCCGTGTGTGTGTGTGTGTGTGTGTGTGTGTGTGTGTGTGTGTGTGTGTGTGTGTGTGTGTGTGTGTGTGTGAGTGTGTGTGCGCGCGTGTGTGTGTGTGTGTGTGTGTGTGTGTGTGTGTGTGTGTGTGTGTGTGAGTGTGTGTGCCCTTGTGTGCGCGCGCGCGTGTGTGTGTGCACGTGTTGCTCATCATTTGTTTGTGCATGTACACGATTCTTATGTTGTGCTGTAGTGTGTGTTGTTGGTTTTAGTTTTTTTTGTGTCTGTTTGAATTAGTCCCACCTGAAAGGATATGCCCTCGTCTGCTGGGGCACCTCCGACGGTGAAGTCTCCCACTGTCGAATCACAGGTGTTCATCACTTCTGTCATCCCGTCAGTAAGCCTCGCCTTCACCCAAACCAAAACAAAAAGAAAGGCGGACATTTTCTCAGTACAGTAACAAAGCCATAAAGTACGGCCCCATTACAAACCAAACATCCCTACAACTAGTCCCAAGGGCTTAACAGGTGTGAACAATATTGGCAGGGATTTTTCTAATAGTTTTTTTTCTTTTCGGGTTGCATACATTTATTTTAGAGATGGAAAAAAACTTTCAGTGTAAACTTAAACCACTAACTAGATACAAATAATGTAGAAAATATAATGCTGCTATATATGATCCTTGAGAACTAACAATCACCTAAATAAAAGCTAGACAGTTTGAGCAAAAGAACACAGCATTAGCCATGGCAAAATGTATGAAATTGCAGGAAATTAGCTTTGAAACTGTAACATTTTATTTCAGCTTCATGGCAAAATGTGTAGAATTACAAGAAATTAGCATTGAAGCTCAAGAAAAAAAATCTCAGCTCCATGGAGAAATGTGTAGAATTGCATGAAAATGGCTTTTAAAAATGCAAAAAAATACAGAGCCAAGATGGAGCTTAATGACAGCCAATCATGCTCATGGGGAGCATGGGGGGGAGGGGCCATGCTCATTGCCACGCCCACCACCTAAGACCCGTTTTGATCTGCCAAAGAATAACTGTAATTGGGAAAGTCTATCTAGTATCTAGTACTGTGTAAACACAGCCAATGTACACCTGCGTATTTTCATTTCTCATTTGCCAATGAATACTCTCAGCAAATTGGCAATGTGTTGCAAGAATGTTTACAAAAGGTTATGGGAAAGCTTTAGTTCAGGTAATGTCTGCTGCATAATATCACAGTATCATTAAAATGTGCTCTTGGTAAGCCGTCATTATGAATAAGAATTTGTTCTTAACTGACTTGAATAGTTAAATAAAGGTTAAATAATTGAATGAGAATGTTACCTAACGTTTACCTAACATTTTGGAAATATCCTCCATTACAGCAGGTGGCGGTATGGGGGTAGCCAGTTCAAAGCCCAACCACACCATTTAGATTTTTGCTGTGTCCTAAAATGAACCTTGCGTGTCTAAATGATGTATACTTTACTTAATCTTTTTCCACTGAGTCTGTGCTACAGTCTTCACTGCTCTACTCGTGGCAAGAAAAATGTTCATTCAAACGAGCATTCTTTTTATAGAGAAGATGAGGGTGTGAGTTGGCAGCATAATGTCTGACATGCTCCGGGGTGAAGTTTCCCCTAAGTACAGATCTAGGATCAGCTTCCTCTCCCCCAATCCTAACCTTAACCATTAGTGGGAGAAATGCTAAACTGACCCATGATCAGTGAACTTCACCCTACTCTGTCTGACACCAGGAACAAGGATGCAACTGCTGCTGGGAATGTAAATAATTCAGGTTTAACATGTTCAACATTAAAATGAAGTTGTTCTGCTTCGGTGACAATAAGGGAACAGTTGTAGCCTTATTCCCTTTTGAGTTCTAGTTTCAATCAGGAACGGAAAATCACTAGCATAGTGTGTGTGTGTGTTTCTTTCAAAACGATGCATTTTATCCAAGATAAAGATATTTCATCAAACTAAGCGGCACTGAGAACAGCTGGGGAAAAAAACATAACTTTTGTTTAGAACTTTCATAAAATAGTACATCCAACAAGTCTCTCCGTATTCACTTCCACATGTTTACTTTGGTTGGAAAACTAATTTTGTTTTGTTTTTGTGAACAATTGTTTTCATTGAATCAATCAATCGGTACAATCAATGAAAAACAATACAATTGACCATTTTTAGAACAACCCCATCTTCCACCTCATCGCTAGGAAAGTTTTATTTGTATGTTTATTTATACATGTTTTATATAGTTTTTTTTATTTTTTACTTTCACTAAAATACATGTGAACATGGTAACAAGTACAGTCTTATTCTTTTAGTCAATTACTAACAATTTCGACATGGGAAAGTGAGTGATTGGCAAATCGATGACAGTAAACTGATCAATTAGGTGCCAGGGAGAAGAGAAAACCCGGAAGACGGGCAGGAATAAACATCACACAAGCCCATCACTAGCCCGCCTGAAATAAAACAATCAGCTAAGTGTTGTCTTCCATTTTACAACATGATTCGTTGAATCGCGTGTGTTAAAGCTGAGCTGGAACAAAAGTGTACACACACTGTTCTCCACACTTGACCTGAATGAAGGCAACAAAAAAAACGGATCCACAGTCCCATTAATAATCAGATGCTTTCGTCCAAAGCAGCTTTCAGTAAACACTTCAACGCGGAACGTGTACTGTAGTTCATGCAGCAATGGGCTATTTATTAACACTGTTACCAGTGCCATGTTCAAACTCATTGCACCACGGGATCCTCACAGCCATCAAACTACACAGAGCCACTCTTTTCCATGCTTCCTCATGCTCTGGGTTATCGTATCTGATCGTTTGGACGTCTGGTAACCATCAGAGCCATCATCAGTCCTAATGCTAGTGTGTGTTTGTGTCTGTGTGTAAACGTGCGTGCACATGTGTGTGTTTGGTGGGGTGACTAATCTACTGCACACATAACCCCCCCTCTCCCCCCCAGCTGTTGCCACGGAGACATGGTGGGCGGTCAATAATCAAGATGTCTTTTATGAAACACTGCCATACTCCAAAGTGCCAGTGGGTGTTGATAGCGTAAGGATGTGTCTATTGTTTTGCCCAGTCCTAATAACAAAGAATAACCTTAGGGAGTCAGTTGTGGATTGGATGGTCTATAGGGGGCTGGAAGGGATCTATGTGAAGGAAAGGGCCAAAAACAGGACATATTTTATGGAAATGACTGCCATACTCAAGAGGGTATGAATGGTGAGTGGGCAATTGGATGTGTGTGTGTGTGTGTGTGTGTGTGTGTTTGTGTTTGTGTGTGTGTGTGTGTGTGTGTGTGTGTGTGTGTGTGTGTGTGTGTGTGTGTGTGTGTGTGTGTGTGTGTGTGTGTGTGTGTGTGTGTGTGTGTGTGTGTGTGTGTGTGTGTGTCTGCGTGTGCAGTACTATAGCCCAAGAGAGCCAGCTGTGACATAAGTGTTTGAGACAGGAGCCGAGCCCACAACAGTGACAGATTCTGAGATCCACATAATCAACGTCTCCACAGGTTTATGTACAGTACCTGTTACACAGCCCCAAGCTCCCAGCCAATGCTCCCCTATCCTAGGATCAACCAGGCCCAGAATTAAGATGCATAACTCATCACACATAACATAGTCTCATCAAGGTTACAGTAAGAAGCTGGCTTGACATTCCAATTCAGTCAGCACATAGATCTCTGCCAAGAATCAACACTTTGTCAATAGGGATGACTAAATATCAACCACATGTCAACGAAGCTCTTATTCGAAAGGGGCGTTAAAAACAAATATCCTGACTGTGGTGACTAAAGAGCCGAATGCACTTCTAGAAAGAATGTTCACCACATGGCCCAACCTGCCCCTTCATGCTATCACTGTCATACTAATCCTGGCTTCTAATAGGCCTATAGACATTCTCATCCTGGCCTCTAATTGGCTCATGACCATGCTAATCCTGGCTTCTAATTGGCCCATAGCCATTCTCACCCTGGCCCCTAATTGGTTTGTTTATGGATATACAGAGCATTCAGAAAGTATTCAGACCCTTTGACTTTTTCCACATTTTGTTACGTTACAGCCTTATTCTAAAACGGATTAAATGACATGTTTTCCTCATCAATCTACACACAATACCCCATAATGACAAAGCGAAACAGATTTTTAGACATTTTTGTACACATACATATATATATATATATATATATATATATATATATATATATATATATATATATATATATATATATATATAAAACGGAAATACCTTATTTACATAAGTATTCAGACACTTTGCTATGAGACTCAAAGTTTCCATTGATCATCCTTGAGTTGTTCCTACAACTTGATTGGAGTCCACCTGTGGTAAATTCAATTGATTGGACATGATTTGGAAAGGAACACACCTGTCTATATTACTGTCCCACAGTATGTCAGTGCAAAAACCAAGCCATGAGGTCATCGGAATTGTCCGTAGAGCTCTGAGACAGGATTGCCTCGAGGCACAGATCTAGGGAAGGGTACTAAAAAAAATGCAGCATTGAAGGTCCCCAAGAACACAGTAGCTTTCATCATTCTTAAATGGAAGAAGTTATGGAACCACCGAGATTGTTTTTAGAGCTGGCCGCCCGGCCAAACTGAGCATTCGAGGGAGAAGGACGACCCTAAGCACACAGCCAAGAAAATGCAGGAGTGGCTTTGGGGCAAGTCTCAGAATGTCCTTGAGTGGCCCTGCCAGAGCCCGGACTTGAAACCAATCGAACATCTCTGGAAAGACCTGAAAATAGATGTGCAGCGACTATCCCCTTCCAACCTGACAGAGCTTGAGAGGATCTGCAGAAAATAATGGGAGAAACTCCCCAAATACAGCTGTGCCAAGCTTGTTGCATCATACCCAAAAATACTTGACGCTGTAATCACTGCCAAAGGTGCTTCAACCAAGTACTGAGTAAAGGGTCTGAATAGTAAATGTGATATTTATTTTTAATACATTTGCAAAATATATATATATTTTTTTGCTTCGTCATTATGGGGTATTGTATGTAGATTGGGGGGGAAACAACATAATACATTTTAGAACAAAATGTGGAACAATTCATACAGTGTCTCCGTGATAGAAGACAATGAATTAAAAGGAGAATTTCTCCAACTAATGTGGGCTGGCAATGGCGCTTATATTGCACACTTTATTATTGTGATTAGACTATAATCCAATTACAAATGCAGCACACCCTGCCGACATCAGAGCCCTTGTTAGCGCGTACCCTTCTCATCCACGAGGTGTGAGTGGGACAAACAAAAAGAACTGGAGTGGGGGATCAAAGGAGCATATACGTGTTTGGTGCCATTTTCTATTGAAATAAAAGACCCCGTCTAAAACTCTCTGTGGGGGTGTCATCATTAGAAAGGCTGTACGGTTGCGTTGATCAAAATATTTGCAGATAGATAACATGAATAAACTCAAATGTTATTATATTACAAAGACTAATTCGCTTCCTGTTCAAGTTAGCTTGCGTGTGTTTATGAGCGTGTGTCTGTGTTTGTGTGTGCATGTATGTGCGCATGTATTTTTTCACACACTGTGTGTGTGTGTGTGTGTGTGTGTGTGTGTGTGTGTGTGTGTGTGTGTGTGTGTGTGTGTGTGTGTGTGTGTGTGTGTGTGTGTGTGTGTGTGTGTGTGTGTGTGGCTCAGCCACACACGCTAGGAACATGATTTTTCTGACTATCCTTGATTGATTTTCCAACCCTTGTCGTCAGAGAGCGACAGGTTAAACGTCTCCAATTTGAGGGAGCCTTTGACGCAGTTCATTTCTCCTTTCCTCCAACAATACAAAGGCAAGTAAGGTGTAAGGTTAGTGGTGCTAGTTTCACCTGCTCCCGACAATATGTAAAACCATATCTATTCAAATCTATGGAAATGACACACGTAGCGTAGTCCACCGCATTGCAAATTAGAGTTATCATTAACCAATGCTGAACAGGTCTTAGGGCCTCAAAACATCAGAGATTCAAAACTGACACTAAACTGATTTATCAAATGCATATGTTATGCATATTCTGCACATGTTATTGTTGCTTATGGGGATAAAAAAAAGTTTAAGGAAGTAGAACATTTTAAATAAAGGTCAAGGGTAATAGTGTACTATTCAGAAAACCACAGGTGCAAAGTTTGCACTTCTGAAATTTGTATCACATGAATACATTTTTACAAAAAAACCTTTCCATATGACAGACAGATGCTTCAATACTTGTGTGTAGCTTGAGATCTGGTTGTGTATGGCCTGCGTTCTGGTTGTGTGTGGTCTGCGATCTGGCTGTGTGTAGCCTGCGAGTCTGGCCTGAAGAGTGCGTGCAAGTGCCCAATTCATTGCCTGGCGAAATTCAAATCCATGCAAATGAGTGAAGTATTTTCATTTCACAGTCAGATGTGAAACTAATGTCAAACTAGAAATAACACTCAAGCTTGTAAACCCTCTTGTCAATATGCGTCTCTACCGACAGAACGTTTTAAGGCATTGCACGGTATATTACATAATCACGCATAACCATTGCCCAAAGGATCATAAGAGTCGGTTCCATTGCCAGCTCGGTTGTGAAAATAGCCATGTTCCAAACAAAATGTCAGTACATTATAATGTGTCATAGATGTGTTTATATGTTTTTCGTCATTTATGATCATCTGCACATGGCTTCAAAAGTTACACAATTTATTTATATTTATAAATCACAGCCCGATCAACTACAGCCTACAATATACTATCAATTAATGATACTTAGATTATTGTCATCTGTGTTCTACGTGCATTTTTTTTATCTCTTAAAAAAAACTATTTTAGCTTCCGTACATGGTTTTTGTGTATAGGGACGCTCTCATGATAATGCTGTGGAATGGACAGTTGGACACAAGCCAAGCAGTGGAGAGCTTAAAAGGGCACGCACTATAAACTTGTGATTCTGCTTATAAGTATTGTTGCTGAAAATACGTATGGTTGAAAATAGCTCTAAGAAGAAACCGACCATCACTTACCTTTATCGAACGTTAATGTTATTCTATGGTCTTTATTTATCCGCGGATGATGTAGGCTACTCAGATATAAAGAGTGGAGCTGTGGTCGCCTGTCTCCGAGTTGGTACAACAATAACGTTTGCTTGATTATGTTTCTCTGTGAGCTTGCGGCTCGCCTCTTTGCTTACGGCGAAGTTCCGATTCCACTTTCAAGCGGAGGTAACAGCTTCAGGTCACTGGAGGACTGGAGCGTCTCCATGAGCGGTGTGAGTGTGTGCGCACACGGTTGGTATTTCTCACTCTCTGCGCGTGTCTCTCTGTCATGAGTAGGGCCGTGCACAGACCTTTTGGGGGGTATGTGCTCAAAAAAAGGGCACACCCCCCCCAAAAAAAACACAGACTTGTTGAGCAATTATTACAAGAAGAGGGGAAAGCGGCACAATCTGTTGAGTAACGCATTTTCCGAAACTATTTTCAACTGTAATAAAGACTGCACTTATTAACAACGACCAAAACAATTTCAGTCAAAATAGATTGTAAGAAATACTGTATCCTACCATGACTATATCCAACCCAACTCCATTTGTTGCCACTATCATGTATAGTGTAAAGTTGCCACTTTTCAAACTGTATTTGCCACATGCGCCAAATACCACAAGTGTAGACTTTACCATGAAATGGGTACTTACAAGCCCTTAACCAACAATGCAGTTCAAGAAGAAGAAAATATTTTCCAAGTAGACTAAAATAAAAAGTAACGCAGCCATAAAAGTAACACAATAAGAATAACAATAAGGAGGCAATACTCCGGTTCTGTTTGCTGTATAACAATCTATAACTTGGGTGACTGGAGTATCTGACATTTTTTGGTGCCTTCCTCTGACACCGCCTAGGGTAGAGGTCCTGGATGGCAGGAAGCTTGGTCCCAGTGATGTACTGGCCTGTTCGCACTACCCTATGTAGAGCCTTACGGTCAGATGCCGAGCAGATGCCATGCCAGGCGGTGATGCAATCGTTCAGGATGCTCTCGATGGTGCAGCTGTAGAACCTTTTAATGATCTGGGGGCCCATGCCAAATCTTTTCAGTCTCCTGAGGGGGAAAAGGTTTTGTCGTGCCCTCTTGATGACTGTCTTGGTATGTTTGGACCATGATAGTTTGTTGGTGATCTGGACACCAAGGAACTTGAAACTCTTGACCCGCTCCACTACATTAATGGGGGCCTGTTCGGCCCTTCTTTTCCTGTAGTCCACGATCAGCTCCATTGTCTTGCTCATATTGAGGGAGAGAAGTTGTCCTGGCACCACACTGCCAGTTCTCTGACCTCCCCCCTATAGGCCGTCTCATTGTTGTCAGTGATCAGGCCTACCACTGTTGTGTTGTCAGAAAACTTAATGATGGTGTTGGAGTCGTGTTTGGCCACGTAGTTGTGGGTGAACAGGGAATACAGGAGGGGACTAAGTACACACGTCCGAGGGGCCCCAGTGTTAAGGATCAGCGTGGCAGACGTGTTGTTTCCTACTCTTACCACCTGGGGGCGGCCCATCAGGAAGTCCAGGATACAGTTGCAGAGGGAGGTGTTTAGTCCCAGAGTCCTTAGTGCTGAGCTTCTTGGGCACTATAGTGTTGAACGCTGAGCTGTAGTCGATGAACAGCATTCTCACGTACGTGTTCCTTTTGTCCTGGTGAGAAAGGGCAGTGTGGAGTGCGATTGAGATTGCATCATTTGTGGATCTGTTGGGGCGGTATGCGAATTGGAGTAGGTCTATGTTGTCCGGGAGGATGCTGTTGATGTGAGCCATGGCCAGCCTTTCAAAGCACTTCATGGCTACCGATGTGAGTACCACAGGGTGGTAATCATTTAGGCAGGTTATTTTCGCTTCCTTGGGCACAGGGACTATGGTGGTCTGCTTGTAACATGTGGGTATTACAGACTCGGTCAGGGAAAGAAAAATGTCAGTGAAGACACTTAACAGTTGGTCTGCGCATGCTTTGAGTACACGTCCTGGTAATCCATCTGGCCCAGCGGCTTTGTGAATGTTGACCTGTTTAATAAAGGTTTTGTTCACATCGGCTACCGAGAGCGTTATTACACAGCCATCCAGAACAGCTGGTGCTCTCGTGCATGCTTCAGTGTTGCTTGCCTCGAAGCGAGCATAAAAGGCATTTAGCTCATCTGGTAGGCTTGCGTCACTGGGCAGCTCGCGTTTGGGTTTCCCTTTGTAGTCCGTAATAGTTTTCAAGCCCTGCCACATCTGATGAGCATCAGAGCCGGTGTAATAAGATTCAATCTTAATCCTGTATTGACGCTTTGCTTGTTTGATGGTTCGTCTGAGGGCATATTGGGATTTCTTATAAGCTTCCGGATTAGTCTCCCGTTCCTTGAAAGCGGCAGCTCTAATCTTTAGCTCAATGCAGATGTTGCCTGTAATCCATGGCTTCTGGTTGGGATATGTACGTACAGTCACTGTGGGGACGACGTCGTCGATACACTTGATGAAGCCGATGACTGAGGTGGTGTACTCCTCAATGCCATTGGATGAATCCTGGAACATATTCCAGTCTGCGCCAGCAAACCAGTCCTGTAGTGTAGCATCTGACCACTTCCGTATTGAGCAAGTCACTGGTACTTCCTGGTAGTGTTTTTCCCCCCACAAATTGTCACACCACCCCAAAAAGGAGGGGTAGCCTACAAACCTCGGACCCTTGCGCACGCACATGCACGTGTGCACTTGCATACATGCACACACAATCACTGAGCAAATGTAGCCTGTCATTACAGGCATAAACGGTGATGCATTTTCAAAACGCAAAATAGGCACAGAAATAATCTGCGTTTTACACCTGCATTTGGAGCTGAAAGTTAGCCAATATCAACTAGGGATATATCATGTCACTTCTCTGGAGTCCAGAGCAAACAGAATCATAAGACCTACTTGTAGCACTAGCAGGATCGGATGTCAAAGCCTGTTCTGCCTGCACTGGGCTAGTTGCCAGACGGGTAGCCCTGTTATTCCTCACAAATATGGTAAAAACTTCACCAGAATACATCTTCATCCCATAATATTGAAGGCAATGCAAAGTTATAGCCGCTTATCTTTAGACATATAGCCAGTAGTAGCCACCCGAACTAGGCTTATCTGAAATATAAGTTATGGAGGAACAAGCTCTGGTGGCCCATGGGGCCATTTTTTAATGTAATAAATAATTTTGACAGTAACCCTCCAAAAAGTCATGAATTAACCTTTTTAATTTCCATATGTACTAGGAAGCTAATTGTTTGTTTCTTGGGCTTTGGGAATGTGACTGCAGAAGTGAAAAGGAAACAAGGAACTGGTTGAATGTATGAGGGGATATCAGTGAACAAATGCAGTGGACATGGAACGGTGGCGCCAATGCAATGAGTGGAGCTTTTACTCAGGTGTTCTGAAGCGCGTATCGTATTAGTTTTTGTTTAGTAAACAATTTATCCTCAGAAGCAATAGAGGAATGGTAAAAACAGCTTGATTTACCGTAGCAACGGCAGGGAAACTGGGCAGAAAGGAGTTGTGCTTAAAATACAGCAGTTCTGTAGCATCTTTAATTGAGCGTATCATTCTCCTCAATTGCCAGGCAACACGCTACGGAGAGAGATGAACTGTATGGGAAGCTCTGGGGACAGATCTTATGGATACTGGACTGCCAATACATTGTCAGATGTAAACAGCTGAGGATCTTTAACAGACAACAGTTGGAGGGCTTCAACAACGTTTATACTGGTGAACCAGCATTTGAGTTGTGTGGTTGCAATATCAACAGTCCCTTATCTCTGGTATATAGTCAGGTTTGGACACACCTACTCATTCAAGAGTTTTTCTTTATTTTTTACAATTTTCTACTAGGTATGTCTTAATTGATCATAGTCCAGACTCGTTATAGATATGTCTTAATTGATCATAGTCCAGACTCGTTATAGATATGTCTTAATTGATCATAGTCCAGACTCTTAATTGATTATAGATATAGGCTTAATTGATTATAGAACAGACTCGTTATAGATATGGCTTAATTCCAGATCGTTATAGATATGTCTTAATTGTCCAGACTCGTTATAGATATGTCTTAATTGATCATAGTCCAGAATTGATATCTTAATAGTCCAGACTCGTTATAGATATGTCTTAATTGATCATAGTCCAGACTCGTTATAGATCATAGTCCAGCTTAATTGATCATAGTCCAGACTGATCATAGTTATAGATATGTCTTAATTGATCATAGTCCAGACTCGTTATAGATATGTCTTAATTGATCATAGTCCAGACTCGTTATAGATATGTCTTAATTGATCATAGTCCAGACTCGTTATAGATATGGCTTAATTGATCATAGTCCAGACTCGTTATAGATATGGCTTAATTGATCATAGTCCAGACTCGTTATAGATATGGCTTAATTGATCATAGTCCAGACTCGTTATAGATATGTCTTAATTGATCATAGTCCAGACTCGTTATAGATATGTCTTAATTGATCATAGTCCAGACTCGTTATAGATATGGCTTAAGATATAGAACAGGCTTAATTGATCATAGTCCAGACTCGTTATAGATATGGCTTAATTGATCATAGTCCAGACTCGTTATAGATATGTCTTAATTGATCATAGTCCAGACTCGTTATAGTTGCACAAACCATGGTTTTAAACAAGGGAATTAAAACCAAACAGATACTTTTTTTGCAGGTCTTCTGTTTCCCCACATTTATTGAGGAATTCATTTCCCATCATGGAAATGTATCCCCATTCCCCCAAAAAATACTTTAATCGCGATTACAAAAGAAAACTGACAAATACTGATTTTTACCCAAGTCTGGCAACACTCGTAAAATCCAACATAACACCAGTATCACAAAGTATTAAACAGAAACAAGCATAGAAAACAATACTGGTATTATTATTATTTTTTTTATTTTTTACCTCAGGCTACTAATGTGTTATAAGTTTTTCGCTTACAACCTAGTTGATTAACAATGTTTGGTTGTTAACATGTTATTATTTATATGTAAATACATGTGGGACACAAGAAAAGGAAATGTAGAACACCATTGCCACAAATGTATTACTCCAATAACTTTCAAATTATTACTCCGAAGATTTCCCCCCGTCTACCGAATAGAACTTCAACAACCCGGTCAACATTCCGCTTCGCTCCACAGGTAATATCACATTTTCATTTCACTTCCTTACAGTACAACGGTTTGATTTGTTTGATCGTAGCTAGCTAGCTACATAGCCATCTTTGTATCTTAGACAATTGTGTAGTCTAGAGCGATTTTCTAGGTTAGCTAGCCAGCTATTGTCGTTCTTTTAACGTAACGTAACGTAATCAACACTGCTAGCTAGCCAGCTAGCCCCCGAATAGCAGCACTGTAGAAACTATTACACTCGACGGAACGACTTGATTAGTGTAGTGTCAACAACGCAGCCACTGCCAGCTAGCCTACAAAGTCAACAACGCAGCCACTACCAGCTAGCCTACTCCAGCAGTACTGTATCATTTCAATCATTTTAGTCAATAAGATTCTTGCTACGTAAGCTTAACTTTCTGAACATTCGAGACATGTAGTCCACTTGTCATTCCAATCTCCTTTGCATTAGCGTAGCCTCTTCTGTAGCCTGTCAACTATGTGTCTATCTATCCCTGTTCTCTCCTCTCTGCACAGACCATACAAACGCTCCACACCGCGTGGCCGCGGCCACCCTAATCTGGTGGTCCCAGCGCGCACGACCCACGTGGAGTTCCAGGTCTCCGGTAGCCTCTGGAACTGCCGATCTGCGGCCAACAAGGCAGAGTTCATCTCAGCCTATGCCTCCCTCCAGTCCCTCGACTTCTTGGCACTGACGGAAACATGGATCACCACAGATAACACTGCTACTCCTACTGCTCTCTCTTCGTCCGCCCACGTGTTCTCGCACACCCCGAGAGCTTCTGGTCAGCGGGGTGGTGGCACCGGGATCCTCATCTCTCCCAAGTGGTCATTCTCTCTTTCTCCCCTTACCCATCTGTCTATCGCCTCCTTTGAATTCCATGCTGTCACAGTTACCAGCCCTTTCAAGCTTAACATCCTTATCATTTATCGCCCTCCAGGTTCCATCGGAGAGTTCATCAATGAGCTTGATGCCTTGATAAGCTCCTTTCCTGAGGACGGCTCACCTCTCACAGTCCTGGGCGACTTTAACCTCCCCACGTCTACCTTTGACTCATTCCTCTCTGCCTCCTTCTTTCCACTCCTCTCCTCTTTTGACCTCACCCTCTCACCTTCCCCCTACTCACAAGGCAGGCAATACGCTCGACCTCATCTTTACTAGATGCTGTTCTTCCACTAACCTCATTGCAACTCCCCTCCAAGTCTCCGACCACTACCTTGTATCCTTTTCCCTCTCGCTCTCATCCAACACTTCCCACACTGCCCCTACTCGGATGGTATCGCGCCGTCCCAACCTTCGCTCTCTCTCCCCCGCTACTCTCTCCTCTTCCATCCTATCATCTCTTCCCTCTGCTCAAACCTTCTCCAACCTATCTCCTGATTCTGCCTCCTCAACCCTCCTCTCTTCCCTTTCTGCATCCTTTGACTCTCTATGTCCCCTATCCTCCAGGCCGGCTCGGTCCTCCCCTCCCGCTCCGTGGCTCGACGACTCATTGCGAGCTCACAGAACAGGGCTCCGGGCAGCCGAGCGGAAATGGAGGAAAACTCGCCTCCCTGCGGACCTGGCATCCTTTCACTCCCTCCTCTCTACATTTTCCTCCTCTGTCTCTGCTGCTAAAGCCACTTTCTACCACTCTAAATTCCAAGCATCTGCCTCTAACCATAGGAAGCTCTTTGCCACCTTCTCCTCCCTCCTGAATCCTTCTCCCCCTCCCCCCCTCCTCCCTCTCTGCAGATGACTTCGTCAACCATTTTGAAAAGAAGGTCGACGACATCCGATCCTCGTTTGCTAAGTCAAACGACACCGCTGGTTCTGCTCAAACTGCCCTACCCTGTGCTCTGACCTCTTTCTCCCCTCTCTCTCCAGATGAAATCTCGCTTCTTGTGACGGCCGGCCGCCCAACAACCTGCCCGCTTGACCCTATCCCCTCCTCTCTTCTCCAGACCATTTCCTGTAGACCTTCTCCCTTACCTCACCTCGCTCATCAACTCATCCCAGACCGCTGGCTACGTCCCTTCCGTCTTCAAGAGAGCGAGAGTTGCACCCCTTCTGAAAAAACCTACACTCGATCCCTCCGATGTCAACAACTACAGACCAGTATCCCTTCTTTCTTTTCTCTCCAAAACTCTTGAACGTGCCGTCCTTGGCCAGCTCTCCCGCTATCTCTCTCAGAATGACCTTCTTGATCCAAATCAGTCAGGTTTCAAGACTAGTCATTCAACTGAGACTGCTCTTCTCTGTATCACGGAGGCGCTCCGCACTGCTAAAGCTAACTCTCTCTCCTCTGCTCTCATCCTTCTAGACCTATCGGCTGCCTTCGATACTGTGAACCATCAGATCCTCCTCTCCACCCTCTCCGAGTTGGGCATCTCCGCGCGGCCCACGCTTGGATTGCGTCCTACCTGACAGGTCGCTCCTACCAGGTGGCGTGGCGAGAATCTGTCTCCTCACCACGCGATCTCACCACTGGTGTCCCCCAGGGCTCTGTTCTAGGCCCTCTCCTATTCTCGCTATACACCAAGTCACTTGGCTCTGTCATAACCTCACATGGTCTCTCCTATCATTGCTATGCAGACGACACACAATTAATCTTCTCCTTTCCCCCTTCTGATGACCAGGTGGCGAATCGCATCTCTGCATGTCTGGCAGACATATCAGTGTGGATGACGGATCACCACCTCAAGCTGAACCTCGGCAAGACGGAGCTGCTCTTCCTCCCGGGGAAGGACTGCCCGTTCCATGATCTCGCCATCACGGTTGACAACTCCATTGTGTCCTCCTCCCAGAGCGCTAAAAACCTTGGCGTGATCCTGGACAACACCCTGTCGTTCTCAACTAACATCAAGGCGGTGGCCCGTTCCTGTAGGTTCATGCTCTACAGCATCCGCAGAGTACGACCCTGCCTCACACAGGAAGCGGCGCAGGTCCTAATCCAGGCACTTGTCATCTCCCGTCTGGATTACTGCAACTCGCTGTTGGCTGGGCTCCCTGCCTGTGCCATTAAACCCTTACAACTCATCCAGAACGCCGCAGCCCGTCTGGTGTTCAACCTTCCCAAGTTCTCTCACGTCACCCCGCTCCTCCACTCTCTCCACTGGCTTCCAGTTGAAGCTCGCATCCGCTACAAGACCATGGTGCTTGCCTACGGAGCTGTGAGGGGAACGGCACCGCAGTACCTCCAGGCTCAGATCAGGCCCTACACCCAAACAAGGGCACTGCGTTCATCCACCTCTGGCCTGCTCGCCTCCCTACCACAGAGGAAGTACAGTTTCCCGCTCAGCCCAGTCAAAACTGTTCGCTGCTCTGGCCCCCCAATGGTGGAACAAACTCCCTCACGACGCCAGGACAGCGGAGTCAATCACCACCTTCCGGAGACACCTGAAACCCCACCTCTTCAAGGAATACCTAGGATAGGATAAAGTAATCCTTCTCACCCCCCCCCTTAAATGATTTAGATGCACTATTGTAAAGTGGCTGTTCCACTGGATGTCATAAGGTGAATTCACCAATTTGTAAGTCGCTCTGGATAAGAGCATCTGCCAAATGACTTAAATGTAAATGTAAATGTAAAATGTTATTTTCCTGTGAAGGAAGTCAAACAAAAATGTTTATTTTCTTACGAATTAAGTCTCATACAAATGTGTGCATTTTCACACAGATTAAGCCACACAAACCGCACAAAAACTCACAAAACTTGTTGAAATACATTTTGGACATATTTGCACAAATTGAGTGTGAGATTGTGTTGCAGCCATTCACCCACCGCCATCACCTAATGTTTCAGCATGATAATGCACGGCCCCATGTTACAAGGCTCTGTACACAATTCCAGGAAGCTGAAAATGTCCCAGTTCTTCCAAGGCCTGCATACTCACCAAACATGTCACCCATTGAGCATGTTTGGGATGCTCTGGAATGACGTGAACAGACAGGTGTCTGTGACCAACATATGCA
The DNA here is from genome assembly GCF_036934945.1 of Oncorhynchus masou masou. Lineage (NCBI taxonomy): Eukaryota > Metazoa > Chordata > Actinopteri > Salmoniformes > Salmonidae > Oncorhynchus > Oncorhynchus masou. The sequence continues at coordinate 34,084,188 of NC_088230.1, forward strand.
TATGTCTTTCCAGTCATGTGTAATCCATAGATTAGGGCCTGATGAATTGATTTCAATTGACTGATTTCCTTATTAAAAAAACCATTATTCAGTCAAATCTTTGAAATTGTTGCATGATGCATTTATATTTTTTTGTTCAGTGTATTATTTGTTATTAATAGACTGGTTTTACTCACAACTTTCTATCCAAGCTGGGAGAGAGCACGAGGACGGCTCATGTCATGCAGGTTCAAATTGCCTGTACAGGACAGTTGTCTGTATATATTTTTTAATCAATAAGTAGCTGATTAGTATGCTGCTGCATCAAACAGTTATTTTACGATCTGCAATGTTTGAATTTCTAACTTTTATTACTGAACAAGTATTTACATTACTGCCGCCAGCCAGCAGTCTAAAATGGCAGCATTGCAACACTGTGTATAGATGTGTGAAATGTTAGGCTTTTAACATGAGAAAATAACGACCAAATAGACCTACCGATAAATATTTATTCTTTAAAAAAAGCCTATCATCGATTCAATAGCCATGCAATCGCATAGGCATGTCGCAATTTTAACACCATGGACAGTGATCGGTAGTCTATACTCCAGTTATATCTATGTTTTTTTTGGGTCATGAGAGGGTGAGAGAGAGACAGGGTGAGAGGGTGAGAGGGAGGGAGGGTGAGAGGGAGGATGAGAGGGTGAGAGGGAGGGAGGGTGAGAGAGAGGGTGAGAGGGAGGGTGAGAGGGTGAGAGGGAGACAGTGTGAGAGGGTGAGAGGGAGGGAGGGTGAGAGGGAGGATGAGAGGATGAGAGGGTGAGAGGGAGGGAGGGTGAGAGAGAGGGTGAGAGGGAGACATGGTGAGAGGGAGGATGAGAGGGTGAGAGGGTGAGAGGGAGGGAGGGTGAGAGAGAGGGTGAGAGAGAGACAGGGTGAGAGGGTGAGAGAGAGGGAGGGAGGGTGAGTGGGTGAGAGGGAGGGAGAGTGAGTGAGAGGGTGGGTGGGTGGGTGGGTGAGAGGGTGAGAGGAGGGAGAGGGTGAGAGAGAGCGAGGGTGAGAGGGTGAGAGGGAGGTAGAGTGAGTGGGTGAGAGGTTGAGAGGGAGGGAGGGTGAGAGGGAGAGAGGGTGAGAGAGAGGGTGAGAGGGAGGGTGAGATAGGGTGAGTGAGAGGGAGGATGAGAGTGAGAGGGAGGGAGGGTGAGAGAGAGGGAGGGAGGGTGAGAGAGAGTGAGAGGGAGGGAGGGTGAGAGGGTGAGAGAGAGTGAGAGGGAGGATGAGAGTGAGAGGGAGGGAGGGTGAGAGAGAGGGAGGGAGGGTGAAAGAGGGTGAGAGGGAGGGAGGGTGAGAGGGAGAGAGAGAGGGAGGGAGGGTGAAGAGAGTTAGAGGGAGTTAGATAGCAAGATAGAGGAGGATAGAAAAAGAGGAGGTCCTAAGCCTTTGTAGACAAGTGGTTCTCACTTTTTACCAAATCTAGGCTACTTCGGCACAAACCCAAAGCTCATCAATATAATATAAATATTACAGGTCCTTCAGAAAGCATTCACACCTCTTGACTTGTTCCACATTTTTTTGTATTACAGCCTGAATTTAGAATGGATTAAATTTAGATTTTTTTGTCACTGGTCTACACACAATACCCCATAATGTCAAAGTGGAATATCTTTTTAGATATTTGTACTTACCAAGATGACATGGAATGTTCCTGAGTGGCCTAGTTACAGGTTTGACATATTTATGCTTGTAAATCTATTGCAAGACTTGAAAATGTCTGTCTTTCAATGATCAACAACCAACTTTGACAGAGCTTGAAGAATATATATTTTTTTTAAAGTTCAAATATTGTACAATCCAGGTGTGCAAAGCTCTTGGAGACTTACCTAGAAAGACTCACAGCTGTGATCGCTGACAGATGTGATTCATGTATTGACTCAGTGGAGTGACTACTTGTGTAAATTATATATTTCTGTATTACATTTTCAATATACTTGCATTTTCATTTTTATGGGGTACTGTGTGTAGATGGATGAATTCAGTCTTTAACATAGCAAAATGTAGATTAAGTCAATCGTACATTAATATTTTCTGAAAGCACTGTATATACCATTTAGCAGATGCTTTTATCCAAAGCAACTCATAGTCATGCGTGGATACATTTTACATACGAGTGGTCCAGGGAATCGAACCCACTATCCTGCCGTTACAAGCGCCATGTTCTACAAAGGACAATGTAGCCTTATCTGCTAGGCTCCCTATACAAGTGGGTCCCGCTTTTAAAAGCAATGAAAGATTATATTGAATTGGTTTAAACATTACCTTTCGGTTCATTCATATGTAAGATTGAGAAACTTCCGTGAAGAAAGAAGTCATTTATTTCTGCCTATATTCGAAGCCAAACTATTATGTAGTTCTGACTCGGGATAAGATGCAGGCAACTGTTATGTTGGTAATTTGCCAGCAATCACAGAATCGTGATCAGACAATTATTGTGGTTGTTCGTGCTTGACTTGGGATTGAAGGTTGCAGGGACTCCCACATAATTCGTGGCTTAATTATGCAAAAAAGCATGAAGCATGCAGAACTGTCATTCACCTGAACAAACTGAATACAGATTTAATGGGCACAAGCATGTGTGCATTTTATTGATAAGCTAATATGACAATCAAACGGTTTTCATATCCCTTTTACTGGCTTCACACTTCACTCTCAGAAAAAAGGATATGGTTCGGGGGTACGTTTAGGGTACATATGGATTTTATTTGTGTAAATTGTACCAGAGGCTGTACAAAACCCATCCTATTCCCCCCCTACCTGGAGGGGAGCCCTCCCCTCATTGGTCGCCACACACCTCCATCAATGCTCGTTAAAAACAATCACGTCCACTTGAAGGAGGTAAGGCTACCCCTTTAAATGTCACACTGTAACGGCGTTCTTCGTTTGTCGAAAGAGAGTCGGACCGAAATGCAGCGTGTTGGTTACTCATGTTTTTAATATAACAAATGACGATACATGAAATAACAAAAACAACAAACGGAACGAAAAAACCTATACAGCCTGTCTGGTGAACACTAACACAGAGACAGGAACAATCACCCACGAAATACAAAGTGAAAACCAGGCTACCTAAATACGGTTCCCAATCAGAGACAACGAGAATCACCTGACTCTGATTGAGAACCGCCTCAGGCAGCCAAGCCCACACAACACCCCTACTCAGCCGCAATCCCAAATACTACAAACCCCAATACTAAAATACAATACATAAACCCATGTCACACCCTGGCCTAACCAAATATATAACGAAAACACAAAATACAATGACCAAGGCGTGACACACACCTGCAATCATTTGTGCTTTTTGGGGCTTGAGTTGGGAGTGGAGAGAGTACAAGGCTTAGCATGTTTCTCTAGGAGGCTAAAAAGAGATTTTGGCTTGGGGAAGTTAAATATTTTCAGAAGGAGTTGGGTAATTAGTTAAGGGAGGAGGAATGGAGGGAAAAGAGTGGAGGTAGAAAAGACTGAGGGAGGCAGAGGACATGTTTTGAATCTGTTGACGCTAGCAATAACAATGTAGAGGGTATTTCAAGGAATGTTGGCGTCAAAATATAACAGTGAGACGGTTTCCAGTTTGAGTTCTGGAAATGAAAGGGGTCGGTGTTGTGAGATGTTCAGAGCCCGATCCATGCCTTGGTAGACATGCTTATGCAAAAGATACTAGAGTGACCCTGGGTTTATAAGTGCGGATATTGACTCTGGCGCTTGAACATGATTTTGGGGCACAGTCGCTAGAGCGCTGGTCTTCGGGCTAGAAGGTTGAGGGTTCGAGACCTGCTCCTTGCCTGTTTCATTGCAATATGTTTGGTCCAGTAGGTGTGACATTTTTAGAGAAAGTGAATGCTTGCTTTTTGGTAGATCATTTGTTGTTTCACGGTGGGTGGGGAAAGGAGTTGGGTGCAGTTGAATCAGTGAAGTTATAATGTATGTATGTATGTATGTATGTATGTGTATGTGTGTGTGTGTATATATTAAAATATTTATATATATATATATATATATATATCTCAAAATATTTTAATGAACTGTCTCACATTTAAATTATCACACACAAAAAAGCAAAGAACCCTTTTGAGCGCTCTAAGGGTTCTGAGTAATTATGGTTCCACATAGAGCCATCATCCGCCCTGAAGAACCCTTGAGGAACACTAATGTTTTAGTTTGAACGGTATTGTTCGCGGGGTGACAAAAAATATAAAAACTACACATAAAATAGTCCTACCTTCAGAGGTACAGTTATAATCTCACATGGTATTGTACGCTACCTTTTAGGGTACATGTGTGGATAATCTACATGTGTGGTAGCCAACATTTTGAATATAACGGGTATAATCATCCCATTCAAATCAACACCCATTATATTTCCCAGCATGCTTTATTGCAGGTAGATTTTTAGAATAGCTTTTTTCTGTGTTTTTGCCTGCACATTAATTGATTGAATTAAATGTGAAAATAAATAATTAATATACACCTGTTACTAAGATTGTTGTTCTGGTTTAAATGTTGAATACATTTTCTTTGATGGTCACTTCTATATGCAGGTTGCAGGTGATCGAAAGTTCAAATTTTTGGATAGCTTAACTCTAGCTGTATTCTAATCACTTTGCAAGCCAACATAATGTGATTTATCCTATGTGGCCTGCAAACCAGCAGTTTCAGACCACTGAATTGGGGGTTAAAACTAGGCTGTCAAGAGTATGGCCTTATATGTAACGTGTTGTCATAAAGAGTAATTTTAATGATGAAATATAAACTTATTCAGTCACCATTGAATGCACCAAACATGTCTCTGTCACTAGAAAACACAGTCACGGGTGGTACTGGTAACTCTAAAATTAACTTGAAAGGCACCATGGGAAATATGAAATAACGCTCAAATCAAATTGTATTTGTCACATACACATGGTTAGCAGATGTTAATGCGAGTGTAGCAAAATGTTTATGCTTCTAGTTCCGACAATGCAGTAATAACCAACGAGTAATCTAACAATTTCACACCTATCTTATACACACAAGTGTAAAGGGATGAAGAATATGTACATGAAAATATATGAATGAGTGATGGCACAGAACTGCATAGGCAAGATGCAGCAGATGGTATCAAGTACAGTATGTACATATGAGATGAGTAATGTAGGGTATGTAAACATATTAAGTGGCATTGTTTAAAGTGGATAGTGATACAATTTTTACATCAATTTTCCATTATTAAAGTGGCTGGAGTTGAGTCAGTATGTTGGCAGCAGCCACTCAATGTTAGTGGTGGCTGTTTAACATTCTGATGGCCTTGAGATAGAAGCTGTTTTTCAGTCTCTCGGTCCCAGCTTTGATGCACCTGTATTGACCTCGCCTTCTGGATGATAGCAGGGTGAACAGGCAGTGGCTCGGGTGGTTGTTGTCCTTGATGATCTTTATGGCCTTCCTGTGACATCGGGTGGTGTAGGTGTCCTGGAGGGCAGGTAGTTTACCCCTGGTGATGCGTTGTGCAGACCTCACTACCCTCTGGAGAGCCTTACAGTTGTGGGCAGAGCAGTTTCCGTACCAGGCAGTGAACTTAAAACGTACTACCCTCTCCACTACTGTCCAGTCGATGTGGATAGGGGGTGCTCCCTCTGCTGTTTTCTGAAGTCCACAATTATCTCCTTTGTTTTGTTGACGTTGAGTGTGAGGTTATTTTCCTGACACCACACTCTGAGAGCCCTCATCTCCTCCCTGTAGGCCGTCTCGTCATTGTTGGTAATCAAGCCTACCACTGTAGTGTAATCTGCGAACTTGATGATTGAGTTGGAGGCGTGCATGGCCACGCAGTCGTGGGTGATCAGGGAGTACAGGAGAGGGCTCAGAACGCACCCTCGTGGGGCCCCAGAGTGGAGGATCAGTGGGGTGGGGATGTTGTTACCTAACATCACCACCTGGGGGCGGCCCGTCAGGAAGTCCAGTACCCAGTTGCACAGGGCGGGTTCGAGACCTAGGGTCTCGAGCTTGATGACGAGTTTGGAGGGTACTATGGTGTTAAATGCTGAGCTGTAGTCGATGAACAGCATTCTCACATAGGTATTCCTCTTGTCCAGATGGGTTAGGGCAGTGTGGTTGCGATTGCATCGTCTGTGGACCTATTGGGGCCGTAAGCACATTGGAGTGGGTCTAGGGTGTCAGGTAGGGTGGAGGTGATATGGTCCTTGACTAGTCTCTCAAAGCACTTCATGATGACAGAAGTGAGTGCTACGGGGCGGTAGTCATTTTGCGCAGTTACCTTAGCTTTCTTGGGAACAGGAATAATGGTGGCCCTCTTGAAGCATGTGGGAACAGCAGACTGGGATAAGGATTGATTGAATATGTCCGTAAACACACCAGCCAGCTGGTCTGCTCTGAGGACACGGCTGGGGATATTATTATTATTATTATTTTTATTTCACCTTTATTTAACCAGGTAGGCTAGTTGAGAACAAGTTCTCATTTGCAACTGCGACCTGGCCAAGATAAAGCATAGCAGTGTGAACAGACAACACAGAGTTACACATGGAGTAAACAATTAACAAGTCAATAACACAGTAGAAAAAAAGGGGAGTCTATATACAATGTGTGCAAAAGGCATGAGGAGGTAGGCGAATAATTACAAAATTGCAGATTAACACTGGAGTGATAAATGATCAGATGATCATGTACAGGTAGAGATATTGGTGTGCAAAAGAGCAGAAAAGTACATAAATAAAAACTGTGGGAATGAGGTAGGTGAAAATGGGTGGGCTATTTACCAATAGATTATGTACAGCTGCAGCGATCGTTTAGCTGCTCAGATAGCTGATGTTTGAAGTTTGTGGGGGAGATAAAAGTCTCCAACTTCAGCGATTTTTGCAATTCGTTCCAGTCACAGGCAGCAGAGTACTGGAACGAAAGGCGGCCGAATGAGGTGTTGGCTTTAGGAATGATCAGTGAGATACACCTGCTGGAGCGCGTGCTACGGATGGGTGTTGCCATCGTGACCAGTGAACTGAGATAAGGCGGAGCTTTACCTAGCATGGTAGATGACCTGGAGCAAGTGGGTCTTGCGACGAATATGTAGCGAGGGCCAGCCGACTAGAGCATACAAGTCGCAGTGGTGGGTAGTATAAGGTGCTTTAGTGACAAAACGGATGGCACTGTGATAAACTGCATCCAGTTTGCTGAGAAGAGTGTTGGAAGCAATTTTGTAGATGACATCGCCGAAGTCGAGGATCGGTAGGATAGTCAGTTTTACTAGGGTAAGCTTGGCAGCGTGAGTGAAGGAGGCTTTGTTGCGGAATTGAAAGCCGACTCTTGATTTGATTTTCGATTGGAGATGTTTGATATGGGTCTGGAAGGAGAGTTTGCAGTCTAGCCAGACACCTAGGTACTTATAGGTGTCCACATATTCAAGGTCGGAACCATCCAGTGTGGTGATGCTAGTCGGGCATGCGGGTGCAGGCAGCGACCGGTTGAAAAGCATGCATTTGGTTTTACTAGCGTTTAAGAGCAGTTGGAGGCCACGGAAGGAGTGTTGTATGGCATTGAAGCTCGTTTGGAGGTTAGATAGCACAGTGTACAATGACGGGCCGAAAGTATATAGAATGGTGTCGTCTGCGTAGAGGTTGTTGCCTGGGCCTGCAGCCTTGCGAGGGTTAACACGTTTAAATGTTTTACTCACGTCGGCTGCAGTGAAGGAGAGTCTGTAGGTTTTGGTAGCGAGCCGTGTCAGTGGCACTGAATTGTCCTCAAAGCGAGCAAAGAAGTTGTTTAGTCTGTCTGGGAGCAAGACATCCTGGTCCGTGACGGGGCTGGTTTTCTTTTTGTAATCCGTGATTGACTGTAGACCCTGCCACATACCTCTTGTGTCTGAGTCGTTGAATTGCAACTGTACTTTGTCTCTATACTGACGCTTAGCTTGTTTGATTGCCTTGTGGAGGGAATAGCTACACTGTTTGTATTCGGTCATGTTTCCGGTCACCTTGCCCTGATTAAAAGCAGAGGTTCGTGCTTTCAGTTTCACACGAATGCTGCGATCAATCCTCGGTTTCTGGTTTGGGAATGTTTTAATAGTTGCTGTGGGTACATCTCCGATGCACTTGCTAATAAACTCGCTCACCGAATCAGCATATTCATCAATGTTGTTGTTTGACGCAATGCGGAACATATCCCAGTCCACGTGATCGAAGCAATCTTGAAGCGTGGAATCAGATTGGTCGGACCAGCATTGAGCGTGGGAGCTTCCTGTTTTAGTCTCTGTCTATAGGCAGGGAGCAACAAAATGGAGTCGTGGTCAGATTTTCCAAAAGGAGGGCGGGGTAGGGCCTTATATGCATCGCGGAAGTTAGAATAACAATGATCCAGAGTTTTACCAGCCCTGGTAGCACAATTGATATGCTGATAGAATTTGGCGGGTCTTGTTTTCAGATTAGCCTTGTTCAAATCCCCAGCTGCAATTAATGCAGCCTCAGGATATGTGGTTTCCAGTTTACATAGAGTGAAATGAAGTTCGTTCAGGGCCATCAATGTCTGCTTGGGGGGGGGGGGGTATATATGTGGCTGTGATTATAATCAAAGAGAATTCTCTTGGTAGATGATGCGGTCGACATTTGATTGTGAGGAATTCTAAGTCAGGTGAACAGAAGGACTTGAGTTCCACACCACGTCTCGTTAATCATAAGGCATACCCCCCCGCCCCTCTTCTTACCGGAAAGATGATTGTTTCTTTTGGCGCGATGCGTGAAGAAACCAGCTGGCTGTACCGACTCCGATAGTGAGCCATGTTTCCGTGAAGCAAAGAACGTTAGTCTCTTATGTCTCTCTGGAATGCTACCCTTGCTTGGATTTCATCTACCTTGTTGTCAAGAGATTGGACATTGGTGAGTAGTATGCTCGGGAGTGGTGCACAATGTGCCCGTCTCCGGAGCCTGACCAGAAGACCACTTCGTCTGCCCCTTTTACAGCGTCATTGTTTTGGTTCGCCGGCTGGGATCCGATCCATTGTCCTGGGTGGTGGGCAAAACAGAGGATCCGCTTCGGGAAAGTCCCTGGTCGTAATGATGGTGAGTTGATGTTGCTCTTATATCCAATAGTTCCTCCCGACTGTAAGTAATAATATCTAAGATTACCTGGGGTACCAATGTAAGAAATAACATTTTGAGAAAAAACTAAATACGAAGCGAGGCGGCCATCTCTGTCGGCGCCAGAAGCTAAGGGCTTTAAACCCTACAGTGTTAAACAACACCCAAAAACCTTTTTAGAGGAAAATGTTTGACACTAAAAAGGAACGAACAGCTTTGTCACTGTTGTGGTACCCTAAACAGGCAAATGTATACCTTTTTCCAAAGGTATGCTCTTGTACGTGCACTATCTTGTCCCCTATTGGCTCCTTTAAGGTACGAACTGCAAGGGTAGAATTATGTACCTGTAACTTACTGGGTACCACTACAATAACAAACATTTGTACCTCTTTAAGAACAAATCTAATATTTTATTTCTGAGTGCTGGAACTATGGACTCCAGTTTATTTGAAGTACCATGACATTTTTCCCTCGGCAAATGGGAATTGTTATTCTTTATTGACACGAAATGGATAAATTCATTTAAACATTGATTAGTGTAAAAAAATACACACATTTTGAGTCGATTTTGAACACCATTTAGCCACCTAACTGCCCTAGATTCTAGAATATATTTTCCTGACCACAATAACATATGCACTGATTTGATTTGATTTGATGACACGTCTTGTTCTATAGATAGATCTCGCAGCCTTAATTACAAATAGACTACACCCAATAGAATACCGGCGTATCTCATCTTCAAAGTTGAAACTTGTTACCTAATCACCTACCTGCATCCTTCACGTGGTTTGGAGGCCTAGGGAAGTTGCTGATTTATATATGTCAACGCATTATTGAACAATGGAGCCTTTAAGGGATTATTGATCGTGTTAGTAGCATTGGGATTAAATTGACACACACACTGAGGTAGACCACACTGCCCCCTGGTGACGCCCCTGCTTCAATATTCCCATTACCATAATGTGTGTGACAAATGGTATACAAAGCATATGATAGGGAATATGAAATGTATTCTTTGACAGGTTTTCACTCAATACTATACTTACACAAACAACTCATGCTCATGAATGTGTGTGTGCATGGACTCACATTCACAGAAAGCACACTGGCACATGCAGCAAAACCCCACTGCTCATCTTTCACAGCAGCAGCACTCCCAATGGAAACCAAGGACCAGGGGGTCAAAGTTCAGTCCCCAGACGCACACGCCAGGTCACCGCAACGCCTCATTGGCTGATGCCTGGCCGTGATGTCACCAAGTGAAACCAGAGATAAAAGACATTTCCATTCTTCATAAGGCCACTTCAAGGTTACATCTTAAATGGCACCCTATTCTCGATGGGCCCTGGTCAAAAGCAGTGCACTATAAAGGGAATAGGGTGGTTTTTGGGACAGTAACCTCGGTGATTGATCTGCCTCCAGAGCTCCAGCAAAAACGATGAGGCACCCTCCAGCACTTGGCAGGGAGATTTTTCCAGCGTCTCAGTGACTCAAAGGATACCGGTGTCCAGACATACACACCACTCCCCTGTAAATGTTTCAACACCGAGCACAAGAGTCACTTTGAGCAAACATTTTACTTAAAAAACATTCAATTAATTTGGTCTGCGTAGTAATGCTGTAGTTACATTGTATTATCGATGTGTTGTTACGTAGTACTTCAGTTATTGCATTGTTATTGCATAGTAATGGTGTTGAGTTTTTTTGCCATTACACGAATAGTTCCTTATAGTTGTGTAACAAAACACATATCATCATGGAATAACTCCAATACAATGTAACAACAGCATTACTGCTTTTTCTTTCAGAATTTTCCCATTGTTCTAACCATTATGACCTCTTTGATAAATGTTTCCCATTGTTCTAATCATTATGACCTCTGATAGATTTGTCCCATTGTTCTAACCATTATGACCTCATTGTTTTAACCATTTGACCTATTTAATATTTTTCCCATTGTTCTAACCATTATGACCTCTTTGATAGATTTTTCCCATTGTTCTAACCATTATGACCTCTTTGATAAATTTTTCCCATTGTTCTAATCATTATGACCTCTGATAGATTTGTCCCATTGTTCTAACCATTATGACCTCATTGTTCTAACCATTATGACCTATTTGATATATTTTTCCCATTGTTCTAACCATTATGACCTCTTTGATAGATTTTTCCCATTGTTCTAACCATTATGACCTCTTTGATAGATTTTTCCCATTGTTCTAACCATTATAACCTCTTTGATACATTTTTCCCATTGTTCTAAACATTGTGGCCTCTTTGCCATACCGTATGCTTTGTTACAGGGACTCATCCTTGATGTTTTATTTCCTTACTGGTGGACACTAGTCCAAACACGTAATTCTATACTTCTCAAATGAAATGACCTGGAAACAATGCAACCTGACTGTTCTCTTTCTCTAATGCTAAATGCATAGCCACAGGAAGCAGGGGTGCTGAGCGTGCTGCACACCCCCTGAAGAATCGGAATAAATGGACGAGTCCTGTAGTAGCGGACCAATACAGACATCTGTAGCGCAAGCCAAAAGTCACCAGATCTCAACCCAGTTGTACACTTATGGGAGATTCTGGAGCGGCGCCTTAAACAGCGTTTTCAAACACCATGGACGAAACACAACAACAAAATATGATGGAGTTCCAGACACTTGCAGAATCTATGCCAATGCACATTGAAGCTGTTCTGGTGGCTCGTGTTGGCCCTGTTAAGGCACTTCATACTGTACTGTATGTACTATATTAGTCATGGCTATATAACTATTACTGTACACACATTTTCTAATCATACTGTCCACACTGTATACCATGTACAGTTGATGTCAGAAGTTTACATACACTTAGGTTAAAGTCATTAAAACTTGTTTTTCAACCTCTCCACAAATGTCTTTCTTTTCCAACAATTGTTTACAGACAGATTATTTCACTTACAAGTCAATGTATCACAATTCCAGTGGGTCAGAAGATTACATACACTAAGTTGACTGTGCCGTTAAACAGCTTGGAAAATTCCAGAAAATTATGTCATGGCTTTAGAAGCTTCTGATGGGCGATTTGACATCATTTGAGTAATTTGGAGGTGTACCTGTGGATGTATTTCAAGGCCTACCTTCAAACTCAGTGCCTCTTTGCTTGACATCATGGGAAAATCAAAAGAAATCAGCCAAGACCTCAGAAAACAAAATGTAGACCTCCACAAGTCTGGTTCATACTTGGGAGACATTTCCAAAAGCCTGAAGGTACCACCTTCATCTATACAAACAATAGTATGCAAGTACACCATGGGACCATGCAGCCGTCATACCGCTCAGGAAGGAGACGCGTTCTGTCTCCTAGAGATTAATGTACTTTGGTACGAAAAGTGCAAATCAATCCCAGAACAATAGCAAAGGTCCTTGTGAAGATCGTGGAGGAAACAGGTACAAAAGTATCTATATCTGTAACGACGTTCTTCGTTTGTCGAAAGAGAGTCGGACCGAAATGCAGCGTGTTGGTTACTCATGTTTTTAATGAAGAAAAAACGGAACGATACATGAAATAACTAATAAATACAAAACAACAAAACGGAACGTGAAACCTAATTACAGCATATCTGGTGAAACTACACAGAGACAGGAACAATCACCCACGAAATACACAGTGAAACCCAGGCTACCTAAATACGGTTCCCCATCAGAGACAACAAGAATCACCTGACTCTGATTGAGAACCGCCTCAGGCAGCCAAACCTAAACTAAACACACCCCTAATCAACCACAATCCCAATGCCTACAAAAAACCCAATACGACAACACAATAATATAAACCCATGTCACACCCTGGCCTGACCAACTAATTATCTAAAACACAAAATACTAAGACCAAGGTGTGACAATATCCACAGGGAAACGAGTCCTATATCGACATAACCTGAAAGGACGAATCAGCAAGGAAGAAGCCACTGCTCCAAAACCGCCATAAAAAAGCCAGACTATGGTTTGCAACTGCACATGGGGACAAAGATCGTACTTTTTGGAGAAACGTCCTCTGGTCTGATGAAACAAAAATAGAACTGCCATAATGACCATTGTTATGTTTGGAGGAAAAAGGGGGAGGCTTCAAAGCCGAAGATCAACATCCCAACTGTGAAGCACGGGGGTGGCAGCATCATGTTTTACGGGTGCTCTGCTGCAGGAGGGACTTGTGCACTTCACAAAATAGATGGCATCATGAGGAAGGAAAATTGCCTATTTATTGCCTTATCTCCCTTATCTCATTTGCACACACGTATATAGACTTTTTTAGCCTTTTTTTCTATTGTGTTATTGACTGTATGTTGTTTATTCCATGTGTAACTCTGTGTTGTTGTTTGTGTCACACTGCTTTGCTTTATCTTGGCCAGGTCGTAGCTGTAAATGAGAACTTGTTCTCAACTGCCCTACTGGTTAAATAAAGGTGAAATAAAATCAAAATAAAGGAAATGCTACCAAATACTAATTGACAGTATGTAAACTTCTGACCCACTGGGAATGTGATGAAAGGAAGAGAAGATTAAATAAATCATTCTCTCTACTATTATTCTGACATTTCACATTATTAAATTAAAGTGATGATCCTAACTGACCTAAGACAGGGAATTTTTACTAGGATTAAATGTCAGGAATTGTGAAAAACTGAGTTGAAATGTATTTGGCTATGGTGTGTGTAAGCTTCCGACTTCAACTGTACCAGTATATACATATATACTGTATTTACAATCCGGTCTCTCACTGCTCGTTCTGATATTTTGATTGTTTATCTTAATAAAATGTGTTTATTTTTTTACTTTTGTATTATGTGTGTATTGCTAGATATTACTGCACTGTTGGAACTAGAAACTTAAGCATTACGCTGCACCTGCTATAACATCTGTGAATCTGTGTTCGCACCAATAAACTTTGATTTGATTTATGCTGTTGTTTCCTTTATTTTGGCAGTTACCTCCATATATACATATCAATACATATATTATATTAACTTGCTGTAATGCTTCCAATTATATTTTTACTGTTACTTGCTGTAATAGTTCTAGGATATATTTTTACAGTTACTTGTTGTAATGGTTCTAGGTATATTTTTACAGTTACTTGCTGTAATGGTTCTAGGTATATTTTTACAGTTACTTGCTGTAATGGTTTTAGGTATATTTTTACAGTTACTAGCTGTAATGGTTCTAGGATATATCTTTACAGTTACTTGCTGTAATGGTTCTAGGTATATTTTTACAGTTACTAGCTGTAATGGTTCTAGGATATATTTTTGCAGTTACTTGCTGTAATGGTTCTAGGTATATTTTTACAGTCACTTGCTGTAATGGTTCTAGGTATATTTTTACAGTTACTTGCTGTAATGGTTCTAGGTATATTTGTAGTCTTAAATGTCATGAGCAATTATAGGTAAGCACGGTTATGTAACTACGACACTTCACCTTGCAATACTGACATCCTTCCAGCGCAAAGTAAGGTATGTCTCTATCCACAACTTTCCTTTTTTGTTATCTGTTATCTATTGCTCTCTCTCTCTCTCTCTCTCTCTCTCTCTCTCTCTCTCTCTCTCTCTCTCTCTCTCTGAAGGTGTTCATTCAAATTCAATACAAAGGTTTCACTCTTTTGTACATTCTCCAAGAACATACTAAATATAGGTTACTTTCAACTCCCTCGATCTCTCAGGATTTAGAAATGGAAAGATATAATAATTGGCAACTTCACGGACCTCTGACGAACTATTTCACCAATTATAATGTTCCTGAATGGAGTCAGTAAAATGCAGAGACAATGTCAGTTAAATTGTTGTTTCAAATAATAATGTCTGACGGCTCAAAACTACCAAACTCATGGTGTCAAATATATGTCATGAGTCATTGGGAGATTCTCAATTGGGCAAAAGTCTGTCCTCTCGACTCCTCCCTCCTCCACGCCTCCATGACCCAGAAACCGATATGTGGTTGCTGTAGGAGAGTGTAAATTCATTAATAGGTGAATGGAGGACTTTCCTTCTCACCTGGATGGCTTCCACTAGCGGAGGATACTCAGGTTTATCCTACAGCAGAAGAGTTTTGAAGTACGCCAGACAGCTGTTGTTTTCTCGCTAGAGGAGAAACATGCACACATTACAAAACAATACACTACTCATCCTTTTAGCAATAACATGTGAAGCACAGCTCGCTACATATCCTTTTACCACTTTGCACATATATTTTGGGATGCCACCTCTCTTAGCGTCATGATGACGCGCTAGGGAAGAAGAGTCTTTTCATACAACAGCAATTGTTCCCACGTTTCCTCTCCTAGCCTCCTCTCCTTGACTACCTTTGACCTTTTTCAAAAGGAGAGGAGAATGGATGAGAGTACGCAGGGAATTGAGGAAATCCAATTAAGACTCCCCTGGACTTTTCATTGAAGCTCTAAATTTCCCAGCTCTCCAAAAGTATCTACAGTAGTTATGTCCCCCCCCATGCCAACCCTGATCAAAACAATGTTCCTTGTTTTTATTGATACTACATTACCCATGAGGCTTTTCTCTGTCAATGCCACTGCACATTGAAACATGTTTTCTTTATTCTTGGATGGTGTTGCAAAACCAATAACAAGCCTACTGATGTTGCTACCTGGTCTGTAACCTGACTCATTAAGTCTAGGAATCTAAGGCCTAGCTACCTGGTCTGTAACCTGACTCATTATGTCTAGGGGTCTAAGGCCTAGCTACCTGGTCTGTAACCTGACTCATTATGTCTAGGGATCTAAGGCCTAGCTACCTGGTCTATAACCTGACTCATTATGTGTAGAGGTCTAAGGCCTAGCTACCTGGTCTGTAACCTGACTCATTATGTCTTGGGGTCTAAGGCCTAGCTACCTGGTCTGTAACCTGACTCATTATGTCTAGGGGTCTAAGGCCTAGCTACCTGGTCTGGAAACTGATTTGATGTGTGCTGCTGAGGGGAGGACGGCTCATAGTAGTGGCTGTAATGGAGCAAATGGAATGGCATTAATCCATATGTTTGATGTATTTGATACCCTTCCACTGACTCCAAGTCCAGCGATTACCACGAGCCCGTCCTCCCAAATTAAGGTGCCACCAACCTCCTGTGGTGTCTATTAATGTGAGAAATCAGCATTTGAGGACTGTGTTGAATGTACATGTGCCCAGGGAGAAAGCAACCTTACCTTGGTCCAGGGAGACAGCAGCCTTACCTTGGTCCAGGGAGCCAGCAACCTTACCTTGGTCCAGGGAGCCAGCAACCTTACCTTGGTCCAGGGCCAGCGCTGTCTCTTGTGACCTCGTGGTCGGCCAGTCCAGGTGAATTATTGTTGGTTCAGATGGAGACAAAAATAAACACTACGCTACTACACTACTTATTACATAACAGTTGCACCTCCGTCACTCGGTCGTGTCATGTCATTGTTATGAAAGTCATTAAGACACCTCCGCCATATTGGTGCACAACCATTGTGAATCAGGGCTAATGACTGTTTCCTTTAAATTACATTATAGTGGCCTTGACATATGATGACATTGCTAAAGTAGGCTAGTAATTAGTAGGAAACAACTTTGCCTGCATTATGATGTCGTCAAATTGACTTCAGAGAGATGGAAATGTTGTCATTAACTAGCAAAGTTCATCAAAAATAGCTAGCAATGCAAACGTTAGCGAGATAAAATGTGGTTTTCTACCCTCAATCTTAACTGGCTAGCCAAAGTTATACTGCATCGATAGTCAATCTGGTAACATCACAATGATGACAACAGGTTTTCCTAGTAATTATTTGACTACTTTTGAAATGTCTTAGTGATTCCATGCCACTTTAATGCACTTTTAATTAAATGTTCATCAGTGCCCATTGACGATGCATTAAGTAGAATGCTCAGTTGGGCATCAGTCATAAAATGAATGTTCAACACAATATTGTGACAAAACATGCAACTCATGAATACTGTATCTCTGATTTTAAATAGTTCTCAAATGTTTGTTGTGATTTATGTCAGTGCTTGTTTTCCAAATTCAATTCAAAGCGTCTAGGTGTAGCAGGTAAGGCGGAATCAGGCGCAGGACACAGAGATGAGTAATAAACATAACTTTACTCATAGCAACACATTTTCAAATAAGGATAATAATCAAGCTCAGAAATGAGACCAACTTACAATGAACAAACACGCACAAAACCAGGGGTGAAACAGAGGGTTAAATAAGGAACAATTAATTATGGGAATGGAAGCCAGGTGTGTACAATGAAGACAAAACAAATGGAAAATGAAAAGTGGATCGGTGGCGGCTAGAAAGCCGGTGACGTGGACCACCGAACGCCGCCCGAACAAGGAGAGGCACTAACTTCGGCGGAAGTCAAGACATCTACCTGGAACCAAAAAGGTTTCTACTGTGGGGACAGTCGCCTGCACAAGGAGAGGGAAGTCGTGACAGTGACAGGTTTACATCATATTTTTCCATTCACATATTTTCACATAATATTGTTGTTGTACTGTAACTGTGGGCTCAACCCCAAAAGAAAAATCAATGCAAACAAAGATAGAAATGCTCATATTACAGAGTTCAGTAATAATAAAATGTGTATGTAAAGAAAATAACAAAAAGAGGTGAGCTTGGACTGTTAGTGATCTATGTTTTCTCTTGACTTGCCAACATACATTCTACCGCAGGAGAGAGAGCGAGAAAGAGAGAGAAAAATAAAGAGAAAGGGAGGGAGAGAGTGAGTGAGTGCAACAGGCTGTCAAAGCAAATTAGTAGGCTATGCATCCCACTGTGTTTTAAAGTACTAGAGAGAGAGAGTGTAATGACATATGACAGAGGGAAGGGGGGGGGAACTGTTTATGACAGGCAGCGGGAGGAAGAGAGAGTGCATATGAGAGAGAGATTACATTAACCATCAGACATTATGATCCTAAGCAGATTACATGGCTGGGAAAATGACAGGGGCCATCCCATAAGGCTTTTACCATGACGATCACATAAACACTAGCCAAGCACAGGCTTCAACAGCCAAAGCAGGTCAAGAAAAAAAATGTCAGTCGGAAGGCACCATAGCCACACTAGCGTCAATGTCAGTAGGAAGGGACCATAGCAACACTAGCGTCAATGTCAGTAGGAAGGCACCATAGCAACACTAGCGTCAATGTCAGTAGGAAGGGACCATAGCAACACTAGCGTCAATGTCAGTAGGAAGGCACCATAGCAACACTAGCGTCAATGTCAGTAGGAAGGGACCATAGCAACACTAGCGTCAATGTCAGTAGGAAGGGACCATAGCAACACTAGCGTCAATGTCAGTAGGAAGGGACCATAGCAACACTAGCGTCAATGTCAGTAGGAAGGGACCATAGCAACACTAGCGTCAATGTCAGTAGGAAGGGACCATAGCAACACTAGCGTCAATGTCAGTAGGAAGGGACCATAGCAACACTAGCGTCAATGTCAGTCAATGTCAGTAGGAAGGGACCATAGCTAGTGTCAACACTAGCGTCAATGTCAGTAGGAAGGGGGACCAGCGTCAATGTCAGTAGGAAGGGACCATAGCAACTAGCGTCAATGTCAGTAGGAAGGGTAGCAACACTAGTCAATGTCAGTAGGAAGGGACCATAGCAACACTAGCGTCAATGTCAGTAGGAAGGGACCATAGCAACACTAGCGTCAATGTCAGTAGGAAGGGACCATAGCAACAATGTCAATGTCAGTAGGAAGGAAGTCAATGTCACCATAGCAACACTAGCGTCAATGTCAGTAGGAAGGGACCATAGTAGGAAGTAGGAGGGACCATAGCAACACTAGTGTCAATGTCAGTAGGAAGGGAATGTCAGTCAGTAGGAAGGGACCACTAGCGTCAAGCAAGGGACCATAGCAACACTAGTATTAGCGTCAATGTCAGTAGGAAGGGACCATAGCAACACTAGCGTCAATGTCAGTAGGAAGGGACCATAGCAACACTAGCGTCAATGTCAGTAGGAAGGGACCTTAGCCACACTAGCGTCAATGTCAGTAGGAAGGCACCATAGCAACACTAGCGTCAATGTCAGTAGGAAGGGACCATAGAGCGTCAATGTCAGTAGGAAGGGACCTTAGCCACACTAGCGTCAATGTCAGTAGGAAGGGACCATAACAACAGCGTCAATGAAGGGGACCATAGCAACACTAGCGTCAATGTCAGTAGGAAGGGACCATAGCAACACTAGCGTCAATGTCAGTAGGAAGGGACCATAGCAACACTAGCAATGTCAATGTCAGTAGGAAGGACCATAGCAACACTAGCGTCAATGTCAGTAGGAAGGGACCATAGCAACACTAGCGTCAATGTCAGTAGGAAGGGACCATAGCAACACTAGCGTCAATGTCAGTAGGAAGGGACCATAGCAACACTAGCGTCAATGTCAGTAGGAAGGGACAATGTCATAGGAAGGGACCATAGCGCCACTAGCGTCAATGTCAGTAGGAAGGGACCTTAGCGACACTAGCGTCAATGTCAGTAGGAAGGGACCTTAGCGACACTAGCGTCACTGTCAGTAGGAAGGGACCATAGCGACACTAGCGTCAATGTCAGTAGGAAGGGACCTTAGCGACACTAGCGTCAATGTCAGTAGGAAGGGACCATAGCGACACTAGTGTCAATGTCAGTAGGAAGGGACCTTAGCGACACTAGCGTCAATGTCAGTAGGAAGGGACCATGTCAGTATAGTATAGTGTAGCATAGCATAGAATAGTATAGCGTATCCCATAGGGAAATGAAAGTGTACCATTCTATAGCAGAATATTACATTGATGCTAGTATGGTTGTACTTCATTATAAGCCTTCCTCACCATCTTAAAAAAGCATGCCCCATTCAAGAAATTTAGATCCAGGAACAGATATAGCCCTTGGTTCTCTCCAGACCTGACTGCCCTTAACTAACACAAAGTCATCCTATGGCGTTCTGCATTAGCATCGAACAGCCCCGTGATATGCAACTTTTCAGGGAAGCTCGAAACCAATATACACAGGCAGATAGAAAAGACAAGGCTAGCTTTTTCAAGCAGAAATTTGCTTCCTGCAACACAAACTCAAGAAAGTTCTAGGGCACTGTAAAGTCCATGGAGAATAAGAACACCTCCTCCCAGCTGCCCACTGCACTGAAGATAGGAGACACTGTCACCACTGATAAATCCACTATAATTGAGAATTTCAATTAACATTTTTCTACGACTGACCATGCTTTCCACCTGGCTACCCCAACCCCAGTCAACAGCACTGCACCCCCCACAGCAACTCGCCCAAGACTTCCCCATTTCTCCTTCTCCCAAATCCAGTCAGCTGATGTTCTGAAAGAGCTGCAAAATCTGGACCCCTACAAATCAGCCGGGCTAGACAATCTGGACCCTTTCTTTCTAAAATTATCTGCCGAAATTGTTGCCACCCCTATTACTAGCCTGTTCAACCTCTCTTTCGTGTCGTCTGAGAATCCAAAAGATTGGAAAGCAGCTGCGGTCATCCCCCTCTTCAAAGGGGGGACACTCTTGACCCAAACTGCTACAGACCTATCTATCCTACCCTGCCTTTCTATGGTCTTTGAAAGTCAAGTCAACAAACAGATTACCGACCATTTCGAATCCCACCATACCTTCTCTGCTTTGCAATGTGTTTTCAGAGCTGGTCATGGGTGCACCTCAGCCACGCTCAAGGTCCTAAACGATATCTTAACAGCCATCGATAAGAAACAATACTGTGCAGCTGTATTCATTGACCTGGCCAAGGCTTTCGACTCTGTCAATTACCACACCCTCAACGGCAGACTCGACAGCCCTGGTTTCTCAAATGATTGCTTCGCCTGGTTCACCAACTACTTCTCTGATAGAGTTCAGTGTGTCAAATCGGAGGGTCTCTTGTCCTGGCCTCTGGCAGTTTCTATGGGGGTGCCACAGGGTTCAATTCTTGGACCGACTCTCTTCTCTGTATACATCAATGATGTCGCTCTTGCTGCTGGTGAGTCTCTGATCCACCTCTATGCGGTCGACACCATTCTGTATACTTCTGGCCCTTCTTTGGACACTGTGTTAACAACCCTACAGGCGAGCTTCAATGCCATACAACTCTCCTTCCGTGGCCTCGAATTGCTTTTAAATTCAAGTAAAACTAAATGCATGCTCTTCAACCGATCGCTGCCTGCACTTGCCCGCCTGTCCAACATCACTACTCTGGACGGCTCTGACTTAGAATATGTGGACAACTACAAATACCTAGGTGTCTGGTTAGACTGTAAACTCTCCTTCCAGACTCACATCAAACATATCCAATCCAAAGTTAAATCTAGAATTGGCTTCCTATTCTCAACAAAGCATCCTTCACTCATGCTGCCAAACATACCCTTGTAAAACCGACCATCCTACCAATCCTCGACTTCGGCGATGTCATTTACAAAATAGCCTCCAATACCCTTCTCAATAAATTGGATGCAGTCTATCACAGTGCCATCCGTTTTGTCACCAAAGCCCCATATACTGCGACCTGTACGCTCTCGTTGGCTGGCCCTCGCTTCATACTCGTCGCCAAACCTGGTCATCTACAAGACCCTGCTAGGTAAAGTCCCCCCTTATCTCAGCTCGCTGGTCACCATAGCAGCACCCACCTGTAGCACGCACTCCAGCAGGTATATCTCTCTGGTCACCCCCAAAACCAATTCTTCCTTTGGCCGCCTTTCCTTCCAGTTCTCTGCTGACTGGAACGAACTACAAAAATCTCTGAAACTGGAAACACTTATCTCTCTCACTAGCTTTAAGCACCAGCTGTCAGAGCAGCTCACAGATTACTGCACCTGTACATAGCCCAACTAACTATTTAGCCCAAACAACTACAACTACCTCTTTCCCTACTGTATTTATTTATTTTGCTCCTTTGCACCCCATTATTTCTATTTCTACTTTGCACATTCTTCCACTGCAAATCTACCATTCCAGTGTTTTACTTGCTATATTGTATTTACTTTGCCACCATGGCCTTTTTTTGCCTTTACCTCCCTTATCTCTTCTCATTTGCTCACATTGTATAAAGACTTATTTTTCTACTGTGTTATTGACTGTATGTTTGTTTTACTCCATGTGTAACTCTGTGTCGTTGTATGTGTTCTCAACTTGCCTACCTGGTTAAATAGAGGTGAAATAAATAAAAATAAAAATAAATAAATAAATAAGGGTACTTACTATATTATGCTGCTGGTGCTAGTGTTTAATATTCTGGACATTAATAAAGTACGTATAGTATACAATCTGTGTTGTTCAGTGCTATTGACAACCATGTAGAAGTTTTGTCAAGCACACGGAAAAGCTGTCTCAACCGAACAAATTAAGGATGTGTGATCCCTCAACTTCTCTCTCAGTTTACACCTCAGGAGGTTAATGCCGTTGGCTAATTGAGCTCAGTGGATTTTAAAAGAACCCTTTTTTTTGCAGGCAGCCCATGTAAAAGGGGCCTGCGTCAATAGGTCAACTTCACATCCTGTCCTGTTGTTGTTTGTACTGTCGCCTATTGGCTCCCCGGGAGAGGGTAATGAGCCCCAGTGGACTCTGGGAACATCTCTCGTTTACGGGAAGTTGTTAATGAACTGCACTGTGATTGGTGGGTGTGTGTGTGTGGGGGGGGGGAGTATTGGGGGATTCCTGTGCATCCCTTCTGATGTCATCCTTTGTGAGGAAATTTGACTGTGTCATTCAGCACAGGAAATACCAAAAAGATACGATAATTCTCATGCGGAGAATGTCAATGACATTCTAAAAGGGTGTGATTATCTAATCATTTTTTTCTTTAATATAGACATACCCTCTACATCCAATAACAAAGAGAGAATGCTCAAGGTCCTTGCCTATCTTTGTAAAGATGTGAGGAATCAAGGAAATGCAATTGAGATTCTCCCATGGTTTAGCTGCAGGCTAAATAACTAACTAGCAGCTCCATCTGCTGGGTGCATTGAGCACACACTAATTTAAATTGTATTTAAATTGACATCATCTCAATTGAGCTGTTTCTTGAGCTTAATCAAACACCTACAACAGTATGGGAATCAAGTAAGGCTTATCTAAGGGGCCAAATTATTTTGCAGAGTGCAAGATTAAGGAAGTCCAATATTCAACACCTTGGGGAACTTACAAATAACATTTTGGATTTGAATATGGCATATTCACACTCTTCATCTGCAGACTAAAACAATGTTTGACACTTCAGACAGACAGTTTGATCTTCTTTCAACTCGACAAGCTGAAAACATTAGTAAATCTCGATACCAGAATTATGAAAATGGAGAGAAATCAGGGAAAATGTTAGCACACCAGCTGCGTCAGAGAAGTGCAAGTCAAGCCGTAGCTGAGATAACTGACGAGCTGGGTAACACATATATCGATCATTTAGAGATCAATTGATGCTTTCATAACGTTTACTCACGATTGTATACTACGGAATCCGACAACTTCTTTAAGAACTTAGATATTCCTAGAGTTGAACCTGACAGCTGCTGAATTGGAAGAAGAGTTCTCTGTAGAAGAGATTGTGTTGGCAATTAAATCTATGCAGTGTGTTAAATCCTCTGGGCCTGACGGATTTCAGAGTGAATTCAAAATATAATTCTCAGATCAACTTTGTCCTCTCTTGCTTTCTGTATTGAAGGAATCCTTCTCCTCGAACTCTTTACCCTCAACAATGAGACAGGATTGTACTGTATTTCACTTGTTCTGTAAAAAGGAAGGCCAATTTCTTTATTAAAATGCTTGCTGCCATTTTGAGTCAATCAATCAATCAAATGTATATATAATGCCCTTCTTACATCAGCTGATGTCACAAAGTGCTGTACAGAAACCCAGCCTAAAACACCAAACCGCAAGCAATACAGGTGTAGAAGCAGGGTGGCTAGGAAAATCTCCATAGAAAGTCTGTCCTTCCCTCCACTATCTCTACAGATCAAACTGGTTTAATTAAAAATAATCATCATTTTTGTCAACATCGGACGTCTTTATGGTATACTTTATAATCCCTCTTCATCTGACAGTCCAGAGATATTGTTATCACTTGATGCTGAGAAGGCATTTGATCGGGTGGAGTGGGATTACCTTTTCTATACTCTCAAACCATTTGGTTTTGGTTCCAATTTTATATCCTGGATCAAAGTCCTTTACTCTTCCCTTGTGGCTGCAGTAAGCACAAATAATAACCTTTCGTTCGATCTCCAACAATTATAAATGAAACAACGTTTTCATCACTATTGATGTTCATTGCCTTGAACTGAACAAATTGAAGGACACATTTTAGAAACATAATTTTATGGAAATGATAGAGTTTTATTTATTTTACTAGGCAAGTCAGTTAAGAACAAATTCTTATTTTCAATGACGGCCTAGGAACAGTGGGTTAACTGCCTGTTCAGGGGCAGTATGACAGATTTGTACCTTGTCAGCTCGGGGATTTGAACTTGCAACCTTCCGGGCCTAGTCCAACGCTCTAACCACTAGGCTACCCTGCTGCCCCAATGAGCCCCATTGAACACAAATTATGGCTAGTCTACACACCACATGAGGGACAGAGTTTTACTGTGTGTGTGTGTTCCAAATGTATTCCTTGCCCTTGATGCATGTGTACTGTGTCTTCTGTGTCCACACACATCGCTTCTTCTTGTTGCTACCGGCTGCAATCTAGAAGGATGAAAACACTTAGTTCAGCGATTTTACTAATATCTCACTCACTCACATATATAGTTACAGCAGGCCAAGGTAGGAGAGTCATACACACTTACATGCAACAACATCACTCACACTTACTTCCTGTATTGGAGTTGTTGGTTCTGTGGGTCGGGGTGGATGGGGTCCCAGCATCCTCCTCCTCAATCCTCCTCACGATGGCTGCAGAAGCTGGGGTCCTTGGGATATGTTGCCTCCTCTGTTCCAATCTGGGTTCAACGCCATCCAGATGACAAACGCGTTGTACGCCGAGATGTCCAAGATGTTGAAGAATATCACAAGTGGCCAGCGTAGGGTTCTTCTTTTGCACATATAGCCAGTCACCAGCTTGTCTAAATTGTCCACCCCTCCTTTTGTGGCATTGTAATCCATTATGATTTCTGTTTTTTGATGTTCCTGGCCACAGATTCTCCCATCCCTGTGCAGTGTGCTCATGGGTACCACATTTTGCCTTTCTTTGGCACGTAGGACACTAGGGACGTGTCGGCAGTGAACACAAACTTAGAGGAATTGATAGGCCTGTTTGTATTCAACAGCTGAGGTGGAAGCTCTGGCTTGTTTTTTCGTATTGTTCCTACCATTGTCAGCTTCCTCTTAATGAGCTCCTGTCCTAGCTTATGCGAAGTAAAAAAGTTATTGCATGTGATGTTGTGGCCACGGAGTCCCTGTGTCACGTCCAGGACAACCCACATCCCTTGGTTCTCCTCCATCTAGCTTACCCATATACACTTGCAAGTTCCACACATATGAGGAAGTAGCATCACAGGCAGCCCAGATCTTGATTACATATTTTGTTTAGACGGTATGTACTGCCTGAAGGGGTAGCAGCCCCTAAATGGTATAAGTTGCTCATCAACAGTAACGTTGGGCCCTGGGTTGTAAAACAGGGGAAGGCGGTCCACCCACTTGTACCACACTGACCTGATTGCAGCTAGCTTGTCTTTCTGCACTGACCTGATTGCAGCTAGCTGGTCTCTCTGCACTGACCTGATAGCAGCCAGCTTGTCTCTCTGCACTGACCTGATAGCAGCTAGCTTGTCTCTCTGCACTGACCTGATTGCAGCCAGCTTGTCTCTCTGCACTGACCTGATTGCAGCCAGCTTGTCTCTCTGCACTGACCTGATTGCAGCTAGCTTGTCTCTCTGCACTGACCTGATTACAGCCAGCTTGTCTCTCTGCACTGACCTGATTGCAGCTAGCTTGTCTCTCTGCACTGACCTGACTGCAGTTAGCTTTGTCTCTCTGCACCTGACCTGATGAGCAGCTAGCTTGTCTCTCTGCACTGACCTGATTTCAGCTAGCTTGTCTCTCTGCACTGACCTGATTGCAGCTAGCTTGTCTCTCTGCACTGACCTGATTGCAGCTAGCTTGTCTCTCTGCACTGACCTGATTGCAACTAGCTTGTCTCTCTGCACTGACCTGATTGCAGCCAGCTTGTCTCTCTGCACTGACCTGATTGCAGCTAGCTTGTCTCTCTGCACTGACCTGATTGCAACTAGCTTGTCTCTCTGCACTGACCTGATAGCAGCTAGCGTGTCTCTCTGCACTGACCTGATAGCAGCTAGCTTGTCTCTCTGCCGCTGAGCTGGTCTGGTGTCTCGGTTAGAGAAGCGGATAATCATGGAAATAATGTGGAAGTTTCCCAGAGACATTGTGGCGCAGAAAAGTTCTCTGCCAGTTTCTGAATCCCACAGTGGTTCTGTAGAGTCCACATTGGATCTGAAAACGCCAGCAAGGATAAGAACCCCAAGGTATGTATGGAAATGACTTCGGTCCAGCTCCTTCCTCTCTCCAAAAATACACCTTCCTTCCAAATGAGTGCAGTCCAGAATGATTTTCTGGATGGTATCTGGGATGATCAGTTCAAAAGAAGACT
This sequence comes from Oncorhynchus masou masou, assembly GCF_036934945.1. NCBI lineage: Eukaryota > Metazoa > Chordata > Actinopteri > Salmoniformes > Salmonidae > Oncorhynchus > Oncorhynchus masou. The sequence continues at coordinate 34,110,889 of NC_088230.1, forward strand.
ATATGTCCTGTACATGAGAAACCACCATCCGCATCGGCCCTGGTTGTATCGTTATCACATTGGCAGCCATGCGGGGTGGCTCATTCCTTGGGCAAGAAGAACATTCAATTTCACAATTTTTTGACATATTTCTCCTCCTGCAGACTGCAGATTTGCTGGTTGCTGACGGGCTGGTCCTGGGGCTGGCTGCTGACGGGCTGGTCCTGGGGCTGGTTGCTGACGGGCTGGTCCTGGGGCTGGTTGCTGATGGGCTGGTCCTGGGGCTGGTTGCTGATGGACTGGTCCTTTGCTGACGGGCTGGTCCTGGGGCTGGCTGCTGACGGGCTGGTCCTGGGGCTGGTTGCTGACGGGCTGGTCCTGGGGCTGGCTGCTGACGGGCTGGTCCTGGGGCTGGTTGCTGACGGGCTGGTCCTGGGGCTGGTTGCTGATGGACTGGTCCTGGGGCTGGTTGCTGACGGGCTGGTCCTGGGGGTGGTTGCTGATGGGCTGGTCCTGGGGGTGGCTGAGGGTCAATCTCATCCTCTTCTTCCAACTCACTGTCAGACTCCGAATTGACAAACATGATCCTGATATTCAGAAAGTCCTTTATCTTTCAAAGTGGAAGAAGCTCTTGCCACACTAGCTTCTCTCTCTGCAAAAATGATTTCTAAGGCCCTCTGAGCAGAGATTATTTATGCCATACTGATTGATTGTGGTAATGAGTCACACATGCAAAGCTATTTATTTGTTGTGTACCTCCCCCAATTTGAACCTGGCTGGGTACAGTGTGGGAAACTACTGCATTTTTTACAATGTATCGAAATAATGTGTCAAAATAATGTATTGTAATAACATTGTACAGGTTCCCACAAGACATTGTGTAGTTTCACACACTACAAAGGGTAAAGAGCACGAGAACAGCGTGAGACAGGCAGACAGGCAGGGAGACAGACAGGTTCTTGGTGCTAAATTGAAACAGCAAGCCCAGGGAGGAGTAAGACAGAGTGAAGGTGGACAGTGGACCCGAACACCACATTGTCACACCCTGATCTGGTTCCTTGTGATTGTCTCCACCCAGGTGTCGCTTGTTATTCCCCAGTGTATATATCCCCTGTGTTTCCTGTCTCTCTGGGCCAGTATATATCCCTGTGTTTCCTGTCTCTCTGGGCCAGTATATATCCCCGTGTTTCCTGTCTCTCTGGGCCAGTATATATCCCCGTGTTTCCTGTCTCTCTGGGCCAGTATATATCCCCGTGTTTCCTGTCTCTCTGGGCCAGTATATATCCCCGTGTTTCCTGTCTCTCTGGGCCAGTATATATCCCCGTGTTTCCTGTCTCTCTGGGCCAGTATATATCCCCGTGTTTCCTGTCTCTCTGGGCCAGTATATATCCCCGTGTTTCCTGTTTCCTCTCTGGGCCAGTATATATCCCCGTGTTTCCTGTCTCTCTGGGCCAGTATATATCCCCGTGTTTCCTGTCTCTCTGGGCCGTGTTTCCTGTCTCTCTGGTCCAGTATATATCCCGTGTTTCCTGTCTCTCTGGTGTTTCCTGTCCAGTATATATCCCCGTGTTTCCTGTCCCTCGTGTTTCCTGTCCTCTCTGGGCCAGTATATATCCCTGTGTTTCCTGTCTCTCTGGGCCAGTATATATCCCTGTGTTTCCTGTCTCTCTGGGCCAGTATATATCCCCGTGTTTCCTGTCTCTCTGGGCCAGTATATATCCCCGTGTTTCCTGTCTCTCTGGGCCAGTATATATCCCCGTGTTTCCTTTCCTGTCTCTCAGTATATGTTTCCTGTCTCTCTGGGCCAGTATATATCCCCGTGTTTCCTGTCTCTCTCAGTATATATCGTGTTTCTGTCTCTCTGGGCCAGTATATATCCCCGTGTTTCCTGTCTCTCTGGGCCAGTATATATTCCCGTGTTTCCTGTCTCTCTGGGCCAGTATATATCCCCGTGTTTCCTGTCTCTCTGGGCCAGTATATATCCCCGTGTTTCCTGTCTCTCTGGGCCAGTATATATCCCCGTCTTTCCTGTCTCTCTGGGCCAGTATATATCCCTGTGTTTCCTGTCTCTCTGGGCCAGTATTTATCCCCATGTTTCCTGTCTCTCTGGGCCAGTATATATCCCCGTGTTTCCTGTCTCTCTGGGCCAGTATATATCCCCGTGTTTCCTGTCTCTCTGGGCCAGTATATATCCCCGTGTTTCCTGTCTCTCTGGGCCAGTTGGGCCAGTCTTGTTTTCCAAGTCAACCTGGGCCAGCGTGTTTTTCCTTGCTCCTATTTTTCCCAGTCTCTGTTTGTTTCTAGTCCTCCTGGTTTCGACCCTTGCCTGTCCTGACTCCGAACCCGGCTGCCTGACCACTCTGCCTGTTCTGACTACCAGCATGCCTGTTCTGACTACCAGCCTGCCTATCCTCTTGTTCTGTTTTGGACTCGGATCTGGTTTCTGACCCCTCCCTGGCCTGACCTCGAGACTGCCTATCGTCTGGTACTATTCGGACTCTGACCTGGTTTCTGAACTCTCGCCTGTCCCCGACCTGCCTTTGCCTACTCCCTTTGTTATAATAAATATCGGCGCTCTACCATCTGCCCCCTGTGTCTGCGTTTTGGTCTCGCCTTGTGCCCTTATACACATATGTAATATAAATGTGTAGGGGGGTGCACAGTGTGCTTATTTTACATGTTCTTCACAGCAAATGAGCCAAGGCCAATGAGTCTCAGGTTGAATTTTTTTATTTTTTATTGTATCATTTTTTATTTGAGTTAACATTGAAAATGGATCCCACAGACCCAAACACCACACAAGGGTTAAATAACATTCTCTCTATCATTATTAGACGTGGTGTTTCCTATCTGATCTGGAAATGGGATCTCCTTACTGAACTACATTGATATGGGTTTTGCGTCTTTTGAACAGTTAAGTACAAAAGGCAAATATTCCTACATCCCATTTCTTTCGGTACCTACAACTGCGTAGTTTTGTATCTTAAATATTGTAGCCACTTCCCATCATGCCAACTTTCCTCCCATATAGTTAACACTTATATAAAAAGGGACATAAGTTTAGTCTATATGTTATTAAACTCCCACAATCTGGAATCCCTGAATTTGCTTCAGAACCAATAGGAAGAGGATTTAGGCGAACAACTTGCAGATTAAATTGGCAGAGTATGCTTCAGAGAATACATTCTTCATCTATATGTCTAAGACATGTTGCAATTACATTTAAAATAGTTAATCGGTTGCATTGATCAAGGGTAAAATGATCCAAGATTAGACCAGAACTAGATCCCACTCGTGACGGATATAAGCAGGGTCCCGCTACTTTATTGCCATGTGCCAAATTGAGAGTGGCACCACAGGAAGCCCCTCTAAACAGTTCTATGGAGTGGCACCACAGGAAGCCCTCTAAACAGTTATATGGAGTGGCACCACAGGAAGCCCCTCTAAACAGTTATATGGAGTGGCACCACAGGAAGCCCCTCTAAACAGTTCTATGGAGTGGCACCACAGGAAGCCCCCCCTCTAAACAGTTCTATGGAGTGGCACCACAGGAAGCCCCTCTAAACAGTTCTATGGAGTGGCACCACAGGAAGCCCCTCTAAACAGTTCTATGGAGTGGCACCACAGGAAGCCCCTCTAAACAGTTCTATGGAGTGGCACCACAGGAAGCCCCTCTAAACAGTTCTATGGAGTGGCACCACAGGAAGCCCCTCTAAACAGTTCTATGGAGTGGCACCACAGGAAGCCCCTCTAAACAGTTCTATGGAGTGGCACCACAGGAAGCCCCTCTAAACAGTTCTATGGAGTGGCACCACAGGAAGCCCCTCTAAACAGTTCTATGGAGTGGCACCACAGGAAGCCCCTCTAAACAGTTCTATGGAGTGGCACCACAGGAAGCCCCTCTAAACAGTTCTATGGAGTGGCACCACAGGAAGCCCCTCTAAACAGTTCTATGGAGTGGCACCACAGGAAGCCCCTCTAAACAGTTCTATGGAGTGGCACCACAGGAAGCCCCTCTAAACAGTTCTATGGAGTGGCACCACAGGAAGCCCCTCTAAACAGTTCTATGGAGTGGCACCACAGGAAGCCCCTCTAAACAGTTCTATGGAGTGGCACCACAGGAAGCCCCTCTAAACAGTTCTATGGAGTGGCACCACAGGAAGCCCCTCTAAACAGTTCTATGGAGTGGCACCACAGGAAGCCCCTCTAAACAGTTCTATGGAGTGGCACCACAGGAAGCCCCTCTAAACAGTTCTATGGAGTGGCACCACAGGAAGCCCCTCTAAACAGTTCTATGGAGTGGCACCACAGGAAGCCCTCTAAACAGTTCTATGGAGTGGCACCACAGGAAGCCCCTCTAAACAGTTCTATGGAGTGGCACCACAGGAAGCCCCTCTAAACAGTTCTATGGAGTGGCACCACAGGAAGCCCCTCTAAACAGTTCTATGGAGTGGCACCACAGGAAGCCCCTCTAAACAGTTCTATGGAGTGGCACCACAGGAAGCCCCTCTAAACAGTTCTATGGAGTGGCACCACAGGAAGCCCCTCTAAACAGTTCTATGGAGTGGCACCACAGGAAGCCCCTCTAAACAGTTATATGGAGTGGCACCACAGGAAGCCCCTCTAAACAGTTCTATGGAGTGGCACCACAGGAAGCCCCTCTAAACAGTTCTATGGAGTGGCACCACAGGAAGCCCCTCTAAACAGTTCTATGGAGTGGCACCACAGGAAGCCCCTCTAAACAGTTCTATGGAGTGGCACCACAGGAAGCCCCTCTAAACAGTTCTATGGAGTGGCACCACAGGAAGCCCCTCTAAACAGTTCTATGGAGTGGCACCACAGGAAGCCCCTCTAAACAGTTCTATGGAGTGGCACCACAGGAAGCCCCTCTAAACAGTTCTATGGAGTGGCACCACAGGAAGCCCCTCTAAACAGTTCTATGGAGTGGCACCACAGGAAGCCCCTCTAAACAGTTCTATGGAGTGGCACCACAGGAAGCCCCTCTAAACAGTTCTATGGAGTGGCACCACAGGAAGCCCCTCTAAACAGTTCTATGGAGTGGCACCACAGGAAGCCCCTCTAAACAGTTCTATGGAGTGGCACCACAGGAAGCCCCTCTAAACAGTTCTATGGAGTGGCACCACAGGAAGCCCCTCTAAACAGTTCTATGGAGTGGCACCACAGGAAGCCCCTCTAAACAGTTCTATGGAGTGGCACCACAGGAAGCCCCTCTAAACAGTTCTATGGAGTGGCACCACAGGAAGCCCCTCTAAACAGTTCTATGGAGTGGCACCACAGGAAGCCCCTCTAAACAGTTCTATGGAGTGGCACCACAGGAAGCCCCTCTAAACAGTTCTATGGAGTGGCACCACAGGAAGCCCCTCTAAACAGTTCTATGGAGTGGCACCACAGGAAGCCCCTCTAAACAGTTCTATGGAGTGGCACCACATGGGAAGCCCCTCTAAACAGTTCTATGGAGTGGCACCACAGGAATTTACTATTCTAAACAGTTACTATTTGAATGGAAGGATGGCACCACATTGGAAGGAAGTTAAACATTCTAGCTGGAAAGTGGCACCACAGGGATCTGCAATTACATTTTATAACAGCAACCTTTCCTTTCTTTGTAGAAGACATGGACCACAGGAATTTCCCTCTCTAAACAGTCTTCTCTGGAGTGGCACCACAGGAAGACCAATCTAAACAGTGTCCTATGGAGTGGCACCACAGGAACACCCTCTAAACAGTTCTATGGAGTGGCACACAGAAGACTGAACACAATCACCCACAACTAAAATGGGACCACAGGAAGAAAACAGGTTACCTAAGTATGGATTCTCAATCAGAGACAACAATCGACAGGATTGAGAACCCCTCTAAACATATGGAGTGACTACCACAGGAAACTCACGCCCTGACCAAACTAACACAGACATAATAAAGGAACTAAGAGTGGACACCTAAAGAGAATTAGAATCTGTATGACTATTTTTACTCCCTCTGAATATTACTCAAATTTGATATCACAGGAACCTGCTTTAAAAGTCTGGTTTTGGGTTGGGGCTCTTTTGGAGCATGGAAGGGTTGGGGCACCACAGGAAGCCCCTCTAAACATTCTGTTGGAGCATGGAGGGTTGGGGTGGGTTTGATTTGGAAGAACCTATGGAGTGTGTAAACATGGGAGGGTTGGGGTGGGTTTGATTTGGTGGCACCACAGGAAGCCCCGTGTGTATTCTGTTGGAGCATGGGAGGGTTGGGGTGGGTTGATTTGGTAGGGGAACCGTGTGTATTCTGTTGGAGCATGGGAGGGTTGGGGTGGGTTTGATTTGGTAGGGGAACCGTGTGTATTCTGTTGGAGCATGGGAGGGTTGGGGTGGGTTTGATTTGGTAGGGGAACAGTGTATTCTGTTGGAGCACAGGAGCCCTCTGGGTTTGATTTGGCAGGGGAACCGTGTGTATTCTGTTGGAGCATGGGAGGGTTGGGGTGGGTTTGAAGAACCGTGTGTATTCTGTTGGAGCATGGGAGGGTTGGGGTGGGTTTGATTTGGTAGGGGATCCGTGTGTGTTTTGCTGTCTACCTGTTCTGTCTGTATTATCTGTATAATCATAAACATGAAAAGTAAAGAAAATCTTTCTAAATTGACATTCAATGTTCAAATCTGTAATTGGAACCACAGACTATATAACCTCTACGATGGGACTGTGTTACAGCTCAGTGCTGTTTATGACAGATTTGGTTTCTCACACAGACAACTGTCATCCACCATGCCTCCTATTAGTCTTATGGGATAAGTGGCAATTGATCAGGAGGAGCACAAGTAAAATCAATTTGAATACAATCAATACTCATCTCCCATACATACAGTACAGCCATCATAATGTCACTATAAGAAACAAATGTCTGTTGTAATATACTCAGTTGAACTAGATGTTTATTTATCAATCTAGGATTGTGAATATATCCCAAATAACCCATGTTTTCCAGAAATCCCGCTTGGAAGATTCCAGGAATCAGGAGGGGAAGCCCTCTAAATCCTCAGTTCCATGATTTCTGGAAAATCATGGGAATTTTAAAAAGCTTCTTTAATTTTTGCAATCCAGTAGTGAATCAATCACCAAAATCACAAAGCTCTTACTTGTCTCCTCTATACAGTATATTTCCACAGTCAATAAATGTAATCTCTTGGAGTTCTATCAACCAGCAACGCTGTCTGGTAGACCAGCACAGAGCTGATTGGAGGGCACCACAGGGCCATCTAAACTATGGAGGAAGCGTACAGGAAGCCCTCTAAAAAAAAGTGAGTGGTGAAATGGCAGCACCTACTCCCCTCCCCTCCCCGGGCTGTCAATCAAATCACATGAAAGGGAGAGTATTGGGAGATTATAAACAAACATTTTCTCATCTCCCTCTTTCATTGGATCTCTCTCTCTCTGAGATATTTGTCAATGTGTTTGTGGGGTTTAAATGATCAAAAAAAAAGGACAGACAGTGCAATTACTAACTAATTTTCATGCACAATGTTTCCTTTTCCAGCCAAAGCTCCATGTCGACCTGGGGGCTTTTCAACTCATAAAGGATTCAGCACCACCCTGACAGAAGCTTGCAACTCACCGTATGAACACCCTCTGTAAGGAGGGGGCAAAAGAGGATTGACCAGATAAATGGTTGTAATACCATGAAGACACCGCAGAAGGGGCTGTTTGCAAATTTATAAATTACCCAATAAATTACCATTTTGATCATTATGAAATATACATTAGGCATACAGCAAGTAACAGAGGACTATATTAATGTTGAAATACTGGCAATTTTTGTACATAGGAAATGCATAACATAACATGTAACATTTCCCTTGCTGATTGAAACCATACCAGGCCAAACACACAAACACAACACAGAAAAAACACACAGACACACACCCACACTCACACACTGACCAAACTACACACAGACATAACACAGGTAGTTGTCAGAGAGTAGTTGTCATGTCAGTAGAGTAGTTGTCAGTATTTACCTCTTGTTTGATTAGTTGTCAGTCAAGTAGTTGTCATCACACCTAGTTGTCAGTCTGAGTTTTGTCAGTTAGAGCTAGTTGGAGCAGAGAAGTTGTCAGTAGAGTAGTTGTCAATTGAGTAGGTGAACAATAGAGTAGTTTCAGTTGGTAGTTGTCATGGGAGTAGTTGTCAGTGGAGTTTGATTTGGAGTAGTTCAGTAGGGGAGTAGTTGTTAGTTCTAGTTGAGCATGGGAGTAGTTGTCAGTAGGGAGTTGTCATTTGGTAGGGGTCCGTAGTGTAGTTGTCTGTTGGAGTAGTTGGGAGAGTAGTTGTCATGTCAGTAGAGTAGTTGTCAGTAGAGTAGTTGTCAGTAGAGTAGTCTGTTGGAGCATGGGAGTAGTTGGGGTGGGTTTGATTTCAGTAGAGTAGTTGAACAGTAGAGTAGTCTGTTGGAGCATGGGAGTAGTTGTCAGTAGAGTAGTTGTCATTTGGTAGGGGTCAATAGAGTATTTGTGGAGCATGGGAGTAGTTGTCAGTAGAGTTTGTCATGTCAGTAGAGTAGTTGTCAGTTGGAGCATGGGAGTAGTTGGGGTGAGTAGTTTGATTTGAGTAGGGGATCAGTAGAGTAGTTGTCAGTGTCTAGGAAGTAGTTGTTCTAGAGTATTATCATGTCAGTAGAGTAGTTGTCAGTAGAGTAGTTGTCAGTAGAAAGTTGTCAGTACATTCAATGTTCAAATCTGTAGTTGTCACCACAGAGTATATAACCTCTACGATAGGGACTGTGTTACAGCTCAGTAGAGTTTTGTCAATAGAGTAGTTGTCACACAGTCAAACAGTTGTCAGTATAGTATGCATATAGTAGTCTTATGGGAGTAGAGTAGTTGATCAGTAGGAGTAGAGCACAAGTAAAATCAAGTTTGAATACAATCAATAGTCATTGTCATAGATACAGTCAGCCATCATAATGTCATATCAGAAACAAGTAGTCTGTTGTAAGTATTGTCAGTTGTCAGTAGATAGTTGTCATTCAGTCAATCTAGTTGTTAGTAGAGTATTGTCAATAAGTGTTTTCCAGAAGTTGTCAGTAGAAGATTCCATGAATCAGTAGAGTAGTTGTCAGTAGAAAGTTGTCATGTCAGTAGAGTTTTGTCATGTCAGTAGAGTAGTTGTCAGTAGAGTAGTTGTCAATAGAGTAGTTGTCATGTCAGTAGAGTAGTTGTCAGTAGAGTAATTTTTGTCAATCCAGTAGTGAATCAATCACCAGTTGTCATGTCAGTAAGTCTTGTCTAGAGTAGTCCTCAGTAGAGTAGTTGTCATGTCAGTCAATAGTTGTCATGTAATTCTTAGTAGAGTTCTATCAACCAGCAAGTTGTAGTAGACCAGTTGTCACAGAGCTATTGGAGGGAAGAGTAGTTGAAGTAGAGTAGTTGAAATGTCAGCAGAGTAGTTGTCAGTCCCGGGCTGTCAATCAAATCAGTTGTCAGTAGAGTAGTTGTTGGGAGAGTTGTAAACAAACATTTTCTCATCTCCCTCTTTCACTCTTAGTAGAGTAGTTGTCAGTGAGATATTTGTCATGTGTCAGTAGAGTTTAGTTGTCAAAAGAGACAGTTGTCAATGTCAGTAGAGTAGTTTTCATGTCAGTAGAGTAGTTGTCAGTAGAGTAGTTGTCATTTTGACCTAGAGTAGTTGTCATGTCATAGAGTAGTTGTCAGTAGAGTAGTTGTCATGTCAGTAGAGTAGCTTGCAGACTCAGTATGAACATGTCAGTAAGTAGTTGTCAGTAGAGTAGTTGTCAGATAAATGGTTGTAATACCATGAAGACAGTTGTCAGAAGAGCTGTTTGTCATTTATAAATTGTCAAATAAATTACCATTTTGATCATTATGAAATATACATTAGGCATAGAGCAGTTGTAACAGAGGACTATATTAGTTGAAATAGGCAGTTGTTTGTACATAGAGAAATGTCATAACATAACAATAGTAGTAGTTGTCAGTAGAGTAGTTGTCTTGAAATGTTGTCAGTACAGTAGTTGTCAGTAGAGTAGTTCACTCACACAGACACACACACACACAGAGTAGTTGTCATGTCAGTAGAGTAGTTGTCAGTACAGTAGTTGTCACACAGTACACACACACAGACACAGTTGTCATGTCACACAGACAGTTGTCACAGAGTAGTTGTCAGTAGAGTAGTTGTCAATAGAGTAGTTGTCAGTAGAGTAGTTGTCATGTCAGTAGAGTAGTTGTCAATAGAGTAGTTGTTAGTAGAGTAGTTGTCAATAGAGTAGTTGTTAGTAGAGTAGTTGTCAGTAGAGTAGTTGTCAGTGGATTAGTTGCCAGTAGAGTAGTTGTCATGTCAGTAGAGTAGTTGTCAGTAGAGTAGTTGTTAGTAGAGTTGTTGTCAGTAGAGTAGTTGTCAGTAGAGTAGTTGTCAATAGAGTAGTTGTCAATAGAGTAGTTGTCAGTAGAGTAGTTGTCATGTAAGTAGAGTAGTTGTCAGTAGAGTAGTTGTCAATAGAGTAGTTGTCAGTAGAGTAGTTGTCAATAGAGTAGTTGTCAATAGAGTAGTTGTCATGTCAGTAGAGTAGTTGTCAGTAGAGTAGTTGTCAGTAGAGTAGTTGTCATGTCAGTAGAGTAGTTGTCATGTCAGTAGAGTAGTTGTCAGTAGAGTAGTTGTCATGTCAGTAGAGTAGTTGTCAGTAGAGTAGTTGTCATGTCAGTAGAGTAGTTGTCAGTAGAGTAGTTGTCAGTAGAGTAGTTGTCATGTCAGTAGAGTAATTGTCAGTAGAGTAGTTGTCAGTAGAGTAGTTGTCATGTCAGTAGAGTAGTTGTCAATAGAGTAGTTGTCAGTAGAGTAGTTGTTAGTAGAGTAGTTGTCAGTAGAGTAGTTGTCAATAGAGTAGTTGTCATGTCAGTAGAGTAGTTGTCAGTAGAGTAGTTGTCAGTAGAGTAGTTGTTAGTAGAGTAGTTGTCAGTAGAGTAGTTGTCAGTAGAGTAGTTGTCAATAGAGTAGTTGTCATGTCAGTAGAGTAGTTGTCAGTAGAGTAGTTGTCAGTAGAGTAGTTGTCAGTAGAGTAGTTGTCATGTCAGTAGAGTAGTTGTCAGTAGAGTAGTTGTTAGTAGAGTAGTTGTCAATAGAGTAGTTGTCAGTAGAGTAGTTGTCAGTAGAGTAGTTGTCAATAGAGTAGTTGTCAGTAGAGTAGTTGTCATGTCAGTAGAGTAGTTGTCAGTAGAGTAGTTGTCAGTAGAGTAGTTGTCAGTAGAGTAGTTGTCAGTAGAGTAGTTGTCATGTCAGTAGAGTAGTTGTCAGTAGAGTTGTTGTCAGTAGAGTAGTTGTCAATAGAGTAGTTGTTAGTAGAGTAGTTGTCAGTAGAGTAGTTGTCAGTGGAGTAGTTGTCAGTAGAGTTGTTGTCAGTAGAGTAGTTGTCAGTAGAGTAGTTGTCAATAGAGTAGTTGTCAGTAGAGTAGTTGTCAGTAGAGTAGTTGTCAGTAGAGTAGTTGTCAGTAGAGTAGTTGTCAGTAGAGTTGTTGTCAGTAGAGTAGTTGTCAATAGAGTAGTTGTCAGTAGAGTAGTTGTCAGTAGAGTTGTTGTCAGTAGAGTAGTTGTCATGTCAGTAGAGTAGTTGTCAGTAGAGTAGTTGCCAGTAGAGTAGTTGTCAGTAGAGTAGTTGTCAGTAGAGTAGTTGTCAGTAGAGTAGTTGTCATGTCAGTAGAGTAGTTGTCAGTAGAGTAGTTGTCAGTAGAGTAGTTGTCAGTAGAGTAGTTGTCAGTAGAGTAGTTGTCAGTAGAGTAGTTGTCATGTCAGTAGAGTAGTTGTCAGTAGAGTAGTTGTCAGTAGAGTAGTTGTCAGTAGAGTAGTTGTCATGTCAGTAGAGTAGTTGTCAGTAGAGTAGTTGTCAATAGAGTAGTTGTCAGTAGAGTAGTTGTCAGTAGAGTAGTTGTCATGTCAGTAGAGTAGTTGTCAGTAGAGTAGTTGTCAATAGAGTAGTTGTCAGTAGAGTAGTTGTCAGTAGAGTAGTTGTCATGTCAGTAGAGTAGTTGTCAGTAGAGTAGTTGTTAGTAGAGTAGTTGTCAGTAGAGTAGTTGTCATGTCAGTAGAGTAGTTGTCATGTCAGTAGAGTAGTTGTCAGTAGAGTAGTTGTTAGTAGAGTAGTTGTCAGTAGAGTAGTTGTCATGTCAGTAGAGTAGTTGTCATGTCAGTAGAGTAGTTGTCAGTAGAGTAGTTGTCAATAGAGTAGTTGTCATGTCAGTAGAGTAGTTGTCATGTCAGTAGAGTAGTTGTCAGTAGAGTAGTTGTCAGTAGAGTAGTTGTCAGTAGAGTAGTTGTCAATAGAGTAGTTGTCAGTAGAGTAGTTGTCAGTAGAGTAGTTGTCAATAGAGTAGTTGTCAGTAGAGTAGTTGTCATGTCAGTAGAGTAGTTGTCAGTAGAGTAGTTGTTAGTAGAGTAGTTGTCAGTAGAGTAGTTGTCAGTAGAGTAGTTGTCAGTAGAGTAGTTGTCAGTAGAGTAGTTGTCAGTAGAGTAGTTGTCATGTCAGTAGAGTAGTTGTCAGTAGAGTTGTTGTCAGTAGAGTAGTTGTCAATAGAGTAGTTGTTAGTAGAGTAGTTGTCAGTAGAGTAGTTGTCAGTAGAGTAGTTGTCAGTAGAGTTGTTGTCAGTAGAGTAGTTGTCAGTAGAGTAGTTGTCAATAGAGTAGTTGTCAGTAGAGTAGTTGTCAGTAGAGTAGTTGTCAGTAGAGTAGTTGTCAGTAGAGTAGTTGTCAGTAGAGTAGTTGTCAGTAGAGTAGTTGTCAATAGAGTAGTTGTCAGTAGAGTAGTTGTCAGTAGAGTTGTTGTCAGTAGAGTAGTTGTCATGTCAGTAGAGTAGTTGTCAGTAGAGTAGTTGCCAGTAGAGTAGTTGTCAGTAGAGTAGTTGTCAGTAGAGTAGTTGTCAGTAGAGTAGTTGTCATGTCAGTAGAGTAGTTGTCAGTAGAGTAGTTGTCAGTAGAGTAGTTGTCAGTAGAGTAGTTGTTAGTAGAGTAGTTGTCAGTAGAGTAGTTGTCATGTCAGTAGAGTAGTTGTCAGTAGAGTAGTTGTCAGTAGAGTAGTTGTCAGTAGAGTAGTTGTCAGTAGAGTAGTTGTCATGTCAGTAGAGTAGTTGTCAGTAGAGTAGTTGTCAATAGAGTAGTTGTCAGTAGAGTAGTTGTCAGTAGAGTAGTTGTCATGTCAGTAGAGTAGTTGTCAGTAGAGTAGTTGTCAATAGAGTAGTTGTCAGTAGAGTAGTTGTCAGTAGAGTAGTTGTCATGTCAGTAGAGTAGTTGTCAGTAGAGTAGTTGTTAGTAGAGTAGTTGTCAGTAGAGTAGTTGTCATGTCAGTAGAGTAGTTGTCATGTCAGTAGAGTAGTTGTCAGTAGAGTAGTTGTCAATAGAGTAGTTGTCATGTCAGTAGAGTAGTTGTCATGTCAGTAGAGTAGTTGTCAGTAGAGTAGTTGTCAGTAGAGTAGTTGTCAGTAGAGTAGTTGTCAATAGAGTAGTTGTCAGTAGAGTCGTTGTCAGTAGAGTAGTTGTCAGTAGAGTAGTTGTCATGTCAATAGAGTAGTTGTCAGTAGAGTAGTTGTCAGTATAATAGCTGTCATGTCAGTAGAGTAGTTGTCAGTAGAGTAGTTGTCAGTAGAGTAGTTGTCAGTAGAGTAGTTGTTAGTAGAGTAGTTGTCAGTAGAGTAGTTGTTAGTAGAGTAGTTGTCATGTCAGTAGAGTAGTTGTCAGTGGAGTAGTTGTCAGTAGAGTAGTTGTTAGTAGAGTAGTTGTCAGTAGAGTAGTTGTCAGCGGATTAGTTGTCAGTAGAGTAGTTGTCATGTCAGTAGAGTAGTTGTCAGTAGAGTAGTTGTCAGTAGAGTAGTTGTTAGTAGAGTAGTTGTCAGTAGAGTAGCTGTCATGTCAGTAGAGTCGTTGTCAGTAGAGTAGTTGTTAGTAGAGTAGTTGTCAGTAGAGTAGTTGTCATGTCAGTAGAGTAGTTGTCAGTAGAGTAGTTGTCAGTAGAGTAGTTGTTAGTAGAGTAGTTGTCAGTAGAGTAGTTGTCAGTAGAGTAGTTGTCAGTGGATTAGTTGTCAGTAGAGTAGTTGTCAGTAGAGTAGTTGTCAGTGGATTAGTTGTCAGTAGAGTAGTTGTCAATAGAGTAGTTGTCATGTCAATAGAGTAGTTGTCAGTAGAGTAGTTGTTAGTAGAGTAGTTGTCAATAGAGTAGTTGTCAGTAGAGTAGTTGTCAGTAGAGTTGTTGTCAGTAGAGTAGTTGTCAGTAGAGTAGTTGTCAGTAGAGTTGTTGTCAGTAGAGTAGTTGTCAGTAGAGTAGATGTCAGTAGAGTTGTTGTCAATAGAGTAGTTGTTAGTAGAGTAGTTGTCAGTAGAGTAGTTGTCAGTAGAGTAGTTGTCAGTAGAGTAGATGTCAGTAGAGTTGTTGTCAATAGAGTAGTTGTTAGTAGAGTAGTTGTCAGTAGAGTAGTTGTCAGTGGATTAGTTGTCAGTAGAGTAGTT